>NC_041382.1:680737064-680849312 GCF_002162155.2 Triticum dicoccoides
GGAGAGGGATCCGGCTCCTCGGAGTCACGGGCCATGCGGAGTGCGGGGCTGGAGTTCGGCTCGATCACCTCTAAGATCGCAGCCCCTGAGGCAGCGTCCAACCGCTGATCCTCGATTGGCGCACTGGGCTCCGAATCAATGGTCGGAACCAATGCGCGTGCGGCCTCCAAGGCGCTGTTCGGCGGCAGAGCTATATCATGCCCATCAAGACAGTGCGGCACGCTTGGCTGTGGCTCGAATCCGTCGAAGATCAAGTCCCCGCGGATGCCAGCCATGTAGTTTAGGCTTCCAAACCTGACCTGATGGCCAGGGGCGTAACTTTCGATCTGCTCAAGGTGACCAAGCGAGTTGGCCCGCAGTGCGAAGCCGCCGAAGATGAAGATCTGTCCGGGGAGAAAAGTCTCACCCTGGACTGCATCGTGGTTGATGAGCGAAGAAGCCATCGGGCCTGAAAGCGACGACACAGAGGAACTCTCAATGAAAGCACCAATGTAGGTGTCAAAACCGGCGGATCTCGGGTAGGGGGTCCCGAACTGTGCGTCTAGGCCGGATGGTAACAGGAGACAAGGGACACAATGTTTTACCCAGGTTCGGGCCCTCTTGATGGAGGTAAAACCCTACGTCCTGCTTGATTAATATTGATGATATGGGTAGTACAAGAGCAGATCTACCATGAGATCAAGGAGGCTAAACCCTAAAAGCTAGCCTATGGTATGATTGTTGTCTGATGAAGTTGTCCTACAGACTAAAACCCTCCGGTTTATATAGACACCGGAGAGGGTTAGGGTTACACAAAGTCGGTTACAATGGTAGGAAATCTTGAATATCCGCGTCGCCAAGCTTGCCTTACACGCCAAGGAAAATCCCATCCGGACACGGGACGGAGTCTTCAATCTTGTATCTTCATAGTCCTAGAGTCCGGCTGAAGGTATAGTCCGACTACCTGAACACCCCCTAATCCAGGACTCCCTCACATTGCAAGGCGGGTTCCTTCTCCGAATACATCATAGAAGAATGAGTATAGTGTCCGACCCTGCAAAATAAGTTCCACATTCCACCGTAGAGAGAGATATTTTCGCAGATCTAATTTGCTGGCTTGTTTTGGCAGCATGACGTTACGTCATGGACTGGTGATTATTCGAACCGTTTCTTTTAACCAGCCCTGCACATAACGCGAGGCGGTTTCTTGACACGTCTTGCCGAAGCGGAGATCGTGTTCCCTCAGTTATGGGATTCTCATTAATGGCGTCGTGGGTAACCCAATTGTGTCTAGGACTCCTAGATTATAGGCAAGTCCCAAAAAGCTACGGAGAGGACGCTTGATATTCACCCTCTTTATAAAGGGACAAGGTTTTCGCTTTTTCCCTCTTGTGCTCAATCGAACCCTTCCCCCGCCTCGAGTTCCAACACCCAAAGCCCAGGTTAGGTGCTCCGGATCTTCAATCATGTCCGGATCCAGCCTTCAAGGCCGATGGATGCCCTCCTCCGTTACGGAAGAGGGCATTAAGAAGTTGAGGGAGGCCAGATACCTGACCGCCGAGATTTCGCATCGGCTGCCTGCTCGAGGGCAGATCATCCCTACTCCCGAACCCAACGAGAACGTCGTGTTGGTCTCCCACTTCCTCCGAGGTCTAGGCCTCACTCTGGATCCTTTTGTCAGGGGTTTGATGTTCTATTACGGGCTAGATTTCCACGATTTAGCTCCGGACTCCTTTCTCCACATCTCGACATTTATTGTCATGTGCGAGGCCTTCCTCCATGTTACCCCTCACTTCAACCTGTGGCTCAAGACCTTTGAAGTAAAGCCGAAGATGATCGAGGGGCAACACGCAGCGTGCGGAGGTGCATCAATAGGCAAGATGGCAGGAGCTCCATGGCCAAAAGGTTCCTTTCAAAGGTGTCCGAATTATGGCAACGGGAGTGGTTTTACATCACTGCTCCCAGAAGTGCCAATTGGGCGGCTGCCCCCGCCTTCCGCCCGGGCCCCCCACCACAACTGATGTCATGGATTAGCAGAGGCCTGAGCTGGGGTCTAGCCAAGGACATGCCTATACTGCAAAGTCGCATTCAAGATCTCTTCGAGGGAGATTTTAGTTTGGTGGTGGTGATGCAAGTTATGCTGGTTCGTCAAGTCCAGCCTTGCAAACGCCGGCCCCTTCGCTTGTGGGAGTTCAACCCAGAAGGACCGTGCGCCATTCAAAGTTTCCTCAGTCTGACACACGAGGAGATGTACAGGTTATTCTTTGGACCTCAAATAGAGTGTCCGGATACTACCGAGGACGTGGGCCCGAGCAGTAACCGTGCCGCCGAACAAGAAATCTTCTAGCCGAACACACTGTCTTTTATTCATCATGAAGTTATTTCCCAGAGTTCGCTTTTTGACTAGGACTGGCTAACAAAGGTGAAGATGATCTGGTGTTTGGCCTCCCTCCCTGAGGGTTTGGAAAATCCGGTATTGGAAAAGATGCTCGAGGTCACACCTTGCCCGGAGCCCTCGAAGGAGGATACGGGGGGGGGAGGGTAATACGGGCGGACGCGGGCCCCCATCGCCACCCGTTCCAACCGAGGGAATGGGCGTCTCCATGAAGGAGGATAACCGGGGGAGGAAAAGGACTGCTTCCGAGGATCCGGAAGCCGAAGCCTCCAAACGGGAGAAGAAGTCTCCCACCGAGGGTCCTGCCTCGGGGGGTGCTTTCGCCGCACAAAGTCCGCGGGGGGATCAGCCCTCCAACGAGTCGTAAGTGATCCAAAATGCTTTAATAGTAAAGGTATGCTATCTTTTTCTGAGAAAATAACCACCGCATATATCTTGCAGTTCGGGCCTTATCCCCTCTCAGCTGAGCTCGTCTTCGGGGGATCTTCTTCCAGAGATGATGGAGAGCGAAACGCCTCCCCCGGACTCCTCCGCTCAAGAAGCGGGCGACCCCGAAGTGTCGTCACGGAGGGCCTCTCCGGATCCGGTGAGGCCAGAAGATAATCCCATAGACCCCCGAAGCCCCCAGCGTCCAGCTCCCGAAGAGAGCAGACAAAAGAGTCCGGCACCGTCTGGTATGCGGTCGGACATTCTGAGGGAGTTGGTGGGGCGAGCGGCCATCTCAGAAGAACACGGTACGCTGATGGGTACGGTGATGGAGAGAATTTCGTCCGTCGAAAGCGGATTACATGAAGCCTTTATGAGTCTATTGACAGGCTTTGAGGTACGTGGTAGTACTGCACATGTTAGGTGTGCCCTATGTAGATACTAGCCCCTGAGACTCTGGTTGTCGACGAGAACGGCGACAAACAGAGGATCATAGTCCCAGACAATAACCAGACTACCTTTATGTGCAGGCGGTGGGAACTTCGGTGGCTAGCCGGACTAGTGAATTTGCCCAATTAAAACGGCAACTGGATGTGGCGGACGCCGACATCGAGCTTGTTAACAAGAGGCTTGACGAGGCACATGGTAAGTGTTATTATCTGGTGAACACCACATAGTAAAAGCAGCATGATGCCAGTATCTTTAATATGTTGTGACTGCAGATGGAGGTGCCACCGTGGAAACCTTGCGGGCAGAACTTTCCCGAGCCAAGGAACAAGCGAGGATTAGTAATGCGGCTGCTTTGAAGGCGACCGAAGAGTTGAAAGCCGAGAAGGCCGCACATTGCAAGAGCCAAGAGAAGATGGCCAAGATGGCTGTAGAATTAAAAGACACTGCTGACCGTTGCCAGGTCCTTGAAGAAGAAAACCGAGCGAAGGCAACAGACCTTGAGAAGGCCACGATGGCGGACAAAGACACCTGCTCTGCTATGAGAGCGAAGAAGGAGGAGCTGCGGGAAGCCGGAGATATTGTGGCTGGGAAGCCCTACATGCTACGGAGGAAGTTCGGAGATCCACGGTATGCCCCTCTAGATCGGCTGTGGAGTTCGACAGATGCATATATGGACTTGGCGGCGAGCGCGGCCGATGCGGCCAAATACTTCCAAGGTCAAGCAGATCGTGGGGTGGACAAGTTGTTCTGGTCGCAATTCAACGTTCTAGAGCGGCCGCTTCCGTTGACTGATCAGCTAGCCGAATGGGCCGAACTAAATAGGTTGTCCGGACTCGCCATGAGGTCTGTCGTGGATCAGCTATGGCCGGAAAAGCCAAAGCCGAATAGCTATTTTAGCTTAGTGAAGCAGGTCCTTGGTGCGGTGCCGCGCATTGATGTGATGAAGAGGTCGGCGTGCCTAGAAGGCTCGCGGATGGCCCTTGCCCGTGTTAAAGCATACTGGGTGGAGATGGACGCTACCACTATTGCGACGCAGGGTCTGGCCATAGGCCGAGTGGCTACCAAGCACTATTTCGCGGAGGTTCTCGAGGGTGCTCGTTTGATAGAGGCCCAGTGCTTGAAAAATATTATGTTTGAGTGATATGTATTCTCATTGTAAACACAATGCTTTTATGAAGTTTTATAAGGCTATGTTTGAAGGAAATATGCCCTAGAGGCAATAATAAAGTTATTATTTATTTCCTTATATCATGATAAATGTTTATTATTCATGCTAGAATTGTATTAACCGGAAACATAATACATGTGTGAATACATAGACAAACAGAGTGTCACTAGTATGCCTCTACTTGACTAGCTCGTTAATCAAAGATGGTTATGTTTCCTAACCATGGACAAAGAGTTGTTATTTGATTAATGGGATCACATCATTAGGTGAATGATCTGATTGACATGACCCATTCCATTAGCTTAGCACCCGATCGTTTAGTATGTTGCTATTGCTTTCTTCATCACTTATACATGTTCCTATGACTATGAGATTATGCAACTCCCATTTGCCGGAGGAACACTTTGTGTGCTACCAAACGTCACAACGTAACTGGGTGATTATAAAGGTGCTCTACAGGTGTCTCCAAAGGTACATGTTGGGTTGGCGTATTTTGAGATTAGGATTTGTCACTCCGATTGTCGGAGAGGTATCTCTGGGCCCTCTCGGTAATGCACATCACATAAAGCCTTGCAAGCATTGCAACTAATGAGTTAGTTGTGAGATGATGTATTACGGAACGAGTAAAGAGACTTGCCGATAACGAGATTGAACTAGGTATTGAGATACCGACGATCTAATCTCGGGCAAGTAACATACCGATGACAAAGGGAACAACGTATGCTGTTATGCGGTCTGACCGATAAAGATCTTCGTAGAATATGTAGGAGCCAATATGAGCATCCAGGTTCTGTTGGGGAACGTAGCAATAATTCAAAATTTTCCTACGTGTCACCAAGATCAATATATGGAGTCATCTAGCAACGAGGGAGGAGTGGATCTACATACCCTTGTAGATCGCGCGCGGAAGCGTTCAAGAGAACGGGGTTGATGGAGTCGTACTCGTCGTGATCCAAATCACCGATGATCCTAGCGCCGAACGGACGGCACCTCCGCGTTCAACACATGTACGGAGCAGCGACGTATCCTCCTTCTTGATCCATCAAGGGGGGAGGAGAGGTTGATGGAGATCCAGCAGCACGACGGCGTGGTGGTGGAAGTAGCGGGATTCCAACAGGGCTTCGCCAAGCGCTGCGGGAGGAGGGAGATGTGTCATGGGAGGGAGAGGGAGGCGCCAGGGCTTAGGTGAGGCTGCCCTCCCTTCTCCCCACTATATATAGGGCCAAGAGAGAGGGGGCGCAGCCTTGGCCCTTCCTCCAAGGAAGGTTGCGGCCAGGGAGGAGTCCATCCTCCCCAAGGCACCTAGGAGGTGCCTTCCCCCTTTAGGACTCTTCCTTTCCCTTATCTCTTGGCGCATGGGCCTCTTGGGGCTGGTGCCCTTGGCCCATATAGGCCAAGGCGCACACCCCTACAGCCCATGTGCCCCCCCCCCGGGGCAGGTGGACCCCCTTGGTGGACCCCCGGACCCCTTTCGGCACTCCCGGTACAATACCAATAATGCGCGAAACTTTTCCGGCAACCAAAACAAGACTTCCCATATATAAATCTTTACCTCCGGACCATTCCGGAACTCCTCGTGACGTCCGAGATCTCATCTGGGACTCCAAACAACTTTCGGGGTACCGCATACTAATATCTCTATAACCCTAGTGTCACCAAACCTTAAGTGTGTAGACCCTACGGGTTCGGGAACCATGCAGACATGACCGAGACATTCTCCGGTCAGTAACCAATAGCGGGATATGGATACCCATGTTGGCTCCCACATGCTCCACAATGATCTCATCGGATGAACCACGATGTCAAGGACTTAATCAATCCCGTATACAATTCCCTTTGTCTATCGGTACGATACTTGCCCGAGATTCGATCGTCGGTATCCCGATACCTTGTTCAATCTTGTTACCGACAAGTCTCTTTACTTGTTCCGTAACACATCATCCCGTGATCAACTCCTTGATCACATTGTGCACATTATGATGATGTCCTACCGAGTGGGCCTAGAGATACCTCTCCGTAACACGGAGTGACAAATCCCAGTCTCGATTCGTGCCAACCCAACAGACACTTTCGGAGATACCCGTAGTGCACCTTTATAGTCACCCAATTACGTTGTGACATTTGGCACACCCAAAGCACTCCTACGGTATCCGGGAGTTGCACAATCTCATGGTCTAAGGAAATGATACTTGACATTAGAAAAGCTTTAGCATACGAACTACATGATCTTGTGCTAGGCTTAGGATTGGATCTTTGTCCATCACATCATTCTCCTAATGATGTGATCCCGTTATCAATGACATCCAATGTCCATGGTCAGGAAACCGTAACCATCTATTGATCAACGAGCTAGTCAACTAGAGGCTTACTAGGGACATGGTGTTGTCTATGTATCCACACATGTATCTGAGTTTCCTATCAATACAATTCTAGCATGGATAATAAACGATTATCATGAACAAGGAAATATAATAATAACTAATTTATTATTGCCTCTAGGGCATATTTCCAACAGTCTCCCACTTGCACTAGAGTCAATAATCCAGTTCACATCGATATGTGATTAACACTCAAGGTCACATCCCCATGTGACTAACACCCAAAGAGTTTACTAGAGTCAATAATCTAGTTCACATTACCATGTGATTAACACTCGACGAGTTCTGGGTTTGATCATGTTATGCTTGTGAGAGATGTTATAGTCAACGGGTCTGAATCTTTCAGATCCGTATGTACTTCGCAAATTTCTATGTCATCTTGTAGATGCAACTACTACGCTACATTTGGAGCTATTCCAAATAACTGTTCTACTATACGAATCCAGTTTACTACTCAGAATAATCTGGATTAGTGTCAAAGTTTGCATCGGTGTAACCCTTTACGACGAACTCTTTTACCACCTCCATAATTGAGAAAATTCCTTAGTCCACTATTTACTAACGATAACTTTGACCGCTGTCCTGTGATCCATTCTTGGATCACTCTTGTACCCCTTGACTGACTCATGGCAAGGCACACTTCAGGTGCGGTACATAGCATAGCATACTGTAGAGCCTACGTCTAAAGGACAAGGGACGACCTTCGTCCTTTCTCTCTATTCTGCCGCGGTCAGGTTTCGAGTCTTACTCAATGTTCACACCTTATAACACAGCCAAGAACTCCTTCTTTGCCGATCCATTTTGAACTCCTTCAAAATCTTGTCACGGTATGTATTCATTTGAAAGTACTATTAAGCGTTTTGATCTATCCTTATAGATCTTAATGCTTAATACTCAAGTAGCCTAATCCAGGTTTTCCATTGAAAAACACTTTTCAAATAACCATATATGCTTTCCAGAAATTCTACATCATTTCTGATCAACAATATGTCAACAACATATATTTATCAGAAATTCTATAGTGCTCCCACTCACTTCTTTGGAAATACAAGTTTCTCATAAACTTTGTATAAACCCAAAATATTTGATCATCTCATCAAAGCGTACATTCCAACTCCGAGATGCTTACTCCAGTCCTTAGAAGGATTGCTGGAGCTTTGCATACTTATTAGCATCTTTCAGGATTGACAAAACCTTCCGGTTGTATCACATACAACCTTTCCTCAAGAAAATCGTCGAGGAAACAATGTTTTGACATCCTATCTGCAAGATTTCATAAATAATGCAGTAATCGCTAATATAATTCCAACAGACTCTTAGCATCGCTACGAGTGAGAAAGTCTCATCGTAGTCAACTCCTTGAACTTGTCGGAAAACATCTTAACGACAAGTCGAGCTTTCTTATTGGTGATACTTGCCATCATTGTCCGTCTTCCTTTTAAAATCCATCTGCACCCAACAGCCTCACGACCATCGAGCTGTTTTGTCAAAGTCTACACTTTGTTTCCATACATGGATCCTCTCTCGGATTTTATGGCCTCGAGCCATTTATCGGAATCCGGGCCCACCATCGCTTCTTCATAGCTCGTAGGTTCATTGTTGTCTAGCAACATGACTTCCAAGACAGGATTACGTACCACTCTGAAGTAGTACGCATCCTTGTCATCCCACGAGGTTTGGTAGTGACTTGATCTGAAGTTTCATGATCACTATCATAAGCTTCCACTTCAATTGGTGTAGGTGCCACAGGAACAACTCCCTGTGCCCTGTCACACACTAGTTGAAGAGACGGTTAAATAACCTCATCAAGTCTCCACCATCCTCCCACTCAATTCTTTCGAGAGAAACTTTTCCTCGAGAAAGGACCCGATTGTAGAAACAATCCCTTATTGCTTTCGGATCTGAGACAGGAGGTATACCCAACTGTTTTGGGTGTCCTATGAAGATGCATTTATCCGCTTTGGGTTCGAGCTTATCAGCCTGAAACTTTTTCACATAAGCGTCGCAGCCCCAAACTTTTAAGAAATGACAGCTTAGGTTTCTCTAAACCATAGTTCATACGGTGTCATCTCATCGGAATTACGTGGTGCCCTATTTAAAGTGAATGTGGTTGTCTCTAATGCCTAACCCATAAACTATTGTGGTAATTCGATAAGAGACATCATGGTATGCATCATATCCAATAGGGTGCAGTTATGATGTTCGGATATACCATCACACCATGGTGTTCCAGGCTGTATTGGTTGTGAAACAATTTCCAGAATGTCTTAATTTTGTGCCAAACTCGTAATCCAGATATTCATCTCTATGATCATATCATAGATATTTTATCCTCTTGTCACGATGATCTTTCAACTTCACCCTGAAATTACTTGAACCTTTCAATAATTCAGACCCGTGATTTATCAAGTAAATGTACTCAACATCTACTCAAACCATCTGTGAAGTAAGAACATAACGATATCCACTACACGCCTCAGAACTCATTGGACTGCACACATCAAAATGTATTTCTTCCAATAAGTTGCTTTCTAGTTCCATTTTACTGAAAACGAGGCTTTCAGTCATCTTGCCCATGTGGTATGATTTGCATGTCTCAAGTGATTCAAAATCAGGTGAGTCCAAATGGTCCATTTGCATGGAGTTTCTTCATGCATATACACCAATAGACATGGTTCGCATGTCTCAAACTTTTCAAAAATGAGTGAGTCCAAAGATCCATCAACATGGAGCCTCTTCATGCGTTTTATATCGATATGACTAAAGTGGCAGTGCCACAAGTAGGTGGTACTATCATTACTATCTTATATCTTTTGGCATGAACATGTGTATCGCTATTGGTTATTGACCGGAGACATGTCTCGGTCATGTCTACATTGTTCTCGAACCGTAGGGTCCGCACGCTTAAGGTTTCGATGACAGTTATATTATGAGTTTATGAGTTTTGATGTACCGAAGGAGTTCGGAGTCCTGGATGAGATCGGGGACATGACGAGGAGTCTCGAAATGGTCGAGACGTAAAGATCGATATATTGGACGACTATATTCGGACATCGGAAAGGTTCCGAGTGTTTCGGGTATTTTTCGGAGTACCGGAGAGTTACGGGAATTCGCCAGGGAGTATATGGGCCTTATTGGGCCATACGGGAATAGAGGAGAGAGGCCAAAAGGAAGGAGGCATGCGCCCCCCCTTTGGTCCGAATTGGACAAGGGGCGCAGCCCCCTTTCCCTTTTTCCTCTCCCCCTCTTTCCCCTTCTCCTACTCCAACAAGGAAGGAAGGAGTCCTACTCCCAGTGGGAGTAGGACTCCCCTTGGCGCGCCCCCTTCTAGGCCGGCCGCCCCCTCCCCCTTGCTCCTTTATATACGGGGGCAGGGGGCACCTCTAGACACACAAGTTGATCTTCATGATCGTTCCTTAGCCGTGTGCGGTGCCCCCCTCCACCATATTCAACCTCGGTCATATTGTAGCAGTGCTTAGGCGAAGCCCTGCGACGGTAGAACATCAAAATCGTCACCACGCCGTCGTGCTGACGGAACTCCTCCCCGATGCTTTGCTGGATCGGAGCCCGGGGATCGTCATCGAGCTGAACGTGTGCCAAGAACTCGGAGGTGCCGGAGTAACGGTGCTTGGATCGGTCGGATCGTGAAGACGTACGACTACATCAACCGTGTTGTCACAACGCTTCTGCTGTCGGTCTACAAGGGTACGTAGATCACACTCTCCCCTCTCGTTGCTATGCATCACCATGATCTTGCGTGTGCGTAGGATTTTTTTTGAAATTACTACGTTCCCCAACAATGTTTATACTTGTGCCTGAAAGTAGTATGATGCCTCCTGTGCGGCCGTTTATGTATACATATGTATAAACTGAAAGATTGCAGTCGTCGGCTTCAGCCCCCATGCATATAATGCGGAGGTGCTCGCAAAAAACGCTGTTCACACTTTACCCAACGTCTTGGTTCTATTAAGGAGGTGATAGCGCAACGAACGAGGCAACCGGACTATAATGCTTTAACACTTTCACTTAGCCATAGGAGTTTGACAGTGGGGCTACTAGATAGCCCCTAGTGGCTCCGCACTCTCCCGATCTCGGAGTGCGTACATGCCTGGCTGGGAAACGACCCTTCGTTAAGGCGGAGGAATTCTAACATCCCTATGGGTCATCGAGTGTGAGGGAGTCCTAGATCACACTCTCCCCTCTCGTTGCTATGCATCACCATGATCTTGCGTGTGCGTAGGAATTTTTTTTGAAATTACTACGTTCCCCAATAGTGGTATCAGAGCCTAGGTTTTATGTGTTGATGTTATATGCACGAGTAGAACACAAGTGAGTTGTGGGCGATATAAGTCATACTGCTTACCAGCATGTCATACTTTGGTTCGGCGGTATTGTTGGACGAAGCGGCCCGGACCGACATTACGCGTACGCTTACGCGAGACCGGTTCTCCCGACGTGCTTTGCACAAAGGTGGCTAGCGGGTGACAGTTTCTCCAACTTTAGCTGAACCGAGTGTGGCTATGCCCGGTCCTTGCGAAGGTTAAAACAGCACCAACTTGACAAACTATCATTGTGGTTTTGATGCGTAGGTAAGATTGGTTCTTGCTTAAGCCCGTAGCAGCCACGTAAAACTTGCAACAACAAAGTAGAGGACGTCTAACTTGTTTTTGCAGGGCATGTTGTGATGTGATATGGTCAAGACATGATGCTAAATTTTATTGTATGAGATGATCATGTTTTGTAACCGAGTTATCAGCAATTGGCAGGACCCATATGGTTGTCGCTTTATTGTATGCAATGCAATCGCGCTGTAATGATTTACTTTATCACTAAGCGGTAGCGATAGTCGTGGAAGCATTATAAGATTGGCGAGACGACAATGATGCTACGATGGAGATCAAGGTGTTGCGCCGATGACAATGGTGATCACGACGGTGCTTCGAAGATGGAGATCACAAGCACAAGATGATGATGGCCATATCATATCACTTATATTGATTGCATGTGATGTTTATCTTTTATGCATCTTATCTTGCTTAGATTGACGGTAGCATTATAAGATGATCTCTCACTAATTATCAAGAAGTGTTCTCCCTGAGTATGCACCGTTGCGAAAGTTCTTCGTGCTGAGACACCACGTGATGATCGGGTGTGATAGGCTCTACGTTCAAATACAACGGGTGCAAAACAGTTGCACATGCGGAATACTCAGGTTATACTTGATGAGCCAAGCATATACAGATATGGCCTCGGAACACGGAAACCGAAAGGTTGAGCGTGAATCATATAGTAGATATGATCAACATAGTGATGTTCACCAATGAAACTACTCCATCTCACGTGATGATCGGACATGGTTTAGTTGATTTGGATCACGTAATCACTTAGAGGATTAGAGGGATGTCTATCTAAGTGGGAGTTTTTAAGTAATATGATTAATTGAACTTAAATTTATCATGAACTTAGTCCTGGTAGTATTTTGCAAATTATGTTGTAGATCAATAGCTCGCATTGTTGGTTCCATGTGTTTATTTTGATATGTTCCTAGAGAAAATTGTGTTGAAAGATGTTAGTAGCAATGATGCGGATTGGATCCGTGATCTGAGGTTTATCCTCATTGCTGCACAGAAGAATTGTGTCCTTGATGCACCGCTAGGTGACGGACCTATTGCAGGAGCAGATGCAGACGTTATGAACGTTTGGCTAGCTCAATATGATGACTACTTGATAGTTTAGTGCACCATGCTTAATGGCTTAGAATCGGGACTTCAAAGACGTTTTGAACGTCATGGAGCATATGAAATGTTCCAGGAGTTGAAGTTAATATTTCAAGCAAATACCCGAGTTGAGAGATATGAAGTCTCCAACAAGTTCTATAGCTAAAAGATGGAGGAGAATTGCTCAACTAGTGAGCATGTGCCCAGATTGTCTGAGTACTACAATCGCTTGAATCAAGTGGGAGTTAATCTTCCAGATAAGATAGTGATTGACAGAATTCTCTAGTCACCATCACCAAGTTAGTAGAACTTCGTGATGAACTATGATATGCAAGGGATAACGGAAACGATTCCCAAGCTCTTCGTAATGCGGAAATTGACGAAGGTAGAAATCGAGAAAAACATCAAGTGTTGATAGTAGACAAGACCACTAGTTTCAAGAAAAGGGCAGAGGGAAGAAGGGGAACTTCAAGAAGAACAGCAAGCAAGTTGCTGCTCAAGTGAAGAAGCCCAAGTCTGGTCCTAAGCCTGAGACTAAGTGTTTCTACTGCAAAGGGACTGGTCACTGGAAGCGGAACTACCCCAAGTGATTGGCAGATAAGAAGGATGGCAAAGTGAACATAAGTATATTTGATATACATGTTATTGATGTGTACTTTACTAGTGTTTATAGCAACCCCTCAGTATTTGATACTAGTTCAGTTGCTAAGATTAGTAACTCGAAACGGGAGTTGCAGAATAAACAGAGACTAGTTAAGGGTGAAGTGACGATGTATGTTGGAAGTGGTTCCAAGGTTGATATGATCATCATCGCACACTCCCTATACTTTCGGGATTAGTGTTGAACCTGAATAAGTGTTATTTGGTGTTTGCGTTAAGCATGAATATGATTTGATCATGTTTATTGTAATACGGTTATTCATGTAAGTAAGAGAATAAATTGTTGTTCTGTTTACATGAATAAAACCTTATATGGTTACACACCCAATGAAAATAGTTCGTTGGATCTCGATCATAGTGATACACATAATCATAATATTGAAACCAAAAGATGCAAAGTTGATAATGATATTGCAACTTATTTGTAGCACTGCCGTTTAGGTCATATTGGTGTAAAGTGCATGAAGAAACTCCATGCTGATGGGATTTTGGAATCACTTGATTATGAATCACTTGATGCTTGCGAACCATGCCTCATGAGCGAGATGACTAAGACTCCGTTCTCCGGAGCGAGCAACTGACTTATTGGAAATAATACATACTGATGTATGCGGTCCGATGAGTGTTAAGGCTCACGGCAAGTACCGTTATTTTCTGAACTTCACATATGATTTGAGCAGATATGGGTATATCTACTTGATGAAACATAAGTCTGAAACATTTGAAAAGTTCGAAGAATTTCAGAGTGAAGTGGAAAATCATCGTGACTAGAAAATAAAGTTTCTACGATCTGATCGCGGAGACAAATATTTGAGTTATGAGTTTGGTCTTCAATTAAAACAATGTGGAATAGTTTCACAAACTCATGCCACATGGAACACCACAGCATAATGGTGTGTCCAAACGTCATAACCGTACTTTATTGGATATAGTGCAATCTATGATGTCTCTTACCGATCTACCACTATCGTTTTGGGGTTATGCATTAGAGACAGCTGCATTCACGTTAAAAGGGCACCATCTAAATCTGTTGAGACGACACCGTATGAACTGTGGTTTGGCAAGAAACCAAAGTTGTCGTTTCTTAAAGTTTGGGGTTGCAATGCTTATGTGAAAAAGTTTCATCCTGATAAGCTCAAACCCAAATCGGAAAAGTGTGTCTTCATAGGATACCCAAAAAGTTACTGTTGGGTACACCTTCTATCACAGATCCAAAGGCAAGACATTCGTTGCTAAGAATGGATCCTTTCTAGAGAAGGAGGTTCTCTCGAAAGAAGTGAGTGGGAGGAAAGTAGAACTTGATATGGTAATTGTACCTTCTCCCTTATTGGAAAGTAGTTCATCACAGAAATCTGTTCCTGTGACTACTACACCAATTAGTGAGGAAGCTAATGATGATGATCATGTAACTTCAGATCAAGTTACTACCGAATCTCGTAGGTAAACCAGAGTGAGATCCGCACCAGAGTGGTACGGTAATCCTGTTCTGGAGGTCATGCTACTTGACCATGACGAACCTACGAACTATGAAGAAGCGATGGTGAGCCCAGATTCCGCAAAATGGCTTGAGGCCATGGAATCTGAGATGGGATCCATGTATGAGAACAAAGTATGGACTTTGGTTGACTTGCCCGATGATCGGCAAGCAATTGAGAATAAATGGATCTTCAAGAGGAAGACGGATGCTGATAGTAGTGTTACTATCTACAAAGCTAGAATTGTTGCAAAAGGTTTTCGACAAGTTCAAGGTGTTGACTACAATGAGAGTTTCTCACTCGTATCTATGCTTAAGTCTGTCCGAATCATGTTAGCAATTGCCGCATTTTATGAAATCTAGCAAATGGATAAACAAAACTGCATTCCTTAATAGATTTATTAAAGAAGAGTTGTATATGATACAACGAGAAGGTTTTGTCAATCCTAAAGGTGCTAACAAAATATGCAAGCTCCAACGATCCATCTATGGACTGGTGCAAGCATCTCGGAGTTGGAATATACGCTTTGATAAGTTGATCAAAGCATATAGTTTTATATAGACTTGCGATGAAGCCTGTATTTACAAGAAAGTGAGTGGGAGCACTACAACATTTTTGATAAGTATATGTGAATGACATATTGTTGATCGGAAATAATGTGGAATTATTCTGCAAAGCATAAAGGAGTGTTTGAAAGGAATTTTCCAAAGAAAGGCCTCGGTGAAGCTGCTGACATATTGAACATCAAGATCTATACAGATAGATCAAGACGCTTGATAAGTTTTTTTCAATGAGTACATACCTTGACAAGATTTTGAAGTAGTTCAAAATAGAACAGTCAAAGAAAGAGTTCTTGTCTGTGTTACAAGGTTTGAAATTGAGTAAGACTCAAAACCCGACCACGACAAAAGATAGAAAGAGCATGAAAGTCATTCCCTATGCCTCAGCTATAGGTTCTATAAAGTACGACATGCTATGTACCAGATCTATTGTATACCCTACACTGATTTTGGCAAGGTAGTACAATAGTGATCTAGGAGTACATCACTGGACAGCGGTCAAAATTATCCTTAGTGGAATAAGGATATGTTTCTCGATTATGGAGGTGACAAAAAGGTTCGTCGTAAAGGGTTACGTCGATGCAAGTTTTGACACTAATCCAGATGACTCTAAGTCTCAATCTGGATACATATTGAAAGTGGGAGCAATTAGCTAGAGTAGCTATGTGCAGAGCATTGTTCACATAGAAATTTGCAAAATACATACGGATCTGAATTAGTGTCTTTGGAGACCCATTGACTAAACTTCTCTCACAAGCAAAACATGATCACACCTTAGTACTCTTTGGGTGTTAATCGCATAGCGATGTAAACTAGATTACTGAATCTAGTAAACCCTTTGGGTGTTGGTCACATGAAGATTTGAACTAATCACATAAAGATGTGAACTATTAGTGTTAAATCACATGGTGATGTGAACTAGATTATTGACTCTAGTGCAAGTGGGAGACTGAAGGAAATATGCCCTAGAGGCAATAATAAAGTTATTATTTATTTCCTTATATCATGATAAATGTTTATTATTCATGCTAGAATTGTATTAACCGGAAACATAATACATGTGTGAATACATAGACAAACAGAGTGTCACTAGTATGCCTCTACTTGACTAGCTCGTTAATCAAAGATGGTTATGTTTCCTAACCATGGACAAAGAGTTGTTATTTGATTAGCGGGATCACATCATTAGGTGAATGATCTGATTGACATGACCCATTCCATTAGCTTAGCACCCGATCATTTAGTATGTTGCTATTGCTTTCTTCATCACTTATACATGTTCCTATGACTATGAGATTATGCAACTCCCGTTTGCCGGAGGAACACTTTGTGTGCTACCAAACGTCATAACGTAACTGGGTGATTATAAAGGTGCTCTACAGGTGTCTCCAAAGGTACATGTTTGGTTGGCGTATTTCGAGATTAGGATTTGTCACTCCGATTGTCGGAGAGGTATCTCTGGGCCCTCTCGGTAATGCACATCACATAAAGCCTTGCAAGCATTGCAACTAATGAGTTAGTTGTGAGATGATGTATTACGGAACGAGTAAAGATACTTGCCGGTAACGAGATTGAACTAGGTATTGAGATACCGACGATCGAATCTCGGGCAAGTAACATACCGATGACAAAGGGAACAACGTATGTTGTTATGCGGTCTGACCGATAAAGATCTTCATAGAATATGTAGGAGCCAATATGAGCATCCAGGTTCCGCTATTGGTTATTGACCGGAGACATGTCTCGGTCATGTCTACATTGTTCTCGAACGTAGGGTCCGCACGCTTAAGGTTTCGATGACAGTTATATTATGAGTTTATGAGTTTTGATGTACCGAAGGAGTTCCGAGTCCCGGATGAGATCGGGGACATGACGAGGAGTCTCGAAATGGTCGAGACGTAAAGATCGATATATTGGACGACTATATTCGGACATCGGAAAGGTTCCGAGTAATTCGGGTATTTTTCGGAGTACCGGAGAGTTACGGGAATTCGCCGGGGAGTATATGGGCCTTATTGGGCCATACGGGAATAGAGGAGAGAGGCCAAAAGGAAGGAGGCCTGCGCCCCCCTTCTGGTCCGAATTGGACAAGGGGCGCAACCCCCTTTTCCTTTTTCCTCTCCCCCTCTTTCCCCTTCTCCTACTCCAACAAGGAAGGAATGAGTCCTACTCCCAGTGGGAGTAGGACTCCCCTTGGCGCGCCCCCTTCTAGGCCGGCCGCCCCCTCCCCCTTGCTCCTTTATATACGGGGGCAGGGGGCACCTCTAGACACACAAGTTGATCTTCGTGATCGTTCCTTAGCCGTGTGCGGTGCCCCCCTCCACCATATTCCACCTCGGTCATATTGTAGCGGTGCTTAGGCGAAGCCCTGCGACGGTAGAACATCAAAATCGTCACCACGCCGTCGTGCTGACGGAACTCCTCCCTGACGCTTTGTTGGATCGGAGCCCGGGGATCGTCATCGAGATGAACGTGTGCCAAGAACTCGGAGGTGCTGGAGTAACGGTGCTTGGATCGGTCGGATCGTGAAGACGTACGACTACATCAACCGTGTTGTCACAACGCTTCCGCTGTCGGTCTACAAGGGTACGTAGATGACACTCTCCCCTCCCGTTGCTATGCATCACCATGATCTTGTGTGTGTGTAGGAATTTTTTTGAAATTACTATGTTCCCCAACAATGTTTATACTTGTGCCTGAAAGTAGTATGATGCCTCCTGTGCGTCCGTTTATGTATACATGTGTATAAACTGAAAGATTGCAGTCGTCGACTTCAGCCCCCATGCATATAATGCGGAGGTGCTCGCAAAAAATACTGTTCACACTTTACCCAACGTCTTGGTCCTATTAAGGAGGTGATAGCGCAGCGAACGAGGCAACCAGACTATAATGCTTTAACACTTTCACTTAGCCATAGGAGTTTGACAGTGGGGCTACTAGATAGCCCCTAGTGGCTCCGCACTCTCCCGATCTCGGGGTGCGTACATGCCTGGCCGAGAAACGGCCCTTCGTTAAGGCGGAGAAATTCTAACATCCCTATGGGTCATCGAGTTTGAGGGAGTCCTGGATTAGGGGGTGTCCGGTTGGCCGGACTATACCTTCAGTCGGACTCCTGGACTATGAAGATACAAGATTGAAGACTTCGTCCCGTGTCCGGATGGGACTTCCCTTGCCGTGGAAGGCAGGCCTGGCGATACGGATATGTAGATCTCCTACCATTGTAACTGACTTTGTGTAACCCTAACTGAGGGAGTCCTAGATTAGGGGGTGTTCGGGTAGCCGGACTATACCTTCAGCCGGACTCCTGGACTATGAAGATACATGATTGAAGGCTTCGTCCCGTGTCCGGATGGGACTTTCCTTGGCGTGGAAGGCAAGCTTGGCGATGCGGATATTCAAGATCTCCTACCATTGTAACCGACTCTATGTAACCCTAACCCTATCCGGCGTCTATATAAACCGGAGGGTTGTAGTCCGTAGGCAATCAACTCCATACACAACAATCATACCATAGGCTAGCTTCTAGGGTTTAGCCTCCTTGATCTCGTGGTAGATCTACTCTTGTACTACCCATATCATCAATATTAATTAAGCAGGAGTAGGGTATTACCTCCATCGAGAGGGCCCGAACCTGGGTAAAATAAAGTGTCCCCTGTCTCCTGTTACCATCCGGCCTAGACGCACAGTTCGGGACCCCCTACCCGAGATCCGCCGGTTTTGACACCGACATTGGTGCTTTCATTGAGAGTTCCTATGTGTCGTCGCTTTTAGGCCCGATGGCTCCTTCGATGATCAACAACGATGCAGTCCAGGGTGAGACTTTTCTCCCCGGACAGATCTTCGTTTTCGGCGGCTTCGCACTGCGGGCCAATCCGCTTGGCCACCTTGAGAAGATCGAAAGCTACGCTCCTGGCCATCAGGTCAGGTTTGGAAGCCTAAACTACACGGCTGACATCCGCGGGGACTTGATCTTCGACGGATTCGAGCCACAGCCAAGCGCGCCGCACTGTCTCGATGGGCATGATATAGCTCTGCCACCGAACAGCGCCTTGGAGGCCGCACACGCATCAGTTCTGACCATTGATTCGGAGCCTACTGCACCGATCGAGGATCAGCGGTTAGACGCTGCCTCAGGGGCTGCGATCTCAGAGGCGATTGAGCCGAACTCCAGCCCCGCACTCCGCATGGCCCGTGACTCTGAGGATCCGGATTCCTCTCCGATCTTCGAGCCCCCCACGCCCCTGCCGATCGAATCCGATTGGGCGCCAATCATGGAGTTCACCGCCGCGGACATCTTTCAGCACTCGCCCTTCGGCGACATCCTGAATTCTCTAAAGTCTCTCTCTTTATCAGGAGATCCCTGGCCGGACTACGGTCAGCAAGGTTGGGATACGGACGATGAAGAAATTCAAAACCCACCCACCACCCACTTCATAGCCACTGTCGACGACTTAACCGATATGCTTGACTTCGATTCCGAAGACATCGACGGCATGGACGACGATGCAGGAGACGAACAAGAACCAGCACCTGTAGGGCGGTGGAAGGCCACCTCGCCATATGACATATATATGGTGGATACTACAAAAGATGGAGATGGCGATGAAACAGTGGGGGATGACGCCCCCAAGAAACAGCAAAAGCGCCGGCGTCAGCGGCGCCGCTCTAAAATCCCGCCAAAGCAAAAACGGTGATTCCGGCACGGGAGATAATACTACCCCGGGTAGCGCCGAAGAACACCCACCTCAACAAAATTCGGCACAGGAAGATGGAGAAACCAGCCCTCATGAAAGAGTGGCAGACCGAGAGGTCGAGGATGATAACTATATGCCTCCCTCCGAAGACGAGGCTAGCCTCGATGACGACTAATTCGTCATACCATCAGACCCCGCCGAACAAGAGCGTTTTAAACGCAGGCTTTTAACTACGGCAAGCAGCCTCAAGAAAAAGCAGCAACAGCTTAGAGCTGCCCAAGAATTGCTAGCTGACAGATGGACTGAAGACCTTGCGGCCGAAGAGTACGAACTCGAACGCCCCTCCAAGAGTTACCCGAAGCACAGGCCGCTACCCCGATCAGAGGAGGCAGCACCTACATCACCAGCGCATGACATGGCAGACCGGCCACCTCGCGGCCGCGACAGAGAGGCCTGTCGGCCCTCTACCCAAGCCATGCCCCGACGCCGCTCAACTAAGGCACGGGAAAATGCGCCCGACCTGCGAAACATACTGGAGGATAAGGCAAGACAAACAAGATCGATCTACGGATCGCGCAGGCGCCCTATGGCATGTGACAATGATCTTCACTCCGGATACAACAAATCCGGCCGGGCCGAACACAACAGACATAGCTCTTCCGAGCTGCGTCGTGATATAGCCCAGTACAGAGGCGCCGCACACCTGCTATGCTTCACGAATGAAGTAATGGATCATAAAATCCCAGAGGGTTTCAAACCTGTAAACATCGAACCATACGATGGCACAACAGACCCGGCGGTATGGATAGAGGATTATCTCCTTCACATCCACATGGCACACGGTGATGATCTACACGCCATCAAATACCTCCCGCTCAAACTTAAAGGACCGGCCCGGCATTGGCTTAACAGCTTGCCAGCAGACTCAATCGGTTCTTGGGAGGACCTGGAAGCCGCATTCCTCGACAACTTCCAGGGCACTTACGTGCGACCGCCGGATGCCGACGACTTAAGCCACATAATTCAGAAGCCAGAAGAATCGGCCAGACAATTCTGGACACGGTTCCTAACAAAGAAAAACCAAATAGTCGACTGTTTGGACGCAGAGGCCCTAGCAGCCTTCAAGCATAACATCCGCGACGAATGGCTTGCCCGGCACCTGGGACAGGAAAAGCCGAAATCCATGGCAGCCCTCATGACACTCATGACCCGTTTTTGCGCGGGAGAAGACAGCTGGCTAGCTCGTAGTAACAACTTATCAAAGAACCCTGGTAATTCGGATACCAAGGACAAAAGTGGCAGGACACGTCGGAATAAGCAAAAACGCCGCGTTAATAGCGACAGCAATGAAGACACGGCAGTCAATGCCAGATTCAAAGGCTATAAATCCGGTCAGCGGAAAAAGCCATTCAAAAATAATACTCAGGGCCCGTCCAGTTTGGACCGAATACTCGATCGTTTATGCCAAATACATGGCACCCCCGAAAGGCCAGCCAATCACACTAACAGGGATTGTTGGGTGTTCAGGCAGGCAGACAAGTTAAGTGCTGAAAACAGAGACAAGTGGCTGCATAGCGACGACGAGGAGCCCAAGCCGCCGAACAACAATGGACAGAAGGGCTTTCCCCCACAAGTGCGGACGGTGAACATGATATACGCAACCCACATTCCCAAGCGGGAGCGGAAGCGTGCGCTACGGGATGTATACGTGATAGAGCCAGTCGCCCCAAAGTTCAACCCATGGTCCTCCTGCCCGATCACTTTAGATCGAAGGGACCATCCCACTAGCATCCGTCATGGCGGCTTCGCCGCATTGGTTCTCGACCCAATCATTGACGGATTTCATCTCACAAGAGTCCTCATGGACGGCGGCAGTAGTCTGAACCTGCTTTATCAGGATACAGTGCGGAAAATGGGCATAGATCCCTCAAGGATTAAACCCATAAGAACGACCTTTAAAGGCGTTATACCAAGTGTAGAAGCCAACTGTACAGGCTCAGTAACACTTGACGTGGTCTTCGGATCCCCGGACAATTTCCGAAGCGAAGAGTTAATCTTTGATATAGTCCCGTTTCGCAGTGGCTATCACGCCCTGCTCGGACAAACCGCATTCGCAAAGTTCAATGCGGTGCCTCACTACGCATATCTCAAGCTCAAGATGCCAGGCCCTTGAGGAGTAATTACGGTCAACAGAAACACCGAACGCTCCCTCCGTACGGAGGAGCATACGGCGGCTCTCGCAGCAGACGTACAAAGTAGCCTTCTCAGGCAATTCTCCAGTCCGGCCATTAAGCCAGACACTGCCAAGCGCGCCCGGAGTAATCCACAGCAGAACCGCCTGGCACGCTCTGAGCAAGCGTAGCAATGGGGCCCCAACCCCAGCCTTCGCAACATAGCGAAACCAGTACCTCGCGTACATAACTACGCCCTGGAAATACCATGGGCACAGGGGAAGGGGCACAATAACGGCACGCCCAAAATACGGCTTAAAACGTACTAGGGGCTGCCGAATTCTTTTTTCTCTCTTACTTTCAAGACTCCATACTTCGAACGACCTGTTCGGCAATTCGACTGCCGGACAAACGATGCAAGATCCAGGGAGGCAGACAAGCCATGCCGCATTATGGAACTCCCAGGTGGTCTCTGTTACGAGCGGTATACCTGTTTTAAATACAATTCCACGGCCTGCCCCTGGTTAGGACATAGTGAATAGTCCAATATCTTTTGCTTACCGCACTATTTGTATCGTTCGGCTTTGATAAATAGCCTCTCTATAAACAATGCATAGCTTTTTGTCTATTTTTTGCATTACTCTCTTTTATATATGTTCATTTGTGACATGTTGCACCCGTACACTGTGGTACGGCAAGTATGCCAGGGGCTTCAGCACCCTTTAACATGGTGTGAGAAGTCCGTACACTTTCACAAGTGCGGCACCCCGAACTTATAGCACTATATGCATCGGCTCCGAATCATGATTTGGGTCAATAGTTGGGTTTGCCCGGCTCCTATGTTTTGGTGCCTTATGTTCCGCTATATCGGCTAAGGTAGCACTAGGAGAACCACTGCGATTGTGCCCCGGTTGAGCTGGGTTAAGCACCTTAGTGGAGAAAGCTAAAACTGACTGTCATGATGAGGCGAGAGACCGGTCGCTGTTCGAGAGGTTTTTCGAGTCCCTAAAGACTTATGTCGCTTCGAGCAAGGAGCTGGATAACCCCAGCCAAGGCGTGGATAGCGCCCCGAACTCGGTCTTCCGAACTAGGGGCTTCGCCGACATTTAAAATTATAAAGTTCTATGGCTAAGTGAGAGTGTTCAAGCATTATAGTCCGATTGCCTGGTTCGTCGTGCTGAGCGCCTCCCTCGAAGGACCCAAAGATGGGAAAAAGAGCGCACAGTTTTATCACCAAACACCCCAGCACTAGTGGCATGGGGGCAGAAGCCGACGACTGGCCATCTCTCAATTTTTGATAAACGGCCGCACAGAAAATAATATTTTAAATTCAATAAGCATTTCTTAGTGCATATGAACAAGTTTTCAGCGCATAGGATAAAATCGAGCGAGTTCATTCAAAAATTACATCCTTGGTACATTCATCCGCCACAAGGCGGGCACCTGCAAGAACATCCTTGTAATAGTTCTTAGGCTTGCGATGCTCCTTCCCCAGCGGCGGCCCGTCCCTCACAAGCTTCTCACCGTCCAGCTTACCCCAGTGCACCTTCGCACGGGCAAGGGCCCTACGGGCACCCTTGATGCAGACGGAGCGCTTGATGACCTCGAGCCTTGGACAAGCCTCCACCAGCCGCCGCACCAGCTCGAAGTAGCTCCCAGGAAGGGCCTCTCCGGGCCACAGCCGAACTATGAAGCCTTTCATGGCCTGTTCGGCCGCCTTGTGGAGCTCGACCAGCTGTTTCAGCTGGCCGCTCAAGGGCACAGGGTGTCCGGCCTCAGCATACTGAGACCAGAACACCTTCTCCGTCGAGCTGCCCTCTTCAGCTCCGTAGAATGCGGCGGTGTCGGATACGCTGCGGGGAAGATCTGCGAATGCCCCTGGAGAGCTCCGGATTCGGGTAAGTAACAAGTAGTTTTCTTTTATATTTCTACTTTGCATGAAGAATGCCTTACCCACTGCTATCTTTTTCACCTCCTCCAACTCTTGGAGGGCCTTTTGGGCTTCGGCCTTGGCAGACTTGGCAGTCTCAAGGGCCGTCGCGAGCTCGGACGCTTGGGTCTTTGACTCAAGCTCCAAACTCTCATGTTTTTTCATGAGAGCCTGAAACTCTTGATGCACCTCGCCGACCTGAGCCCCAAGTTTCTCTCGCTCGGTGCACTCCACGGCCGTTTTATTTTCGGCCTCGGACAGCGCCTGCTTGAGGGTCGCCACCTCAGTTGTGGCCCCTACAATAAGCAGTACAATCCTATTATTTTTTGCAATCACGCCTCTCTATAGGCACCTTTTTTGTAAGGTATTTCTTACCTTCTTTCTCCTCGAGTTGCCGCTTGGCAAGGCCGAGCTCTTGCTCGGTCCGCTCGAGGTCCTGCTTTGGGACACCCACCTCCGCAGTCAGTGCGGCGGTGGATAGCAGCGAAGCCTTCATACACATATTTACTCTTTATTGTTAGACTCTTGCGAAATTTAATAGATCCTCTATTCGGCTTTTCTTTCCGAACGCCAAACAGCGCATCAGGGGCTATTGTCTATGCGGTAATATTTTTACATATTTTTTACTTACCTCGAAGCCTATTAGGAGGCTAGCACAAGCTTCACTAAGTCCGCTCTTGGCGGACTGAACCTTCTGGATCACCGTACTCATAATAGTACGGTGCTCCTTGTCGATGGAGGCGCCTTCAAGCACCTCCAGCAGATTGTCCGGCACCTCCGGTTGGACAGAGGCTGCCGGCTCAGAAGGCTTGCTCCTCTTGGAAGGAGTTCGCTTGCCGCGGTCCAGAATCGTTGAAGATTCCGGCACGGTGTCCGGATCAAAGCCGGACTTGGAGCCCTGGGGGGTCTTGTCCCCTTTACTCCTGGAGTCTGGGAGGTCGCCTTGCGGCTCCTCCAGGACCACCTCCTCCTACCCCGGAGCTCGTTGCGATGCCACTTCGGCGTCATTCGCAGTGCGGGGGGAGACAACAGGAGGAACTGAGTTCACGTCCGATGAATCCAGGGAGCCGCTCGACGACTCGTTGAGTTCGGCCCGGGGCGGGCTGCATGATTATATTCGACATTGGGGAAAGCTGTGCAACAAAAGGAATATCATGAGTTACTCTGGTATCCGAACACTTACGATTTTGCCGGACGCCTGGCCCTGTCCGGCCACTCCTCTTCGTCCTCGTCGGCGTCGGGGGCGTAGTCCGGTGGAGGGGTCTTCCTCTTCTTGGACCCTTCGGCCTTCCCCCTTGGGGCGGCCTTCCTTTTCTTTCCTCCCTCCACTGGGGGGAGAGCTTTCTTCTTCCTCCTCCTCGTTTTCACGGGAGGAGGGCGTCTCGGACTCGTCGGATGACGAGGCCAACAACACCACGTTGCGGGTACTCTTTCGAGTCCCCGTGGTCTTCTTCTTCTTGGCCTTCTTTTCCGGCACCACATAAGGCGCCGGAGCCAGCAGCTTGACTAGTAGAGCTGGGGCTGGGTCTTCGGGCAGCGGAGCCGGACAGTTAATCGGTCCGGATACCGCCCGCCAAGCCTGTCAAAGGTAAGGGAGTTTAGATCCCGCATAGAGTTAAACTATGAAAAAATCTGAACATCCTGTAAAAGGTGAAAATAGCTTACCTCGCTAGCGTGACGCCGCGAGCTGTATCCGCGGTCCTCAGAAGCGGATGCGGGAGCCTCGGCACCTTTGATTAGCGCCTTCCAGACGTCTTCATACGTCGTGTCGAAGAGCCTGTTAAGGGTTCGGTGTCGTGCCGGGTCGAACTCCCACAGAGTAAAGTCCCGTTGTTGACACGGGAGGATTCGGCGAACGAGCATGACCTGGACTACATTTACAAGCCTGATTGACTTGTTTACCAGGGACTGGATGCATGTCTTCAGTCCGGTCACCTCTTTCTTGTTACCCCACGATAGGCCCGTCTCTTTCCAGGACATGAGCCGCGTGGGGGGTCCGGATCAGAACTTGGGGGCTGCGATCCATTTCGGATCGCGTGGCTCGGTGATGTAGAACCACCCGGCTTGCCACCCCTTTAGGGTCTCTACAAAGGAGCCCTCGAACCACAGGACGTTGGCAATCTTGCCCGCCATGGCGCCTCCGCACTCCGCCTGGTTGCCGCACACCACCTTGGGCTTGACGTTGAAGGTCTTGAGCCAGAGGCCAAAATGGGGGCGGACGCGGAGGAAAGCCTTGCACACGACGATAAACGCCGAGATGTTGAGAATGAAGTTCGGGGCCAGATTGTGAAAATCCAGGCCGTAGTAGAACATGAGCCCCCGGACGAATGGGTGAAGTGGAAAGCCCAGTCCGCGCAGGAAGTGGGGAAGGAATACTACCCTCTCATGGGGCCTTGGGGTGGGGAGAAGCTGCCCCTCCGCGGGAAGCCGGTGCGCGATGTCTTTGGACAAGTATCCGGCCTTCCTTAGCTTTTTGATGTCGCCCTCCATGACGGAGGAGACCTTCCACTTGCCTCCCACTCCGGACATCGCTGGAGAAGGTTGAGGTGGGAAGTGTGGGCTTGGGTGCTGGAGCTCGAGTGCGCATGAGATGGATAGGCAAAGGAGGAAGAAGGCGCAGGTAAAAAGGTGGATCCTTATCCCCTTATATGGGCGGATGCGGCTATGCGTCCCCACCTGCCTAATAAAACTCGCTTGCCTCCCAAGCGCCGTGGTAAATGGCGTGGTTAGGGTTACCCACGTCCGTATTGATGAGAATCCCGTAAAGGGGGTACACGATCTCTGCTTTGACAAGACGTGCCAAGGAAACCGCCTCGCAAAACATGCTGAGGTGGAAAAGTAAAAACGATTCAAGTAAAGGACTTGGCCGTAGTGTGATGACGCACTACGGAATACATCGGCAGATTTGATTTGTGTCAATGTTATTCTCTCTATGGCAATATGTGGAAACCTATTTTGCAGAGCCGGACACTACTCTTGGTGTTTACAATCTTCTACGAAGGACTTGGAGGAGGAACCCGCCTTGCAATGCTGAAGACAATTTGCACGCCGGACTCGTCGTCATTGAAGCCTGGTTCAGGGGCTACTGAGGGAGTCCTGGATTAGGGGGTGTTCGGGTAGCCGGACTATACCTTCAGCCGGACTCCTGGACTATGAAGATACAAGATTGAAGACTTCGTCCCGTGTCCGGATGGGACTTTCCTTGGCGTGGAAGGCAAGCTTGGCGATGCGGATATTCAAGATCTCCTACCATTGTAACCGACTCTGTGTAACCCTAACCCTATCCGATGTCTATATAAACCAGAGGGTTGTAGTCCGTAGGCAATCAACTCCATACACAACAATCATACCATAGGCTAGCTTCTAGGGTTTAGCCTCCTTGATCTCGTGGTAGATCTACTCTTGTACTACCCATACCATCAATATTAATCAAGCAGGAGTAGGGTATTACCTCCATCGAGAGGGCCCGAACCTGGGTAAAATAAAGTGTCCGCTGTCTCCTGTTACCATCCATCCTAGACGCACAGTTCGGGACCCCCTACCCGAGATCCGCCGGTTTTGACACCGACACTAACCCTCTCCGGTGTCTATATAAACCGGAGGGTTTTAGTCCGTAGGACAACATACAGAACAACAATCATACCATAGGCTAGCTTCTAGGGTTTAGCCTCTCCGATCTCGTGGTAGATCTACTCTTGTACTACCCATATCATCAATATTAATCAAGCAAGACGTAGGGTTTTACCTCCATCAAGAGGGCCCGAACCTGGGTAAAACTTCGGGTCCCTTGCCTCCTGTTACCATCCGGCCTAGACGCACAGTTCGGGACCCCATACCCGAGATCCGCCGGTTTTGACACCGACATTGGTGCTTTCATTAAGAGTTCCTCTTTGTCGTCGCCGTTAGGCTTGATGGCTCCTACGATCATCAATAGCGATGCAGTCCAGGGTGAGACCTTCCTCCCCGGACAGATCTTCGTCTTCGGTGGCTTCGCACTGCGGGCCAATTCACTTGGCCATCTGGAGCAGATCGAATGCTATGCCCCTGGCCGTCAGGTCAGATTTGGAAGTTTAAACTACACGGCTGACATCCGCGGGGACTTGATCTTCGACGGATTCGAGCCACTTCCGAGCACGCCGCACTATCACGACGAGCATGATCTAGCTCTACCGTCGAACAGTGCCCTGGATGCTGCACCCGCATCGGCTTCGACCCTTAATTCGGAGCCAACTGCGCCGATCGAGGATAGGTGGTTGGACGCCGCCTCGGGGGCTGCGATCCCAACAGCGGTCGAGTCGAACACCAGCCCCGCACTCCGCGAGACTCATGACTCCAAGGAGCCAGACTCCTCTCCGGACTCCGAACCATCCACGCCCGTGCCAATCAAATCCGATTGGGTGCCGATCATGGAGTTTACTGCCGCAGACATCTTTCAGCACTCGCCTTTCGGCGATATTTTGAAGACACTAAAGTCTCTCTCTTTATCAGGAGAGCCCTGGCCGGACTACGGTCAGCAAGGTTGGGATACAGATGATGAAGAAATTCAAATCCCACCCACCACCCACTTTGTAGCCACTGTCGACGATTTAACCAACATGCTCAACTTCGACTCCGAAGACATCGACGGTATGGACGCCGATGCTGGAGACGATGAAGAACCAGCGCCTATTGGGCCCTGGAAAGCCACCTCATCATATGACATATACATGGTGGACACCCCAAAAGGAGATGGCGATGGAACAGCGGAGGATGACCCCTCCAAGAAACAGCCCAAGCGCCGGCGTCAGCGGTGCTGCTCAAAATCCCGCCAAAGCAAATACGGTGATTCCAGCACGGGAGATAATAATACTCCAGAGAGTGCCGAAGAAAACCCCCTCCAGCAAGATTCATCAGAGGAGGATGGAGAAGCCAGCCCTCATGAGAGAGCGGCAGACAGAGAGGTCGAGGACGATAATTATATGCCTCCCTCCGAAGACGAGGCAAGCCTCGACAACGACGAATTCGTTGTGCCAGAGGATCCCGTCGAGCAAGAGCGTTTTCAATGCAGGCTTATGGCCACCGCAAGAAACCTCAAGAAAAAACAGCAACAGCTTAGAGCTGATCAAGATTTGCTAGTCGACAGATGGACTGAAGTCCTTGCGGCCGAAGAGCATAAACTCGAACGCCCCTCCAAGAGCTACCCAAAGCGCAGGTTGCTAACCCGATTAGAGGAGGAAGCACTTAAACCTACATCACCAGCACTTGATACGGCCGACCGGCCACCTTGTGGCTGCGATAGAGAGGCCTCTCGGCCCTCCACTCAAGCCGCACCCCGTACCAAGGCACGGGAAAATGCGCCTGACCTGCGTGATATGTTGGAGGACAAGGCAAGGCAAACAAGATTGATCTATGGATCGTGTGGGCGCCCCACGACTCGAGACGGTAACCGTCACGCCGGACACAAATCCGGTAGGGCCGAACACAGTAGACAAAGCTCATTGGAGCTACGTCGTGATATAGCCCAGTACAGAGGCGCCGCACACCCACTATGCTTCACAGACAAAGTAATGGATCATCAAATCCCCGAGGGTTTCAAACCCGTAAACATCGAATCATATGATGGCACAACAGATCCTGCGTTATGGATCGAGGACTATCTCCTTCATATCCACATGGCCCGCGGTGGTGATCTCCACGCCATCAAATACCTCCCACTCAAGCTTAAAGGACCAGCTCGGCATTGGCTTAACAGCTTGCCAGCAGGATCAATCAGTTGTTGGGAGGACCTGGAAGCCGCATTCCTCGACAATTTCTAGGGCACTTATGTGCGACCACCAAACGCCGATGACCTAAGCCACGTAATTCAGCAGCCAGAGGAATCGGCCAGGTAATTTTGGACATGGTTCTTAACAAAGAAAAATCAAATAGTCGATTGTCCGGATGCAGAGGCCCTAGCAGCCTTCAAGCACAATATCCGTGACGAGTGGCTTGCCTGGCACCTTGGACAGGAAAAGCCGAAATCTATGGCAGCACTCACGACACTCATGACCCACTTTTGCGTGGGAGAAGACAGCTGGCTTGCTCATAGCTACAATATGACCAAGAACCCTGGTAATTCGGATACCAGGGACAGTAGTGGCAGGTCACGTCGCAACAAGCAGAAGCGCCGCATTAATGGCGACAATGCTGAGGATACGGCAGTTAATGCCGGATTCAGAGGCTATAAATCCGGTCAGCGGAAAAAGGCATTCAAAAGAAATCCTAGGGGCTTGTCCAGTTTGGACCGAATACTCGACCGCTTGTGCCAGATACATGGCACCCCCAAAAAGTCGGCCAATCACACCAACAGGGATTGTTGGGTGTTCAAGTAGGCAGGCAAGTTAAATGCCGAAAATACCGACAAGGGGCTGCATAGCGATGACGACGAAGAGCCCCGGCCGCCGAACAACAGTGGACAGAAGGGTTTTCCCCCACAAGTGTGGACGATGAACATGATATATGCAACCCACATCCCCAGGAGGGAGCAGAAGCGCGCGTTAAGGGACGTATACGCGGTAGAGCCAGTCGCCCCAAAGTTCAACCCATGGTCCTCCTGTCCGATCACCTTTGATCGAAGGGACCATCCCACTAGCACCCAAAATGGCGGATTCGCCGCATTGGTTCTAGACCCAATTATTGACGGATTTCATCTCACTAGAGTCCTTATGGACGGCGGCAGCAGCCTGAACCTGCTTACCAGGATACAATGCGGAAAATGGGCATACATCCCTCAAGGATTAAGCCCACCAAAACGACCTTTAAAGGCGTAATACCAGGTGTAGAGGCCAACTGTACAGGCTCAGTCACACTTGAAGTGGTCTTCGGATCTCCGGATAATTTCCGAAGCGAGGAGTTAATCTTCGACATAGTCCCATTCCGCAGTGGCTATCACGCACTACTCGGGCGAACCACATTCACCAAGTTCAATGTGGTACCTCACTACGCATGCGTTAAGCTCGAGATGCCAGGCCCTCGAGGAGTAGTTACGATCAATGGAAACACCGAACGCTCCCTCCGAACGGAGGAGCACACGGCGGCCCTTGTAGCGGAAGTACAAAGCAGCCTCTCTAGGCAGTTCTCCAGTCCAGCCATTAAACATCCGGACATCGTCAAGTGCGCCCGGAGTAACCTACAACAAGACCGCTTGGCACGTTCCAAGCAGGCGTAGCAATGCGGCCCCAACCCCAGCCCTCGCAAAAATGCGACGCCAGTGCTTCGCGTACATAACTACGCTCTAGAAATACCATGGGTACAGGGGGAGGGGCACCATCACGGAAGGCCCGAAACACGGCTTAAACCGCACCAGGGGCTGCCAATTTTTTAATTTTCTCTTACTTTCAGGACTCCATTCTTCGGAAGGCCTGTTCGGCAGTTCAATTGTCGCACAAACGATGCAAGAACCAGGGAAGCAGACAAGCCATGCCGCATTACAGAACTCCCAGGTGGTCTCTATCACGAGCAGTATACCTGTTTCGCATACCATTCCACAGCCTGCCCCTGGAAAGGACATGTTAAATAGACAACCTTTTGCTTATCGCATTATTTGTATCATTCTGCTTTGATCGCAACCCTTTTGAATAAACAATGCATAGCTTTTGTCTATTTTTGCATTACTCTTTTTTTAAAAATATATGTTCCTTAACGACATGTTGCACCCGTACACTTTTGTACGGCCAAAATACGCCAGGGGCTTTAGTACCCCTCAATATGGTGTGAGAAGTCCAAACACTTTAACAAGTGCGGCACCCCGAACTTATAGCATTATATGCATCGTCTCCGAATCATGTCTTGGGTCAATAGTTGGGTTTGCCCGGCTCCTATGTTTTGGTGCCTTACGTTCCGCTATGTCGGCTAAGGTAGCACTAGGAGAACTACTGCAATTGTGCCCCAGTTGAGCTGGGTCGAGCACCTCGGTAGAGAAAGCTAAAACTGACTGTTATGATGAAGCGAGAGCTGGTCGCTGTTCAAGAGGTTTTTCGAGTCCCTAAAGACTTATGCCGCTTAGAGTGAGGAGTCGGCTCTATCCGGCCAAGGCATGGATAGCGCCCCGAACTCGGTCTTCCGAATACCAGGGGCTTCGCCGAAATTTAAAATTATAGAATTCTATGGCTAAGTGAGAGTGTTCACGCATCATAGTCCGATTGCCTTGTTCGTTGTGCTGAGCGCCTCCCTCGAAGGACCCAAACATGGGAAAAAGAGCGCCCAGGTTTATCCCCGAACACCCCAGCACTAGCGGCACGGGGGCAGAAGCTGACGACTCGCCATCTCTCAGAATTGATAAACAGCCGCACAGAAGGTAATATTTTAAATTCCAACAGCATTGCTTAGCGCATATGAACAAGTTTTCAGCGCACAGGACAAAACGAGCGAGTTTTACTCAAAAATTACACCCCTGGAACATTCATCCGCCATAAGGCAGGCACCCTTCAGAACATCCTTATAATAATTCTCAGGCTTGTGATGCTCTTTTCCCGGTGGTGGCCCGTCCTTCACAAGCTTCTCAGCATCCAGCTTGCCCTAGTGGACCTTAGCTCGGGCAAGGGCCCTATGGGCACCTTCAATGCAGACGGAGCGCTTAATGACTCCGAGCCTTGGACAGGCCCCCACCAGCTGCCGCACCAGCCCGAAATAGCTCCCAGGTAGAGCCTCTCCAGGCCATAGCCGAACTATGAGGCCCTTCATGTCCTGTTCGGCCGCCTTGTGGAGCTCGACCAGTTGCTTCAGCTGGTCGCTCAGGGGAACGGGGTGTCCGGCCTCAGCATACTAAGACCAGAACACCTTCTCTGTCGAGATGCCCTCCTCGGCTCGATAGAATGCGGCGGCATCGGACACACTACGGGGAAGATCTACGAACGCTCCGAGAGAGCTCCGGATTCGGGTAAGTAACAAGTAACTCATGTTTATGTGTTTGCTTTGCATAAAGAATGCCTTACCCGCCGCTATATTTTTCACCGCATCCAACTCCTGGAGGGTCTTCTGGGATTCAGCCTTGGCAGACTTGGCATTTTTAATAGCCACCGCAAGCTCGGATGCTCGCGTCTTTGAGTCAAGCTCCAAACTCTCATGTTTTTTCATGAGAGCCTGGAGCTCTTGCCGCACCTTGCCAACCTGGGCCTCATACTTCTCCCGCTCGGTGCACTCCGTGGCCGCCCTCTTCTCGGCCTCGAGCAGCGCTTGCTTAAGGGTCACCACCTCAGACGTGGCCCCTACAATAGCCACGATAATCCTATCATTTTTTGCAATTGCACCTTTTTATATATATTTAAACAAGGTATTTCTTACCTTCCTTGTCCTCGAGCTGCTTCTTGGCACGCCCGAGCTCTTGCTCGGACTGCTCGAGGTTCTGCTTTAGCGTGTCCACATCCATAGTCAGTCCGGCGGACGCCAGCAGAGAAGCCTGCATACGCATATTGACTCCTTTTTGTTAGACTCCTGCGAATTTTATTTGATCCTCTATTCGGCTTTTCTTCTCGAACGCCAAACAGAGCATCAGGGGCTACTGTCTATGCGGTAATATTATTTACACATTCTTTACTTACCTCAAAGCCTGTTAAAAGGCTAGCACAAGCTTCAGTCAATTCACTCTTGGCGGACTGAACCTTCTGGACCATCGCACTCATAATGGTGCGGTGCTCCTCGTCGATGGAGGCGCCTTTGAGCACCTCCAACAGATTGTCCGGCGCCTCTGGTTGGACGGGGGTCACCGGCACGATGGGCTTGCTCCTCTTGGAAGGAGGTCGCCCACTGGACTCTAGAACCTTTGAAGGTTACGGAGCGGTGTCTGGACTAGAGCCGGACTTGGAGCCCTGGGGGGTTTTATCCCCTTTACTCCTGGAGTCCGGGAGGTCGCCTTGCGGCGCCTCCAGGACCACCTCCTCCTGGCTTGGAACCTGTTGGGACAACACTTCGGCGTCGTCCGTAGGGCGGGGGGAGGTAGCCGTCGGAAGCGAATTCACATCCGACGAGTCCAGTGAACCACTCGATGACGCGTCGAGCCGATCTTTGAGTGGGCTGCATAATCATATTCGACATAAGGGAAAGCTGTGCAATAAAGGAATACTATGAATTACTCTGGTATCCGGATACTTACGATTTCGCCAGGGGCTTGGCCCTGAGCAGCCACTCCTCTCCGCCGTCGTCGGCGTCGGTGGAGTAGTCCGGAGGAAGGGTTTTCCCCTTCTTGGACCCTTTGGCCTCCCCAGTGAGGGCGGCCTTCCTTTTCTTCTCTCCTCCCGCTGGAGGGGGAGAGGTCTCTTCTTCCTCCTCCTCGTCTTCACGGGGGGAATGCGCCTTGGAGCCGTCGGATGATGAACCCGACACCTCCTGGCGGCGGGCACTTTTTCGAGTCCCCGTGGCCATCTTCATGGCCTTCTTCTTCGGCACCACATAGGGTGCCGGAACCAGCAGCTTCGCCAAAGCGGGCATCGGCTCAGTCTTCGGGTAAAGGAGCCGGACAGTCGATCTGTCCGGACTTCGCCTGCCAATCCTGTCAAAGGTAAGGGAGCTTAGATCCCGCATAGAGTTAAACTATGAAAAACTAATACCCTGTAAAAGGTACAAACAACTTACCGCGCTAGCGTGACGCTGCACACTGAATCCGCAATCCTCGATAGCGGATGCGGGAGCCTCAGCGCCCTTGAAAAGCACCTTCCAGGCATCTTCGTACGTCATGTCGAAGAGCCTGCTCAGAGTTCGGTGCTGCGCCGGTTGAACTCCCACAGATTGAAGGCCCGTTGTTGACACGGGAGGATCCGGCGGATGAGCATAACCTGGACTACGTTGACAAGCTTGAGCTGCTTGTTCACCAGGGTTTGGATGCATGTTTGCAGTCCAGTCACCTCTTCTTTGCTGCCCCATGACAGGCCCATCTCTTTCCAGGACGTGAGCCGCGTTGGGGGTCCGGACCGGAACTCGGGGGCTGCGACCCACTCAGGGTCGCGTGGCTCGGTGATGTAAAACCACCCCGATTGCCACCCCTTCAGGGTCTCCACAAAGGAGCCCTCAAGCCATAAGATGTTGGGCATCTTGCCCACCATGGCGCCTCCACACTCTGCCTGGTTGCCGCGCACCACCTTCGGCTTGACATTGAAAGTCTTGAGCCATAGGCCGAAATGGGGGCGGATGCGGAGGAAAGCCTCGCACACGATGATCAACGCCGAGATGTTGAGGATGAAGTTCGGGGCCAGATCATGGAAATCCAGGCCGTAGTAGAACATGAGTCCCCGGACGAATGGGTGGATAGGAAAGCCCAGTCCGTGGAGGAAGTGGGGAAGGAACACTACCCTCTCATGGGGCCTTGGGGTGGGGAGGAGCTACCCCTCTTCAGGAAGCCGATACGCGATGTCGTTAGACAAGTATCCGGCCTTCCTTAGTTTTTTGATGTGTCCCTCCGTGACGGAGGAGACCATCCACTTGCCTCCCGCTTCGGACATGGCTGGAAAAGGTTGAGGTGGGGAGTGCGGACTTGGGCGCTAGATCTCGAGTGCGCGAAAATGGATAGGCAAAGGAGGAAGAAGGCGTAGGTGAAAAGGTGGATCCTTATCCCTTTATATGGGTGGACGCAACTGCGTGTCCCCACCAGCCTGGTAAAACTCGCTTATCTCCAAGCGCCGTAATCAATGGCACGGTTGGGTTACCCACGCCTGTATTGATGAGAATCCCGGAATAAGGGGACACGATCTCTGCTTCGATGAGACGTGCCAAGGAAACCGCCTCGCATGACACACTGAGGTGGGACAATAAAACGATTCGAATAAAGGCTTGGCCGTGGTGCGATGTCACACTACGGAATACGTCAGCAGATTAGATTTGTGTAAATATTATTCTCTCTATGGCAATATGTGGAAACTTATTTTGCAGAGCCGGACACTATCTTTGTGTTCAAAATCTTCTATGAAGTACTTGGAGGAGGAACTAGCCTTGCAATGCCGAAGACAATCTGCGCGCCAGACTCATCGTCATTGAAGCCTGGTTCAGGGGCTACTGAGGGAGTCCTGGATTAGGGGGTGTCCGGATGACCGGACTATACCTTCAGCCGGACTCCTGGACTATGAAGATACAAGATTGAAGACTTCGTCCCGTGTCCGGAAGGGACTTTCCTTGGCGTGGAAGGCAAGCCTGGTGATACGGATATGTAGATCTCCTACCATTGTAACCGACTTTGTGTAACCCTAGCCCTCTCCGGTGTCTATATAAACCGGAGGGTTTTAGTCCGTAGGACAACATACAGAACAACAATCATACCATAGGCTAGCTTCTAGGGTTTAGCCTCTCCAATCTCGTGGTAGATCTACTCTTGTACTACCCATATCATCAATATTAATCAAGCAGGACGTAGGGTTTTACCTCCATCAAGAGGGCCCGAACCTGGGTAAAACTTCGTGTTCCTTGCCTCCTGTTACCATCCGGCCTAGACGCACAGTTCGGGACCCCCTACCCGAGATCCGCCGGTTTTGACACTGACAGAGTGGTTGACCAGTCTCACGCTATATCATGCCAGTCAGTTTTTGGCTTTCTCTACTAAGGTGCTCGTCCGGATGAACCAGGGCACAATCGCAGTAGTTCTCCTGGTGCTGCCTTAGCCGGTAAAGCGGAACGTAAGGCACCAAAACACAGGAGCCGGGCAAACCCAACATTTGACCAAAGACTATGATTCGGAGCTGATGCATATAAGGCCAAACTCGCGACGCCGAACACTCCCTAAGGTATTCGGTCTTTATGGTATAAACCGGGCCTAAATAGTGCCCTCTGTAAGATGCCCCTTGTGTCCAGGTACGTGCATTATTCTGACGTGGCCACATGCCAAGACGTCAGCATCCTTCTCAATTGTGCTGAGAATTCGGTGGATGTGTATCAACAATAGACAGTAAAAAAGGTTTACGCAGGGTCTTAATCTAAAAAGAATCCTTGGAGCGGGTCCCTGCTGCACGTCTGCGCCTGTGTCTCCGTTGTGCCATATCTTGGACGGGTGTAGCACGATGATCATCTGTAAAAGAGAGGAACTTAGGTGAAAAAGTTGTCGTGCAAAAAGATTGTTTTTAAAGAAACCACGTATAATTCAAGATGAGTAAAAATTGCCAGTTGTCTTCGCGCGTTGAGCCCCTTGTATTTGTAATAGGGGTGTGACCATCGATCTGGTATGAACTAGATATGGATGTGCCGGACTCGTCTAACCGTGTCCGAGGTCTTGACGACCTGTTAAATGCTTTAGTTGGTGAGGTCGTTTTTAGTGTGCGGCTGCCAAGGCTGCCGCACTCTCTTCAGCGTGCAAAGATCGCTCAATATTTCCATTCACTATAATGATGCCACATGGACCGGGCATCTTGAGCGTGAGGGAAGCGTAATGCGGTATTGCATTAAAGCGAGTGAAAGCTTCACATCCAAGTAGTGCTTTGTAGCCACTTTGGAACAGAGCGATGTGGAAGGTTAAATGTTCGCTACGGAGGTTATCAGGGAAGCCGAATATAACCTTTAGTAGCAGGGAGCCCGTACAGTGAGCCCCTGGGCCTGGCATTACTCCTTTAAAGGTAGTATTGCTATGGCGAATTCTCGTTGGGTCGATCCCCATTTCGTGGATTGTATCCTGGTATATCAGGTTTAGATTGCTGCCACCGTCCATCAGGACTCGTGTGAAGTCGTATCCGTCAATTATTGGGTCTAATACCAGGGCAGCCCATCCTGCATGCCGGATACTTGCTGAGTAATCACGATGGTCGAAGGTGATTGGTTGATACGACCAGTGGCAAGACTCCGCGGTGATAGGCCCTTGGGCATATTTTTCTGGGAGTGCCGTTTTGTTTCCTCCCTTGATCACGTGTAACATGTTTACTGTTTTGACGTCTGGTGGAAATTTCTTTTGTTCCCCAGTGTCTTGCTTGGGAGGACCATCCTCGTCTTCACTTGGTGTATCCTCCCCCTTGTGTACGGCGTTGAGCTTGCCGGACTGCTTGAAGACCCAACATTCTCTGTGGGTATGATTAGCGGGTTTACCAGGGGTGCTATGGATCTGACATATTTGGTCCAGAATTTTGTTTAGGCTGGACAGTTCGTCTCTGGCGCCTCTAGAGGGCGGCTTTTGCTGACCTGGCCGAGAGCTTTTGAATCCGGCGTTTACTGTCGTGCTCTTCATGATGTCTTCTTTATTCCGGCGTTTGTTATTGCTGTTGCGCCGTGATTTCCCGTTTCCATCTCTAACTTAAGATGTACTGGGGTCGCTGGTGCTGCATCTGGCTAGCCAGATGTCCTCACCCGTGCAAAAGCGGGTCATGAGGCTTGTTAATGCGGCCATTGTTCTCGGCTTTTCTTGGCCGAGGTGTCTGGCAAGCCATTCGTCATAGACACTATGCTTAAAAGGTGCCAAGGCTTCGGCGTCCGGACAGTCGACAATTTGGTTCTTTTTAGTAAGAAACATGTTCCAAAGTTTTCAGGATGACTCTCCGGGCTGTTGAGTTATATGGCTCAAATCGTCCGCGTCCGGAGGTCGGACATAAGTCCCTTGAAAATTTGCCCGAAAAGCGTCTTCGAGCTCTTCCCAGCTTCCAATAGAGTTTTCGGGGAGGCTTTTAAGCTAGTGACGAGCTGGCCCTTTGAGCTTGAGGGGTAAGTACTTGATGGCGTGGAGATCATCTCCTCGAGCCATATGGATATGGAGGATGTAGTCCTCAATCCAGACCCCAGGGTCTATTGTTCCGTCGTATGCCTCTATGTTTACGAGTTTGAATCCTTCTCGAAATTCATGGTCCAGCACCTCATCGGTGAAACATAGAGGGTGTGCGGCACCCCTGTATCTGGGTGTACCACGTTGTTTGGATGTTTGTTGTGTTATATCGTATGCTGGGGCACGCTTGCGTGGTCCATAGATGGATCTGGTTTCGCCATCCTTTTGGTGCGAGCCCTCGCGTGGATCGCGTATTGGTTTGTGAGTGGCGTTGTTTGCTGCTCTATGTTGGCCTTGAGGTCGTCTATCCGACCAGATGGCTGTTTTAATTTTTGGTTGTGGGGGGTCTAAAGCCTCCTCATCGAATTCAGGTAGACACTTCCGCTTTGGGTAGCTCTTGGTGGGGCGATTGCCGCCGTACTTTGCTGCTATGTTGAGTACTTTACTCCATCTGATTTGGAGTGTGTCCTGCGCAGCCTTGAGCCTTTGCTTCTGCTTTTTCAGACTCCTCGTAGTGGCAACAAGCCTTTGACGAGCGTTCTGCTGCTCCAGGTGCCTGTCCGGCGTTATGTCGTCCGGACTATTATCTTTGATAGAATTGGTTTGTTCAGTTTGATTCTCCGTATTGCCATGGTCCGGTAGTGTTTCGCCCTGCTCCAATGCTGGGTCTGTATGATCGTTATTTCTGCCGAGGCGGGATTTGGGGTGGCGCTTGCGCCGCCGCTTTGACTTCTTCTCGAGGGAACAAGCCTTCGGTGCGTCCTTCCGTTCCTCTTTGTCATCTTCTTTTGGTGTGTCCACCATGTATACGTCATATGATGAGGTGGTCATCTAGCGCTCTGTGGGCGGTGGTTCCCCTTCGCCTCCCGCATCATCGTCCATACCATCGATGTCTTCGGAGTCGAAGTTGAGCATGTCGGTTGAGTCATCGACAGTTGCTATTAAGTGGGTGGTGGGTGAGCATCGAATTTCTTCGTCGTCCGCATCCCAATCCTGTTGGCCATAATCCGGCCAGGGCTCTCCTCACAAAGAGAGAGTCCTTAGTGAATTCAAAATGTCGCTGAGGGGCGAGTGCTGAAAGATATCCGTGGCGGTGAATTCCATGATCGGCGCCCAATCGGATTCGATTGGCAGGGGCGCGGATGGTTCGGAGTCCGGAAAAGAGTCTGGCACCTCGGAGTCACAGGCTGCGCAGAGGTTTAGGCTGGTGTTCGGCTCGATCACCGTTGAGACTGCAGCCCCTGAGGCGGTGTCTAACCACTCATCCTTGATTGGCGCAGTTGGATCCGAACTAAGGGTTGGAGCGGGCGCGGCCTCTGGGGTACTGTTCAGTGGCAGAGCTAGGTCATACCCATCGCGACAGTGCGGCGCGCCCGGCTGTGGCTCGAATCCGTCGAAGGTCAAGTCTCCGCGGATGTCGGCCGTGTAGTTCAAACTTCCAAATCTGACCTGATGGACAGGGGCGTAGCTTTCAATATGCTCCAGATGGCCAAGTGAATTAGCCCGCAGTGCAAAGCTGCCGAATACAAAGATCTGTCCGGGGAGAAAAGTCTCACCCTGGACCGCATTGCTATCAATGATAGTAGGAGCCATCAAGCCTAACGGCGACGACACAGAGGAACTCTCAATGAAAGCAGCAATGTCGGTGTCAAAACCGGCGGATCTCGGGTAGGGGGTCCCAAACTGTGCGTCTAGGCCGGATGGTAATAGGAGGCAGGGGATATGATGTTTTACCCAGGTTTGGGCCCTCTTGATGGAGGTAAAACCCTACATCCTGCTTGATTAATATTGATGATATGGGTAGTACTAGAGTAGATCTACCACGAGATCAGAGAGGCTAAACCCTAGAAGCTAGCCTATGGTATGATTGTATGTTATGGTTGTTGTGCTACGGACTAAAACCCTTCGGTTTATATAGACACCGGAGAGGGTTAGGGTTACACAAGGTCGGTTATAAAGGAGGAGATATCCATATCCGTATTGCTTAGCTTGCCTTCCATGCCAAGTAGAGTCCCATCCGGACACGAGACGAACTCTTCACTCTTGTATCTTCATAGTCTAACAATCCGGCCAATGGAGATAGTCCGGCTGTCCAGAGACCCCCTAATCCAGGACTCCCTCAGCTATATTTAGTGTATGAGATGATCATGTTTTGTAACGGAGTTATCGGCAACTGGCAGGAGCCATATGGTTGTCGCTTTATTGTATTCAACTAAATCGCCCTGTAATTGCTTTACTTTATCACTAAGCGGTAGCGATAGTCGTAGAAGCAATAGTTGGCGAGACGACAACGATGCTACGATGGATATCAAGGTGTCGCACTGGTGACGATGGTGATCATGACGGTGCTTCGGAGATGGAGACCACATGCACAAGATGATGATGTCCATATCATATCACTTATATTGATTGCATGTGATGTTTATCTTTTATGCATCTTATTTTGCTTTGATTGACGGTAGCATTATAAGATCATCTCTCACTAAATTTCAAGATAAAAGTGTTCTCCCTGACTATGCACCGTTGCCAAAGTTCGTCGTGCTGAGACACCACGTGATGATCGGGTGTGATAAGCTCTACGTCCATCTACAACGGGTGCAAGCCAGTTTGCACACGCAGAATACTCGGGTTAAACTTGACGAGTCTGCATATGCAGATATGGCCTCGGAACACTGAGACCGAAAGGTCGAGTGTGAATCATATAGTAGATATGATCAACATAGTGATGTTCACCAATGAAAACTACTCCATCTCACGTGATGATCGGACATGGTTTAGTTGATATGGATCACGTGATCACTTAGATGATTAGAGGGATGTCTATCTAAGTGGGAGTTCTTAAGTAATATGATTAATTGAACTTAAATTTATCATGAACTTAGTACCTGATAGTATTTTTCTTATCTATGTTGTTGTAGATAGATGGCCCGTGCTGTTGTTCCGTTGAATTTTAATGCATTCCTTGAGAAAGCAAAGTTGAAAGATGATGGTAGCAATTACACGGACTGGGTCCGTAACTTGAGGATTATCCTCATTGCTGCATAGAAGAATTACGTCCTGGAAGCACTGCTGGGTGCCAGGTCTGCTGCAGATGCTGCTGATGATGTTAAGAACGTCTGGCAGAGTAAAGCTGATGACTACTCGATAGTTTGGTGTGCCATGCTTTACGTCTTAGAACCGGGACTTCAACGATGTTTTGAACATCATGGAGCATATGAGATGTTCCAGGAGTTGAAGTTAATATTTCAAGCAAATGCCCAGATTCAGAGAGATATGAAGTCTCCAATAAGTTCTATAGCCGCAAGATGGAGGAGAATAGTTCTGTCAGTGAGCATATACTCAAAATGTCTGGGTATCATAATCACTTGACTCAACGGGGAGTTAATCTTCTTGTTGATAGTGTCATTGACAGAGTTCTTCAATCACTGCCACTAAGCTACAAAAGCTTCGTGATGAACTATAATATGCAAGGGATGAATAAGACAATTCCCGAGCTCTTTGCAATACTAAAGGCTGCGGAGGTAGAAATCAAAAAGGAGCATCAAGTGTTGATGGTTAACAAAACCACCAGTTTCAAGAAAAAGGGTAAAGGGAAGAAGAAGGGGAACTTCAAGAAGAACAGCAAACAAGTTGCTGCTCAGGAGAAGAAACCCAAGTCTGGACCTAAGCCTGACACTGAGTGCTTCTACTACAAACAGACTGGTCACTGGAAGCCAAACTGCTCCAAGTATTTGGCGTATAAGAAGGATGGCAAGGTGAACAAAGGTATATGTGATATACATGTTATTGATGTATACCTTACCAGAGCTCGTAGTAGCACCTGGGTATTTGATACTGGTTCTGTTGCTAATATTTGCAACTCGAAACAGGGACTACGGATTAAGCGGAGACTGGCTAAGGACGAGGTGACGATGCGCGTGGGAAATGGTTCCAAAGTCGATGTGATCGTCATCGGCACGCTACCTCTACATGTACCTTCGGGATTAATCTTAGACCTAAATAATTGTTATTTGGTGCGAGCGTTAAGCATGAACATTATATCTGGATCTTGTTTGATGCGAGACGGTTATTCATTTAAATCTGAGAATAATGGTTGTTCTATTTATATGAGTAATATCTTTTATGGTCATGCACCCTTGAGGAGTGGTCTATTTTTGTTGAATCTCGATAGTAGTGATACACATATTCATATTGTTGAAGCCAAAAGATGCAGAGTTGATAATGATAGTGCAACTTATTTGTGGCACTGCCGTTTGGGTCATATTGGTATAAAGCGCATGAAGAAACTCCATACTGATGGACTTTTGGAATCACTTGATTATGAATCACTTGGTACTTGCGAACCATGCCTTATCGGGAAGATGACTAAAACGCCATTCTCTGGAACTATGGAGCGAGCAACAGATTTGTTGGAAATCATACATACTGATGTATGTGATCCAATCAATATTGAGGCTCGCGGTGGGTATCGTTATTTTCTCACTTTCCCAGATGATTTGAGCAGATATGGGTATATCTACTTAATGAAACATAAGTCTGAAACAATTGAAAAGTTCAAAGCATTTCAGAGTGAAGTGGAAAATCATCGTAACAAGAAAATAAAGTTTCTATGATCTGATCATGGAGGAGAATATTTGAGATACGAGTTTGATCTACATTTAAAACAACACGGAATAGTTTCACAACTCACGCCATCCAGAACACCACAGCGTAATGGTGTGTCCGAATGTCGTAATCGTACTTTACTAGATATGGTGTGATCTATGATGTCCCTTACTGATTTATCGCTATCGTTTTGGGGTTATGCTTTAGAGACGACTGCATTCATGTTAAATAGGGCACCATCAAAATCCGTTGAGACGACGCCTTATGAACTATTGTTCGGCAAGAAACCAAAGTTGTCGTTTCTTAAAGTTTGGGGCTGCGATGCTTATGTGAAAAAGCTTCAACCTGATAAGCTCAAACCCAAATCGAAGAAATGTGTCTTCATAGGATACCCAAAGGAAACTATTGGGTACACCTTCTATCACAGATCCGAAGGCAAGACATTGGTTGCTAAGAATGGATCCTTTCTAGAGGAGTTTCTCTCGAAAGAAGTGAGTGGGAGGAAAGTAGAACTTGATGAGGTAACTATACCTGCTCCCTTATTGGAAAATAGTTCATCACAGAAACCGGTTCCTATGACACCTACACCAATTAGTGAGGAAGCTAATTATGATGATCATGAAACTTCAGATCAAGTTACTACCAAACCTCATAGGTCAACCAGAGCAAGATCCGCACCAGAGTGGTACGGTATAATCCTGTTCTGGAAGTCATGTTACTTGACCATGACGAACCTACGAACTATGAGGAAGCGATGATGAGCCCAGATTCCGCAAAATGGCTTGAGGCCATGAAATCTGAGATGGGATCCATGTATGAGAACAAAGTGTGGACTTTGGTTGACTTGCCCGATGATCGACAAGCCATTGAGAATAAATGGATCTTCAAGAAGAAGACTGACACTGACGGTAATGTTACTGTCTATAAAGCTTGACTTGTTGCGAAAGGTTTTCGACAAGTTCAAGGAGTTGACTACGATGAGACCTTCTCACCTGTAGTGATGCTTAAGTCTGTCTGAATCATGTTAGCAATTGCCGCATTTTATGATTATGAAATTTGGCAAATGGATGTAAAGACTGCATTCCTGAATGGATTTCTGGAAGAAGAATTGTATATGATGCAACCTAAAGGTTTTATCGATCCAAAGGGTACTAACAAAGTGTGCAAGCTCCAACGATCCATTTATGGACTGGCGCAAGCCTCTTGGAGTTGGAATAAACGTTTTGATAGTGTGTTCAAAGCATATGGTTTTATATAGACTTTTGGAGAAGCCTGTATTTACAAGAAAGTGAGTGGGAGCTCTGTAGCATTTCTAATATTATATGTGGATGACATATTATTGATTGGAAATGATATAGAATTTCTAGATAGCAAAAAAGGATACTTGAATAAAATCTTTTCAATGAAAGACCTCGGTGAAGCTGCTTATATATTGGGCATCATGATCTATAGAGATAGATCAAGATGCTTAATTGGACTTTCACAAAGCACATACCTTGATAAAGTTTTGAAGAAGTTCAAAATGGATCAAGCTAAGAAAGGGTTCTTGCCTATGTTACAAGGTGTGAAGTTGAGTACGACTCAATGCCCGACCACTGCAGAAGATAGAGAGAAATTGAAAAGTGTTCCCTATGCTTCAGCCATAGGCTCTATCATGTATGAAATGTTGTGTACCAGACCTGATGTGTGCCTTTCTATTAGCCTAGCAAGGAGGTACCAAAGTAATCCAGGAGTGAATCACTGGACAGGAGTCAAGAACATCCTGAAGTACCTGAAAAGGACCAAGGATATGTTTCTCGTTTATGGAGGTGACAAAGAGCTCATCGTAAAAGGTTACATTGATGCAAGCTTTGACACTGATCCGGACGATTCTAAATCGCAAACTGGATATGTGTTTATATTAAACGGTGGAGCTGTCAGTTGGAGCAGTTCTAAACAGAGCGTCGTGGCGGGATCTACATGTGAAGTGGAGTACATTGCTGCTTTGGAAGCAGCAAATGAAGGAGTCTGGATGAAGGAGTTCATATCCGATCTAGGTGTCATACCTAGTGCATCGGGTCCAATGAAAATCTTTTGTGACAATACTGGTACAATTGCCTTGGCAAAGGAATCCAGATTTCACAAGAGAACCAAGCACATCAAGAGACGCTTCAACTCCATCCGGGGTCAAGTCCAGGTGGGAGACATAGAGATTTGTAAGACACATACGGATCTGAATGTTGCAGACCCGTTGACTAAGCCTCTCAAACGAGCAAAACATGATCAGCACCAAGGCTCCATGGGTGTTACAATCATTACTGTGTAATCTAGATTATTGACTCTAGTGCAAGTGGGAGACTAAAGGAAATATGCCCTAGAGGCAATCATAAAGTTATTATTTATTTCCTTATTTCATGATAAATGTTTATTATTCATGCTAGAATTGTATTAACCGGAAATATAATACATGTGTGAATACATAGACAACCATAGTGTCACTAGTATGCCTCTACTTGACTAGCTCATTGATCAAAGATGGTTAAGTTTCCAAACCATAGACATGAGTTGTTATTTGATCAATGGGATCACATCATTAGGAGAATGATGTGATTGACTTGACCCATTCCGTTAGCTTAGCACTTGATCGTTTTGTTTACTGCTATTGCTTTCTTCATGACTTATACATGTTCTTATGACTATGAGATTATGCAACTCCCGAATACCGGAGGAACACTTTGTGTGCTACCAAATGTCACAATGTATCTGGGTGATTATAAACGTGCTCTACAGGTGTCTCCGATGGTACTTGTTGAGTTGGCATAGATTAAGATTAGGATTTGTCACTCTGATTGTCAGAGAGGTATTTCTGGGCCCTCTCGGTAATGCACATCACTATAAGCCTTGCAAGCAATGCAACTAATGAGTTAGTTGCGGGATAGTGCATTACGAAACAAGTAAAGAGACTTGCCAGTAACGAGATTGAACTAGGTATTGGGATACCGACGATCGAATCTCGGGCAAGTAACATACTGATGACAAAGAGAACAACGTATAGTGTCATGCGGTTTGACCGATAAAGATCTTCGTAGAATATGTAGGAACCAATATGAGCATCCAGGTTCCGCTATTGGTTATTGACCGGAGACATGTCTCGGTCATGTCTACATAGTTCTCGTACCCGTAGGGTCCACACGCTTAAAGTTCCGTGACGATCAGTTTTATGAGTTTATATGTTTTGATGTACCGAAGGTAGTTCGGAGTCCCGGATATGATCACAGACATGACGAGGAGTTTCGAAATGGTTGAGACATGAAGATTGATATATTGGAAGCCTACATTTGGACATCAGAAGAGTTCCAGGTAAAATCGGGATTTTATCGGAGTACCGGAGGGGTTACCGGAACCCCCCGGGGGCTAATGGGCCTTGTTGGGCCATAAGGGAAAGAGAGAGGGGCCGGCCTAGGGCAAGCAGCGCGCCCCTCCCCTCTGTCCATATTGGACTAGGAGAGAGGGCGGCGGCGCCCCCCTTTCCTTCTCTTTCTCTCCCTTCCTTTCCCCCTCCTAGTAGGAGTAGGAAAGAGGGGAATCCTACTCCTACTAGGAGGAGGATTCCTCCTCCTGGCGCACTAACAAGGGTCGGCCGGCCTCCCCTTGCTCCTTTATATACAGGGGCAGGGGGCCACCTCTAGACACACAAGTTCATCACAAAGATCTTTCCCAGCCGTGTGCGGTGGCCCCCTCCACCATAATCCACCTCGGTCATACTGTAGCGGTGCTTTGGCGAAGCCCTATCACGGTAGCTTCATCAACATCGTCATCACGCCGTTGTGCTGACGAAACTCTTCCACGAGCTCTATTGGATCGTGAGTTCGCGGGACGTCACCAAGCCGAACGTGTGCTGAACGCGGAGGTGCCGTACGTTCGGTATTGAGGATCGGTCGATCGTGAAGACATACGACTACATCAACCGCGTTGTCATAACGCTTCCGCTTAACGGTCTACGAGGGTACGTGGATGACACTCTCCCCTCTCGTTGCTATGCATCACCATGATCCCGCGTGTGCGCAGGATTTTTTTTTGAAATTTCTACGTTCCCCAACAGCTAAGCCCGGGGGCCGACGGCAGTGGCGGGGGATCTCCTCTCTCTCATGTCTCTGGGGTGGGGCTAACCCCAAGGCATGTGGTGGCGCGACCGATCTGGGATCTGCGGTGCAGCAAATGGCTCTGGCAGGCGGCGGGAGGCCGGCCCGTCCTCGGACGACGACAGCTTGGCGCGGCGGGCGGCCCAGTCATGGGCGACGGACAGGGCTGCTGGCGCTGCGGCTGGCCCTACGGGCGGTGGTGGCCGTCTTGGCTGTGGTGGCATGCATACTGCCTTCAGATTGGTGACGTGACGTGGAGGGCCTGGTGGTCTTGTCGGCGGCACCTCCGGTCAGATCTGTTATGACCGTTGCAGCTGGCGGTGGTGGTCATTTCTTCTGTCAGAGGTGGTTGGCATGAGGGTGGGTGTTCGGATCTCGGGATCCGTCATCTAGTATCAACTGCGACTCTGGGAGACATAGTTGCCGGTGAAAACCGAGCCGGCAGCGGGCGATGACAACGTTTCGCGTCGTTACCTTATGAAGGCATCATCATGTGACTACTGTCGACCCACTCGTACTGCTGTGGGGGAAACCCTAGGATCTGGTCTTCCAGATTGGACGATACCGGCATTGCGGTGTCGTTTCTCTCTTGGGAGCGTCATTTGTGGAGCAACGCTAGAAGATAGAGGCTGGAGGTGGAGCGGTTTCATCTTGCATGGAGCTTTGGTGGAAATGTCAAGTCATGTCTGGCCGACAGGTGCTACGCTTTGTCATGCCTGTTCGGTAGGTGCTACGCATGACAGATCTTCCAAAGACTGCAAGATGTGTCGGCTGGTGATACTTGGCGGCATGGTGCTGAGGTGTAACGGCGGCGACCACGACATGCTCAGCAGTTCGCGTGCAGGGAGGTGGTGCCGTTTGGCGCCGTGGTGGTGTTGATGGTAGCTAGACCGAGCAAGGTTAATGCATCAGTACAACTATGAAGATGGAGTGGTGGCAGGTGGCCGTGGCGGCCTCTGAGAGCGCGCCGGACCAGTGTGTGTCCCATACCCGGCAAGTGGCTTGGTTGGGGCCTCAGGTCTTAGATGTTAGGTTTGGCTGTGAGGTCTGTTTGGTATTAGGCCCAGACTATCAGCATGCCTGCACAACTGGATAGGAGTAGCGACAGTTGTTGCCTAGACGGTGGCTTCAGACTTATTGTTGTACTCCCTCCGTTCGGAATTACTTGTCTCGGAAATAGATGTATCTAGAACTAAAATACATCTAGATACATCCATTTTCGAGACAAGTAATTCCGAACGGAGGGAGTATTTCTTTATAAGGTCTTTATGAATAATTAATAAAGTGCACCACCCAGATGCAGAGGCCGGGGATCCTCCTCCTTCTTTACAAAATTAGTAAAAAATATAAGATGTTATGACCTGCTTGAACAACAACAACACTACCTCTGCCACTCAATCATCAAGGGAACGAAACTGGATTTGGTGTTCAAGTGCGCCTATACTAATACTCCTATATAACTTAAATACTCAATCATCGTCGTATGAATTTGGAGTATAGGAGCTAGCCTAATAGAGCTAACCTATACTAATCCAACTTTTATTGGTTGTACTAGTTTGACCCGGACATAGTGTCCTCATCGTGGTTAATTCCAATAGTTACCTGCATATATAAATCTAGGGCTAGTCTTCAAGTCAGCGCCCGATACCTAGAACACCCACGAACGATGGAAGCAATAACCTTGTCCGCCGCCACCGTCGACGCGGTCAGGGCCACAAAGAACGACGCGCGGCAGAGGTCAACCGCTGCAGATGCCGCCGCCGCCCATTGGTCTGGCCTGCCACAGGACTTGCTGCTGCAGATGCGAGCGTCGTGCCTGCTCTACGCGTGCCAGGAGTACGGGCCCAAGGAGGCCGCCCTGTACTGCCTCTCCACCAACGCCAGCTTCCGCGTCCCCTTCCCCCGGCCCACCGCACGAGAAGCGAGGCTCCGTCTTCTCGTGCCACGGCTGGGTGTTCGCTGCCGATGAAGTCGGCGACCCGTACCTCTTCAACCCCACCACCGGCGTCCAGGCCGCGCTCCCGCCGGTCAAGACGCTCTCGGGCCGCGACGAGAACTTCTGCGACCATGAAGGCAAGCATGTCATCGACCTCGGGAGTGATGACGTGAACGAAGACTAGAAAACCAGCATCCTCTGGGCATGAGATTCGGAGTATATCCGGGTCGCCATCTCCTCCGTGGCCGAGGTGACTGCATGCACTGTCCTGATCTTGCCCAATCCAGATTTGATGCTCTCGTTTGCCAAGCCGGGCGATAAGCGGTGGACATTGCTCCCAAACCTTCAAACCGGTGGTGTCAGTGATGTTCTTTACAATGATAAGGACAACATGTTCTACGTTCTACATAACACCGCCTCCATCAGTGTTGTGGATCTCAATGGGCCTCAGCCGAGGCTGACCACGAACCGGCGCTAAAGTGCCACCACGTGGCATGAGCTCGCGCCCTGGTACGGGGGACCTTTAGTACCGGTTGGTGTGTTACCAACCGGTACTAAAGGTTTTTTTAAAAAAAATTGAAAATTTTGGATTTTTTTTTGATTTTTAATTTTTCTGAATTATTTGGTGATTTAGTCTCTAATCACCTCTCTTAACTGCTCAAGTGTGGATCACTCATTCCAAATCATCTAACTTCCCGACCGATCACCCATCCCTCTCACTACTCCAGCCTGAGCACGCTTAACTTTCGGGTTCTATTCTCCTTCATTTCCAAGTCCGCACTTGTTGTTTTCCTGACAATAGTAAGATGCCAATCCTATTAACCCTCAGGAGTTTAGTTTGAGCATGAAGTCACACATTTCACTGTTTGAGTTTGAAACTATTATTCTAAAATACGGTAATTATTTAGTAACACTAATATTTCTTGAATAAATTTGACCATAGTTTAACCATAGTTTGACCACAGTTTGGCCATAGTTTGGCCAGATTTGACCAAAATTCAAAAAATTGAAATAATTATTTAGTAACACTAATATTCTTGAATAATTATGTAGTAACATTAATACTTCTTGAATAAGTAGTTTGACCAGATTTAACAAAAAAATTTAAAAAAAACTTAAATTTGACCATATCTTTTTTTCCTTTTGGAATCTGAGGATTCTAAAAAATTGCAAACAGGTCGTAGGCAGTCTCCATCGGATGCGGATTTTCGTGCTGAATTTTTTGATATATTATACGTTTTTTTCTGACATCGTATGCAAAAGTTATAGCCATTTTACATTTTCCCTACACTTTTTGCAAAACATGTCCAAATTTAAGTTTTCAAACTTTCCTAACTAGTAGATGTGGTAATATAACTACCTCTCGAAGGATTTTATTTTTTGAAGTTTTTATCATTTTCTTTTAGTTTTTTCAGAACTGAAATGGCGACACACGGGGAGGGGGGGTAGAGTTTGAAAATTGCCCTATAGTACCGGTTTGTGTACAAACCGATACTATAGGTCAGACCCCTTTAGTACCGGTTCGTGGCACAAACCGGTACTAAAGGTTAGCCCTTTAGTACCGGTTTGTGACACGAACTGGTACTAAAGGTGATCATGGGGCCCCGGCCTGACGCCAGCCTGCCATCACCCCTTTAGTACCGGTTCGTGGCACGAACCGGTACTAAAGGTTCAACACGAACCGGCATTAATGTTGGAAATATGCCCTAGAGGCAATAATAAATAAGTTATTATTATATTTCCTTGTTCATGATAATCGTTTATTATCCATGCTATAATTGTATTGATAGGAAACTCAGATGCATGTGTGGATACATAGACAACACCATGTCCCTAGTAAGCCTCTAGTTGACTAGCTCGTTGATCAATAGATGGTTACGGTTTCCTGACCATGGACATTGGATGTCGTTGATAATGGGATCACATCATTAGGAGAATGATGTGATGGACAAGACCCAATCCTAAGCATAGCACTAGATCGTGTAGTTCGTATGCTAAAGCTTTTCTAATGTCAAGTATCATTTCCTTAGACCATGAGATTGTGCAACTCCCGGATACCGTAGGAGTGCTTTGGGTGTGCCAAACATCACAACGTAATTGGGTGGCTATAAAGGTACACTACGGTTATCTCCGAAAGTGTCTGTTGGGTTGGCACGAATCGAGACTGGGATTTGTCACTCCGTGTGACGGAGAGGTATCTCTGGGCCCACTCGGTAGGACATCATCATAATGTGCACAATGTGATCAAGGAGTTGATCACGGGATGATGTGTTGCGGAACGAGTAAAGAGACTTGCCGGTAACGAGATTGAACAAGGTATCGGGATACCGACGATCGAATCTCGGGCAAGTATCGTACCGATAGACAAAGGGAATTGTATACGGGATTGATTAAGTCCTTGACATCGTGGTTCATCCGATGAGATCATCGTGGAACATGTGGGATCCAACATGGGTATCCAGATCCCGCTGTTGGTTATTGATTGGAGAACGTCTCGGTCATGTCTGCATGGTTCCTGAACCCGTAGGGTCTACACACTTAAGGTTCGATGACGCTAGGGTTATAAAGGAAGTTTGTATGTGGATACCGAATGTTGTTCAGAGTCCCGGATGAGATCCCGGACGTCACGAGGAGTTCCGGAATGGTCCGGAGGTAAAGATTTATATATAGGAAATCCTGTTTCGGCCATCGGGACAAGTTTCGGGGTCATCGGTATTGTACCGGGACCACTGGAAGGGTCCCGGGGGTCCACCGGGTGGGGCCACCTGCCCCGGGGGGCACATGGGCTGTAGGGGGTGCACCTTGGCCTACATGGGCCAAGGTCACCAGCCCCAAGAGGCCCATGCGCCTAGGGTTTCAAGAAAGGAAGAATCCCACAAGGGGAAGGCACCCCTAGGTGCCTTGGGGGGGAGGGAAACCTCCCTTGGCCGCCGCCCCCCTAGGAGATTGGATCTCCTAGGGCCGGCGCCCCCCCCCTTGGGCTCCTTATATATAGTGGGGAAGGAGGGCCTCTCAAGACACACCTTTTGCCTTTGGTGCAGCCCTTCCCTTCTCCCAAGTACTTCTCCTCTCCCGTGGTGCTTGGCGAAGCCCTGCAGGATTGCCACGCTCATCCACCACCACTACGCCGTTGTGCTGCTGCTGGATGGAGTCTTCCTCAACCTCTCGCTCTCTCCTTGTTGGATCAAGGCGTGGGAGACATCGTCGGGCTGTACGTGTGTTGAACGCGGAGGTGTCGTCCGTTCGGCACTAGGATCTCCAGTGATTTGGATCACGGCGAGTACGACTCCTTCAACCCCGTTCACTTGAACGCTTCCGCTTAGCGATCTACAAGGGTATGTAGATTCACTCTCCTTCCCATCGTTGCTAGTTTCTCCATAGATAGATCTTGGTGACACGTAGGAAAAATTTGAATTTCTGCTACGTTCCCCATAGTGGCATCATGAGCTAGGTCTATGCATAGTTTCTATGCACGAGTAGAACACAAAGTAGTTGTGGGCGTTGATTTCGTTCAATATGCTTGCCGTTACTAGTCTTATCTTGATTCGGCGGCATCGTGGGATGAAGCGGCCCGGACCAACCTTACACGTATGCTTACGTGAGACCGGTTCCACCGACTGACATGCACTAGTTGCATTAGGTGGCTGGCGGGTGTCTGTCTCTCCCACTTTAGTCGGATCGGATTCGATGAAAAGGGTCCTTATGAAGGGTAAATAGCGATTGGCATATCACGTTGTGGTTTTTGCGTAGGTAAGAAACGTCCTTGCTAGAAACCCATAGCAACCACGTAAAACATGCAAACAACAATTAGAGGACGTCTAACTTGTTTTTGCAGGGTATGCTATGTGATGTGATATGGCCAAAAGGATGTGATGAATGATATATGTGATGTATGAGATTGATCATGTTCTTGTAATAGGAATCACGACTTGCATGTCGATGAGTATGACAACCGGCAGGAGCCATAGGAGTTGTCTTAATTTATTTATGACCTGCGTGTCAACATAAACGTCATGTAATTACTTTACTTTATTGCTAACCGTTAGCTGTAGAAGTAGAAGTAATAGTTGGCGAGACAACTTCATGAAGACACGATGATGGAGATCATGATGATGGAGATCATGGTGTCATGCCGGTGACAAAATGATCATGGAGCCCCGAAGATGGAGATCAAAAGGAGCAATATGATATTGGCCATATCATGTCACTATTTGATTGCATGTGATGTTTATCATGTTTATACATCTTATTTGCTTAGAAGGACGGTAGTAAATAAGATGACCCCTCTTTAAAATTTCAAGAAAGTGTTCCCCCTAACTGTGCACCGTTGCGACAGTTCGTTGTTTCAAAGCACCATGTGATAATCGGGTGTTTGATTCTAACACTCACATACAACGGGTGTAAGACAGATTTACACACGCGAAACACTTAGGTTGACTTGACGAGCCTAGCATGTGTACAGACATGGCCTCGGAACACAGAAGACTGAAAGGTTGAGCATGAGTCGTATAGAAGATACGATCAACATGAAGATGTTCACCGACGTTGACTAGTCCGTCTCACGTGATGATCGGACACGGCCTAGTTGACTCGGATCATGTAATCACTTAGATGACTAGAGGGATGTCTATCTGAGTGGGAGTTCATAAGATGAACTTAATTATCCTGAACATAGTCAAAAGGTCTTCGCAAATTATGTCGTAGCTCGCGCTTCAGTTCTACTGTTTAGATATGTTCCTAGAGAAAATTTAGTTGAAAGTTGATAGTAGCAATAATACGGACTAGGTCCGTATACTGAGGATTGTCCTCATTGCTTCATAGAAGGCTTATGTCCTTAACGCTCAGTGTGCTGAACCTCGAACGTTGTCTGTGGATGTTGCGAACATCTGACATACACATTTTGATAACTACGTGATAGTTCAGTTAAACGGCTTAGAGTTGAGGCACCAAAGATGTTTTGAAACGTCGCGAAACATATGAGATGTTTCGAGGGCTGAAATTGGGATTTCAGGCTCGTGCCCACGTCAAGAGGTATAAGACCTCCGACGATTTTCTGAGCCTGCAAACTAAGGGAGAAAAGCTCAATTGTTAAGCTTGTGCTCAGATTGTCTGAGTACAACAATCATTTGAATCGAGTGGGAGTTGATCTTCCAGATGAGATGGTGATGTTTCTTCGAAGTCATTACCACCAAGCTGCTAGAGCTTCGTGATGAACTATGATATATCAGGGACATATATGATGATCCTTGAGACATTCGCGATGTTTGACACCGCGAAAGTAGAAATCAAGAAGGAGCATCAATTGTTGATGGTTGGTGAAACCACTAGTTTCAAGAAGGGCAAGGGAACAAAGGGATACTTCATGAAACGGCAATTCAGCTGCTGCTCTAGTGAAGAAACCCAAGGTTGAACCCAAACCCGAGACTGAGTGCTTCTGTAATAAGGGGAACAGCCACTGGAGCAGAATTACCCTAGATACTTGGTAGATGAGAAGGCTGGCAAGGTCGATAGAAGTATATTGGATATACATTGTGTTAATGTGTACTTTACTAGTACTCCTAGTAGCACCAGGGTATTAGATACCGGTTCAGTTGCTAAGTGTTAGTAACTCGAAATAAAAGCTACGGAATAAACGGAGACTAGCTAAAGGTGAGCTGACGATATGTTTTGGAAGTGTTTCCAAGGTTGATATGATCAAGTATCGTACCCTCCCTCTACCATCGAGATTGGTATTATAACCTAAATAATTGTTATTTGGTGTTTGCGTTGAGCATAGACATGATTGGATTGTGTCTGTCGCAATACGGTTATTCATTTAAAGAGAATAATGGTTACTCTGTTTATTTGAATAATACCTTCAAATGGTCTTACACCTGAAATGAATGGTTTATTGAATCTCGATCGTAGTGATACACATGTTCATGCCAAAAGATAGTAATGATAGTACCACCTACTTGTGGCACTGCCACGTAAGTCATATCGGTATAAAACGCATGAAGAAGCTCCATGTTGATGGATCTTTGGGCTAACTCGTTTTTGAAAAATTTGAGACATGCGAACCATGTCTATTGGTGTATATGCATGAAGAAACTCCATGCAAATGGACCGTTTGAACTCACTTGATCTTGAATCACTTGATACATGCAAATCATACCACATGGGCAAGATGACTGAAATCCTCGGTTTCAGTAAAATGGAACTAGAAAGCAACTTGTTGGAAGAAATACATTTTGATGTGTGCAGTCCAACGAGTGCTGAGGCGTGTAGTGGATATCGTTATGTTCTTACTTCACAGATGATTTGAGTAGATGTTGAGTACATTTACTTGATAAATCACGAGTCTGAATTATTGAAAGGTTCAAGTAATTTCAGTGTGAAGTTGAAAGATCATCGTGACAAGAGGATAAAAGATCTATGATATGATCATAGAGATGAATATCTGAATTACGAGTTTGGCACAGAATTAAGACATTGTGGAAATTGTTTCAAAACTAATATAGCCGGGAACACCATAGTGTGATGGTGTGTCCGAACATCATAACTGCACCCTATTGGATATGATGCATGCCATGATGTCTCTTATCGAATTACCACGATAGTTTATGGGTTAGGCATTAGAGACAACCACATTCACTTTAAATAGGGCACCACGTAATTCCGATGAGATGACACCATATGAACTATGGTTTAGAGAAACCTAAGCTGTCATTTCTTAAAAGTTTGGGGCTGCGACGCTTATGTGAAAAGTTTCAGGCTGATAAGCTCGAACCCAAAGCGGATAAATGCATCTTCATAGGACACCCAAAACAGTTGGGTATACCTCCTGTCTCAGATCCGAAAGCAATAAGGGATTGTTTCTAGAATCGGGTCCTTTCACGAGGAAAAGTTTCTCTCGAAAGAATTGAGTGGGAGGATGGTGGAGACTTGATGAGGTTATTGAACCGTCTCTTCAACTAGTGTGTGGCAGAGCACAGGGAGTTGTTCCTGTGGCACCTACACCAATTGAAGTGGAAGCTTATGATAGTGATCATGAAACTTCAGATCAAGTCACTACCAAACCTCGTGGGATGACAAGGATGCGTACTACTTCAGAGTGGTACGTAATCCTGTCTTGGAAGTCATGTTGCTAGACAACAATGAACCTACGAGCTATGGAGAAGCGATGGTGGGCCCGGATTCCGATAAATGGCTCGAGGCCATAAAATTCGAGAGAGGATCCATGTATGAAAACAAAGTGTAGACTTTGGCAGAACAGCTCGATGGTCGTAAGGCTGTTGAGTGCAGATGGATTTTAAAAGGAAGATGGAAAATGATGGTAAATGTCACCATTAAGAAAGCTCGACTTGTCGTTAAGATGTTTTCCGACAAGTTCAAGGAGTTGACTACAGTGAGACTTTCTCACTCGTAGCGATGCTAAGAGTCTGTTGGAATTATATTAGCAATTACTGCATCATTTATGAAATCTTGCAGATAGGATATCAAAATATTGTTTCCTCGACGATTTTTTGGGGAAAGGTTGTATGTGATACAATCGGAAGGTTTTGTCAATCCCGAAATATGCTAATAAGTATGCAAAGCTCCAGCAATCCTTCTGAGGACTGGAGTAAGCATCTCGGAGTTGGAATGTATGCTTTGATGAGATGATCAAAGATTTTGGGTGTATACAAAGTTTATGAGAAACTTGTATTTCCAAAGAAGTGAGTGGGAGCACTATAGAATTTCTGATGAGTATATGTTGTTGACATATTATTGATCAGAAATGATGTAGAATTTCTGGAAAGCATATAGGGTTATTTGGAAAGTGGTTTTCAATGGATAGCCTGGATTAAGCTACTTGAACATTGAGCATCGAGATCTATAAGGATAGATCAAAACGCTTAATGGTACTTTCAAATGAGCACATTCCTTGACATGATCTTGAAGGAGTTCTTGCCTGAGTTGTAAGGTATGAAGTTAAGACTTAAAGCTCGACCACGGCAGAATAGAGAGAAAGGACGAAGGTCGTCCCCTATGCTTAGACATAGGCTCCATAGTATGCTATGCTGTGTACCGCACCTGATGTGTGCCTTGCCACATGTCTGGCTAGAGGGTATGAAGGTGATCTAGGAATAGATCACCAGATAGCGGTCAAAGTTATCCTTGGTAACTAGTGGACTAAGGAACTTTCTCGATTATGGAGGTGGTAAAAGAGTTCGTCGTAAGGGGTTACATCGATGCAAGCTTAACACCTATCCGGATAGCTCTGAGTAGAGATACCGGATACGTATAATGGAGCAACAATTTAGAATAGCTCCAAGTAGAACAGTTATTTGGAATAGCTCCAAATAGAACGTGGTAGCTACATCTAGGAGATGACATAAAGATTTGTAAAGCACACACGGATCTGAAAGGTTCAGACCCGTTGACTAAAACCTCTCTCACAAGCAATATGATCAAACCCAGAACTCATTGAGTGCTAATCACATAGTGATGTGAACTAGATTATTGACTCTAGTAAACTCTTTGGGTGTTAGTCACATGGGGATGTGACCTTGAGTGTTAATCACATATCGATGTGAACTAGATTATTGACTCTAGTGCAAGTGGGAGACTGTTGGAAATATGCCCTAGAGGCAATAATAAATAAGTTATTATTATATTTCCTTGTTCATGATAATCGTTTATTATCCATGCTATAATTGTATTGATAGGAAACTCAGATGCATGTGTGGATACATAGACAACACCATGTCCCTAGTAAGCCTCTAGTTGACTAGCTCGTTGATCAATAGATGGTTACGGTTTCCTGACCATGGACATTGGATGTCGTTGATAACGAGATCACATCATTAGGAGAATGATGTGATGGACAAGACCCAATCCTAAGCATAGCACTAGATCGTGTAGTTCGTATGCTAAAGCTTTTCTAATGTCAAGTATCATTTCCTTAGACCATGAGATTGTGCAACTCCCGGATACCGTAGGAGTGCTTTGGGTGTGCCAAACGTCACAACGTAACTAGGTGGCTATAAAGGTACACTACGGGTATCTCCGAAAGTGTCTGTTGGGTTGGCACGAATCGAGACTGGGATTTGTCACTCCGTGTGACGGAGAGCTATCTCTGGGCCCACTCGGTAGGACATCATCATAATGTGCACAATGTGATCAAGGAGTTGATCACAGGATGATGTGTTGCAGAACAAGTAAAGAGACTTGCCGGTAACGAGATTGAACAAGGTATCGGGATACCGACGATCGAATCTCGGGCAAGTATCGTACCGATAGATAAAGGGAATTGTATATGGGATTGATTAAGTCATTGACATCGTGGTTCATCCGATGAGATCATCGTGGAACATGTGGGAGCCAACATGGGTATCCAGATCCCGCTGTTGGTTATTGACTGGAGAACGTCTCGGTCATGTCTGCATGGTTCCTGAACCCGTAGGGTCTACACACTTATGGTTCGATGACGCTAGGGTTATAAAGGAAGTTTGTATGTGGTTACCGAATGTTGTTCGAAGTCCCGGATGAGATCCCGGACGTCACGAGGAGTTCCGGAATGGTCCGGAGGTAAAGATTTATATATAGGAAATCCTGTTTCGGCCATCGGGACAAGTTTCGGGGTCATCGGTATTGTACCGGGACCACCGGAAGGGTCCCGGGGGTCCACCGGGTGGGGCCACCTGCCCCGGGGGGGCACATGGGCTGTAGGGGGTGCCCCTTGGCCTACATGGGCCAAGGGCACCAGCCCCAAGAGGCCCATGCGCCTAGGGTTTCAAGAATGGAAGAGTCCCACAAGGGGAAGGCACCCCTAGGTGCCTTGGGGGGGAGGGAAACCTCCCTTGGCCGCCGCCCCCCTAGGAGATTGGATCTCCTAGGGCCGGTGCCCCCCCTTGGGCTCCCTATATATAGTGGGGAAGGAGGGCCTCTCAAGACACACCTTTTGCCTTTGGTGCAGCCCTTCCGTTCTCCCAAGTACTTCTCCTCTCCCGTGGTGCTTGGCGAAGCCCTGCAGGATTGCCACGCTCCTCCACCACCACTACGCTGTTGTGCTGCTGCTGGATGGAGTCTTCCTCAACCTCTTCCTCTCTCCTTGCTGGATCAAGGCGTGGGAGACATCGTCGGGCTGTACGTGTGTTGAACGCGGAGGTGCCGTCCGTTCGGCACTAGGATCTCCGGTGATTTGGATCACGACGAGTACGACTCCTTCAACCTCGTTCACTTGAACGCTTCCGCTTAGCGATCTACAAGGGTATGTAGATGCACTCTCCTTCCCCTCGTTGCTAGTTTCTCCATAGATAGATCTTGGTGACATGTAGGAAAATTTTGAATTTCTGCTACGTTCCCCAACAATTAATGCATAGCCGTTCGAACCGGCACTAATGGTACCATTAGTGCCGGCTCAAATTCAAACCGGCACTAATGTGCTACACGTTTGACCCTTTTTCTACTAGTGTTGTGCCGTATGTGATTGATGATCATATTGAATTGGCAAACAAAAATGGCGGCGACAGGCTTAGTGAAACTATCGATGACCAACAACACATTGACGGTAAGGAGCGGCGTGATAACGAGGTCAAGACGACAGATATCCTAGTCTTCAAGGTTGACATGGATAGGCAGAAACTGGTAGAGGTTCAGGACATTGGAGATTGTGCAATCTTCCTTGGGTTCAATACCATTGTGTGCCTTTCGACCAAGGACACAACATTGGAACGAAACTGCATCTATCTCACGGACGATTTTGACCATCCATCATGTGAGCCGATGTTGCGGAAAGATCTTGGTATCTGGAACATCAAGAAGAGGATTATGCAAAAGCTTGACCATGCGTGGCCAATCATGCATTCTTGGCTAGATTTACGGGCTCCAATTTGGATCACACCAAGTTTAGCTACCGGTGTAGATAAATAGTACTAGAGGGTCGGGGTGTTTACTAGGCATGTGACTAGATTTTTACAAGCCAGACAATAATTTGAAATACGCTAGAATTCACCAAGCTTTGTTCACTTAAGTTTTTAGTTTTTACCCAAATCAAGATTTTGATCACCCTAACTTTTGTACAAAAGGATGTAGAGTATGCGCTACCGTTGCAACCATTTTCATTTCATACATAGTATCTTGTTTCAATCCATTTTTCCTTTGTTGATCTATATATATTCTGGTTTTGTCCCATGTAATTAAGCTGGCTTAGTTGTCAACCAGTTCTGCTGTTGGAGTTACTCACCCAAAAAAAAACAGTTCTCTTGTTGGAGCTGAACTGATGCAAGATTGGTCCGGTTAGAATCAAGTCGCAGCACTCTATCAGGATTGTTCTTCAACATCTACAGGTATCTATCATGATGCCCCGTAGATGCATATGCATATTGACCGCATCACAATGTTGCAGTGGTCGGGGGTAATCCTTATATTCATTAGAAAGAAAAGATGCAAACACCCACTAGTAAGCCTTGACATGAAGATGATGATGGTACGAAGCCGCTTTGCATTTCCTTGTTATAGCAAATAGCCGTTGCAGAGATGGATGAAGGCGAGTGCTATGGGCCTCTGTTTGGTAGCTCAAATGGTGTACTTAGGCCCCTCTTCGGATGAGATTTTTCATCAGTTAGCCAATCTTGATTGCTGCTGGACTGCCCAGCGGCTCACGAGGCATGGGCTACCCCACCTATATGCGTGTGTGCTATGCAATCAAGGGCACGGAACCACGCAATGCCTGTCGTGCCCCTTTCTCGCAATTTTTGGCACGACATCCTCACGTTGTGCTGCATCCCTGTCGCCCTACCCCCCGACATTCAGTTCCTTCAATGGTGGACTGATGCTAACAAGGCCGTGCCTGCTACCTTGCGGAAAGGGATGACATCCATCATGGTCTCTATGGAAACATCAGAATTCATGCGTCTTCGACAATGCACGACCCTACTGCTGGGACCTTGTGCAAATCGTCAAATATAGGGCTTGCTCTTGGGTTAAGACTGGAGCACAGGGTTTGACGATCCTCCTCCCTACTTGGTGTGTGCTAGTTGGGGCTGACTATCCCCTCCTTGTCTTGTGCTCACTCAACGCTTGTCTCTCCAATCTATGTATGTGACAAGTGTTGCCTTGTAATCTTTTCATCTTTCTACATATCAATGAAATGATACGCACTATGTGTATTCGTGAAAAAAGAGAGGATCCACGATGGTGTGGCCTTTGTCCTGCTTGCCTCACAACTAGTTGATGCTCACATGTTGGAGATCCATGAGCAGAAAGAAAAAACAAATATGCATTTCTTTGGGTGTGTAAAAGGATCCTGGCCCTAGATGGCTGGATCGAAAATAATTATCACAAAACCACATTAGGCTAGGCACTAAAAAGCTCCATGCTATGTTGGCATGCCTGAATGTGGAATCTTTGATCACCGTTGTGGTCCAACAGGCTGCATGATTCTCACCAATGCGGACCCACCACCATAAAAGTTTTGGATTGGCAAGACGAGTCAATGTTTCAAGTGATATTGACTTACACAGATTGTTATGGACTTGTGTCCGCTTGTGTGTACTCCTCTACTGCACAACATTCGAGTGAACACATCAAATGTTGCTAAACTAGGGAACGTATGCCGGTGTTGTCACATGTGGCATTGTGCACTGGTTGGACATGGACATCACCGACTTCTACACCCTTAGCATAAGTGCCACGAAGACACATGTTTCTTTCACAAAGATTTCGATCAAAGTCCACGCAGGTGTGTCATGCCCACCTCCCGTGCCCTGTATCTTCGGAAAAGGAAGGCTTTCACTTGTTAATATATGAGATCATGCTGTGCTAGAGCTTTAAACCAAGCAAGATAAAAACAACAATAATAATGACAGTGAGTATGAGGGAGAGTGGCTACACTCTGAAGTTTGAACTGGCAAATTTGGGGAGTGAGCGACTTTTTTTAGGTAAGATGGTATGTGCTTTGCCTTTTCATTATAGATTAGGAAGGTACAGGGGAGGGCGAAAGTGCCCAGGGAAAGAAGAAAACAAAAGGAAGATCCAATTGCCCACATTGTCCGAGGTGATCGTCACATGGAGAAAATCCTTCTGTTCCTTTCGCTCCAGATGTGCCAGGTGAAGTATGTCACAACTATCGTGTTGTCCTTTTACGAGGCATCAATTGTGGACCACCAGGAAGTCACTGAAGATGTCGTTCTCAGCCTGGGCCTACGCATACATAGTGCAGGATGGCTAGAGCAAAGTCGTGCACAAAGTTCATAGTAAAAGGGCACTGGACAGTGAGGTGGACCGGTGACTCTATTGTGACGTTGGAAAGGGAGCACTTGTCTTCGTGTGGCCAACCTCTTGATCTTAGTCTAGCAACCAACATGGTCCTTTTTGTAGAGAGAAGAGATGATTTACTTGAGAAAGGTAGTGCCTTCTTACTATGAACCTCAAGAGTAAGGAGAAGGCACAAATTAACCTTGAGGGTGTGGAAACTCACCATGCCAGGAGCAGTAGATGGTGGGTTTTTTTTGAAACGGAGGCAAAAGATTTGCCTCATATATTAAATAAGGAAGAGAGAGAGTTTGTTACAACACACACCCAAGTTGCGGCATGACAATTATTCTCGCAATAAAAATGACCCTAGTTTCTTTGCCCCCACTTTGATCCAAAGGTTTGCCTCATCTTCAATGATGCTGAGCAAGATTTGCGGAGGTGCACTCTTTTGCCTGAACACTCTTGCGTTGCGCTTATTCCAGATGACCCATGACACTAGCATGGTAATCGATGCCTTTGCTTTTCTGTCGGTGGTGCCCGTGGTGCATGTGCTCGCCCACCAGGAATGAACGGAGTCAAATAGGTGCCATGTGGACGTGTCCATGTCGTGGATTGATAACCCACAAGTATAGGGGATCGCAACAGTTTTCGATAAGTAAGAGTGTCGAACCCAACGAGGAGCTAAAGGTAGAACAAATATTCCCTCAAGTTCTATCGACCACCGATACAACTCTATGCACCCTTGATGTTCGCTTTACCTAGAACAAGTATGAAGCTAGAAGTACTTTGTACGTGTTTTCGGAAAGGCTTGCAAGAAAGTAAAGAGCACAAAAATAAAACTAGGGGTTGTTAAGGTAAAGAAGCAACTAAAGTAAATATAGCGAGTGTGGAAAAGTGGTGGTAGGAGTTGCGAAATTGTCCCTTAAGCAATTGACTACTTTACTAGACCAATAGCAAGTATTATGTGGGAGAGGCCACTGCTAGCATGTCACCCCTTACTTGGAATTCTATGCACTTATGATTGGAACTATTAGCAAGCATCCGCAACTACTAACGTTCATTAAGGTAAAACCCAACCATAGCATTAAGATATATTGGCCCCCCCTTCAATCCCGTATGCATCAATTTCTATGCTAGGTTGAAGCTTATGTCACTCTTGCCCTCCAATACATAGTCCTATCAACATACAACTAACCCTAAGGTGTGATCCACGCACGCGCTCATATGATGGGCACCAAAGGATAGCAACATAACCACAAGCAAATTAAATCAATCATAGCAATTCATCAACCACCGATAGGACAACGAAAATCTACTCAGACATCATAGAATGGCAACACATCATTGGATAATAATATGAAGCATAAAGCACCATGTTCAAGTAGAGGGTACAGCGGGTTGCGGGAGAGTGGACCGCTGTAGATAGAGGGGGGAAGGTGATGGAGATGTTGGTGAAGATGGCGGAGGTGTTGGTGAATATCGCGGTGATGATGATGATGGCCACGGCGGCTAAGGGAGTCCTGGATTAGGGGGTGTCCGGATAGCCGGACTATACCTTCGGCCGGACTCCTGGACTATGAAGATACAAGATTGAAGACTTCGTCCCGTGTTCGGAAGGGACTTTCCTTGGCGTGGAAGGCAAGCTTGGCGATACGGATATGTAGATCTCCTACCATTGTAACCGACTCTTTGTAACCCTAGCCCTCTCCGGTGTCTATATAAACCGGAGGGTTTTAGTCCGTAGGACGAACAACAATCATACCATAGGCTAGCTTCTAGGGTTTAGCCTCCTTGATCTCGTGGTAGATCTACTCTTGTACTACCCATATCATCAATTTTAATCAAGCAAGACGTAGGGTTTTACCTCCATCAAGAGGGCCCGAACCTGGGTAAAACATTGTGTCCCCTGCCTCCTGTTACCATCCGCCTAGACGCACAGTTCGGGACCCCCTACCCGAGATTCGCCGGTTTTGACACCGACATTGGTGGTTTCATTGACAGTTCCTCTGTGTCGTCACCTTTAGGCCCGATGGCTCCTCCGATCATCAACAACGATGCGATCCAGGGTGAGACTTTTCTCCCCGGACAGATCTTTGTATTTGGCGGCTTTGCACTGCGGGCCAATTCGCTTGGCCATCTGGAGCAGATCGAAAGCTACGCCCCTGGCCATCAGGTCAGATTTGGAAGTTTGAACTACACGGCCGACCTCCACAGAGACTTGATCTTCGACGGGTTCGAGTCATAGCCGAGCGCGCCGCACTGTCATGATGGGCATGATCTAACTCTGCCGCCAAACTGTGCCCTGGAGGCCGCACCCGCATTAGCTCCGACCCTTAATTCGGAGCCAACTGCGCCAATCGAGGATGGGTGGTTGGACACCGCCTCGGGGGCTGCAATCTCTACGGCGATCGAGCCAAACACCAGCCCTATTCTCTACGAAGCCCGTGACTCCAAGGAGCCGGACTCCTCTCCAAACTCCGAGCCCTCCGCGCCCCTACCGATCGAACCCGATTGGGCGCCGATCATGGAGTTCACCGCCGCGGACATCTTTCAGCACACGCCCTTCGGCGATATTCTGAATTCACTAAAGTCTCTCTCTTTATCAGGAGAGCCCTGGCCGAACTATGGTCAGCAAGGTTGGGATGCGGATGATGAAGAAATTCAAAGCCCACCCACCACCCACTTCGTAGCCACTGTCGATGATTTAACCGACATGCTCGACTTCGACTCCGAAGACATCGACGGTATGGACGCCGATGCAGGAGACGATCAAGAAACAGCACCTATAGGGCACTGGAAAGCCACCTCGTCGTATGATATATACATGGTGGACACCCCAAAAGAAGGCAATGGCGATGGAACAGTGGAGGATGACCCCTCCAAGAAGCAGCCTAAGCGTCGGCATCAGCGGCGCTGCTCTAAATCCCGCCAAAGCAAAAATGGTGATTCCGACACGGGAGATAATAACACCCCGGACAGTGCCGAAGACAACCACCTCCAGCAAGATTCAACACAGCAGGATGGAGAAGCCAACCGTCATGAGAGAGCGACAGACAAAGAGGTCGAGGACGATAATTATATGCCTCCCTCCGAAGACGAGGCAAGCCTCGACAACGACGAATTTGTCGTGCTGGAGGATCCCGTCGAACAAGAGCATTTCAAACGCAGGCTTATGGCCACGGCGAGCAGCCTCAAGAAAAAACAGCAATAGCTTAGAGCTCATCAAGATTTGCTAGCCGACAGATGGACTGAAGTCCTTGCGGCCGAAGAGTATGAACTCGAATGCCCCTCCAAGAGCTACCCAAAGCGCAGGTTGCTACCCCGACTAGAGGAGGAAGCACCTAAACCTACATCACCAGCGCATGATGCGGCCGATCGGCCACCCCGTGGCCGCGACAAAGAAGCCTCTCGGCCCTCCACTCAAGCCGCACCCCAGCGCCACTCAAAAAATACCAAGGCACGGGAAAATGCGCCAGACCTACGAGATATATTGGAGGACAAGGCAAGGCAAACAAGATCGATCTACGGATCGCGTGGGCGCCCCACGACACGAGACGGTAATCGTCACTCCGGATACAGTCAATCCGGCCGGGCCGAACACAGTAGACAAAGCTCGTTTGAGCTGCGTCGTGATATAGCCCAATATAGAGGCGCCGCACACCCACTATGCTTCATAGATGAAGTAATGGATCATCAAATTCCCGAGGGTTTCAAACCCATGAACATCGAATCATACGATGGCAGAACAGATCATGCGGTATGGATCGAGGACTATCTCCTTCATATCCACATGGCCCACGGTGATGACCTACACGCCATCAAATACCTCCCACTCAAGCTTAAAGGACCAGCTCGGCATTGGCTTAACAGCTTGCCAGCAGAATCAATTGGTTGTTGGGAGGACCTGGAAACCGCATTCCTCGACAATTTCCAGGGCACTTATGTGCGACCACCAGACGCCGATGACCTTAGCCACATAATTCAGCAGCCAGAGGAATCGGCCAGACAATTCTAGACACGGTTCCTAACCAAGAAAAATCAAATCGTCAACTGTTTGGACGCAGAGGCCCTAGCAGCCTTCAAGCATAACATCCGCGACGAGTGGCTTGCACAACACCTAGGACAGAAAAATCTGAAATCTATGGCAGCCCTCACGACACTTATGACCCGCTTTTGCGCGGGAGAAGACAGCTGGCTAGCTCGCAGCAATAACATGACCAAGAGCCCTGGTAATTCGGATACCAAGGACAGCAGTGGCAGGTTGCGTCGCAACAAGCAAAAGCGCCACATTAACGGCAACAATTCTGAGGATACGGAAATTAATGCCGGATTCAGAGGCTCTAAACCCGGTGAACGGAAAAAGCCATTCAAAAGAAATACTCCGGGCCCGTCCAGTTTGGACCGAATACACGACCGCTCATGCCAAATACATGGCACCGCCGAAAAACCAGCCAATCACACCAACAGGGATTGTTGGGTGTTCAAGCAGGCAGGCAAGTTAAATGCCGAAAGCAGAGACAAGGGGCTGCATAGCGATGACGAGGAGGAGCCCCGGCCGCCGAACAACAGTGGACTGAAAGGTTTTCCCCCACAAGTGCGGACGGTGAACATGATATACGCAACCCACATCCCCAAGAGGGAGCGGAAGCGTGCGCTAAGGGACGTATACGCGATGGAGCCAGTCGCCCCAAAGTTCAACCCATGGTCTTCCTGCCCGATCACTTTTGATCAAAGGGACCACCCCACTAGCATCCGTCATGGCGGATTCGCCGCATTGGTTCTAGACCCAATTATTGACGGATTTCACCTCACTAGAGTCCTTATGGACGGCGGCAGCAGCCTGAACCTGCTTTACCAGGATACAGTGCGGAAAATGGGCATCGATCCCTCGAGGATTAAACCCACTAAAACGACCTTTAAAGGCGTCATACCAGGTGTAGAGGCCAACTGTACAGGCTCAGTTACACTTGAAGTGGTCTTCGGATCTCCGGATAATTTCTGAAGCGAGGAGTTAATCTTCGACATAGTCCCGTTCCGCAGTGGCTATCATGCACTGCTCGGGCGAACCGCATTTGCCAAGTTCAATGCGGTGCCGCACTATGCATACCTCAAGCTCAAGATGCCAGGCCCTCGAGGCGTCATCACGGTCAATGGAAACACCGAACGCTCTCTCCGAACGGAGGAGCATACGGCGGCTATCGCAGCGGAAGTACAAAGCAGCCTCTCAAGGAAATTCTCCAGTCCGGCGATTAAACGTCTGGACACTGTCAAGCGCGCCCGGAGTAACCTACAACAAGACCGCCTGGCACGTTCCGAGCAAGCGTAGCAATGCGGCCCCAACCCCAGCCCTCACGAACTTGCGAAACCAGTGTTGCGCGTACATAACTACACTCTGGAAATGCCATGGGCACAGGGGTAGGGGCACCATCATGGCACGCCCGAAACGCGGCTTAAACCGCACTAGGGGCTGCCGATTTCTTAATTTTCTCTTATTTTCGGGACTCCGTTCTTAGGAAGGCTTGTCCGGCAGTACAATTGCCGCACAAACGATACAACCAGGGAGGCAGAAAGCTATGCCGCACTATGGAACTCTAAGGTGGTCTCTATAATGAGCAGTATACCTGTTTCACATAACATTCCGCAGCTTGCCCCTGGAAAGGACATGTTAAATAGTCCCACCTTTTGCTTATTGCAGTATTTGTATCGTTCTGCTTTGATCACAGCTTTTTTAAATAAACAATGCATAGCTTCCGTCTATTATTGCATTACTCTTTTTTACGAATATATGTTCATTAATGACATGTTGCACCCGTACACTTTGGTACGGCCAATATGCCAGGGGCTTAAGTACCCGACAATACGGTGTGAGAAGTCCGAACACTTTCACAAGTGCGGCACCCCGAACTTATAGCATTATATGCATCGGCTCCGAATCATGTCTTGGGTCAATAGTTGGGTTTGCCCGGCTCCTATGTTTTTGTACCTTACGTTCCGTTATATCGGCTAAGGTAGCACTAGGAGAACTACTGCGATTGTGCCCCAGTTGAGCTGGGCTAAGCACCTCAGTAGAGAAAGCTAAAACTGACCGTCATGATGAGGCGAGAGCTGGTCGCTGTTCGAGAGGTTTTCGAGTCCCTAAAGACTTATGCCGCTTAGAGCGAGGAGTCGGCTCTGTCCGGCCTAGGCGTGGATAGCGCCCCAAACTCGGTCTTCCGAACACTAGGGGCTTCGCCGAAATTTAAAATTATAGAATTCTATGGCTAAGTGAGAGTGTTCAAGCATTATAGTCCGATTGCCTTGTTCGTTGTGTTGAGCGCCTCCCTCAAAGGACCCAAGAATGGGAAAAAGAGCGCTCATGTTTATCCCGAACACCCCAGCACTCGTGGCATGGGGGCAGAAGCTGACGTCTCGCCATCTCTCAAATTTGATAAATGGCCGCAGAAGGTAATATTTTAAATTCCAAAGCGTTGCTTAGCGCATATGAATAAGTTTTCAGCGTACAGGATCACAAATGCAAGTTTACTCAAAAATTACATCTTTGGAGCATTCATCCGCTATAAGGCGGGCACCCTTCAGGACGCCCTCATAATACGCTTCCGGGATGCGATGCTGCTTGCCCGGCGGCGGCCCGTCCTTCACCAGCTTCTCCGCATCCATCTTGCCCCAGTGCACTTTAGCGCGGGCAAGCGCCCTACGGGCACCTTCAATGCAGATGGAGCGCTTGATTACTTCAAGCCGTGGACAGGCATCCACCATCCGCTGCACCAGCCCGAAGTAGCTGCCAGGCAGAGCCTCTCCAGGCCAAAGCCGAACTATGAGGCCCTTTATGGCCTGTTCGGCCACCTTGTGGAGCTCGACCATTTGCTTCAGCTGGTCGCTCAAAGGCACCAGGTGTCCAGCCTCAGCATACTGAGACGAGAACACCTTCTCTGTCGAGCTCCCCTCCCCGGCTCGGTAGTAGGCGGCGGCATCAGACGCACTACGGGGCAAATCTGCGAATGCTCCTGGAGAGCTCCGGACTCGGGTAAGTAACAAGTAATTCACTTTCACGTGCTTGCTTTGCATAATGATGCCTTACCCGCTGCTATCTTCTTCATATCTCCAATTTCTTGGAGGGCTTTCTGGGCTTCGGCCTTGGCAGACTTCGCGCTTTCGAGGGCTGCCACAAGCTCGGACGCTTGCGTCTTTGAGTCAAGCTCCAAACTCTCGTGTTTTTTTCACGAGAGCCTGGAGCTCTTTCTGCACCTCCTCCACCCGCGCCTCCTGCTTCCCTCTCTCTGTGCGATCCACGGCCGCTCTGTTTTCGGCCTCGGACAATGCTTTCTTAAGGGTTGCCACCTCGGTCGTGGCCCCTATAATAGCACGTTGATCCTGTCATTTTTTGCAACCACATCTTCTCTATATACTTGCGCAAGGTATTACTTACCTTCCTTCTCCTCGAGTTGCCTCTTGGCATGGCCGAGCTCGTTCTCGGACTGCGTGAGGTTTTGCTTCAGCGTATACACCTCCGCAGTCAGTGCAGCGGAGGCCAACAGCGAAGCCTGCATACGCATATTGACTTGATTATGTTAGACTCCTGCGAATGTTATTAGATCCTCTATTCGGCTTTTCTTTCCGAACGCCGAACAGAGCATCAGGGGCTACTGTCTATGCGGTAATATTTTTACATATTATTTACTTACCTCAAAGCCTGTTAGAAGGCTGGCACAGGCTTCAGTCAGTCTGCTCTTGGCGGACAGAACCTTCTGGATCACCGCAATCATAATAGTGCGGTGCTCCTCGTCGATGGAGGCGCCGTTAAGCACCTCCAGCAAATTGTCCGGTGCCTCCGGTTGGACGGAGGTCGCCGGCTCGGTAGGCTTGCTCCTCTTGGTAGGAGGTTGCCTACCGGAGTCTGGAACCGTTGAAGGTTTCGGCGCGGTGTCCGGCTCAAGGCCGGACTTGGAGCCCTTGGGGGTTCTATCCCGTTTACGCCTGGAGTCCGGGAGGTCGCCTTGCGGCGCCTCCAGGACCACCTCCTCCTGGCTTAGAACCTGTTGGGATGCCACCGCGGCGTCGTCCGTAGGATGGGGGGAGGTAGCTGTCGGAAGCGAATTCACATCCGACGAATCCAGGGAACCGCTCGACGACACATCGAGCTGGTCTTTGGGTGGACTGCATAAACATGTTCGACGTAAGGAAAAGCTGTGCAATGGGGGAATACTATGAATCACTCTGGTATCTGGATACGATCTTGCCAGGGGCTTGGCCCTGTGCGGCCACTCCTCTTCGTCGTCGTCGGCGTCGGTGGAGTAGTCCGGAAGAGGGGTCTTCCCCTTCTTGGACCCTTCGGCCTCCCCAGTTGGGGCGGCCTTCCTTTTCTTCTCTCCCCCCGCTGGAGGGGGAGAGGTCTCTTCTTCCTCCTCCTCATCTTCATGGGAGGAGTGCGCCTTGGAGTCATCGGATGATGAATCCGACACCTCCTGGCACCGGGCACTCTTACGAGTCCCCGTGGCCTTCTTCTTGGCCTTCTTCTCCGGCACCACATAGGGTGCCGGAACCAGCAGCTTCGCCAAGCGAGCGTCCGCTGGGCCTTCGGGCAAAGGAGCCGGACAGTTGATCTGTCCGGACGTCTCCTGCCAATCCTTTCAAAGGTAAGGGAGCTTAGATCCCTGATGGAGTCAAACTATGAAAAACTAATACCCTGTAAAAGGTAAAAACGGCTTACCGCATGAGTGTGACACTGCGTGCTGAATCCGCGATCCTCGGTAGCGGATGCGGGGGCCTCGGCGCGCTTGAAAAGCACCTTCCAAGCATCTTCGTACATCGTGTCGAAGAGCCTGCTCAGAGATCGGTGTCGCGCCGGGTCAAACTCCCACAGGTTGAAAGCCCGTTGTTGACACGGGAGGATACGGCAGATGAGCATAACCTGGACTACGTTGACAAGTTTGAGCTTCTTGTCCACTAGGGTTTGGACGCATGTTTGGAGTTCGGTTAGCTCTCCTTTTTTACCCCACGACAGGCCCGTCTCTTTCCAGGAGGCGAGCCGCGTAGGGGGTCTGGATCGGAACTTGGGGGTTGCGACCCATTCAGGGTCGCGCAGCTCGGTGATGTAAAACCACCCCGATTGCCACCCCTTTAGGGACTCCACGAAGGAGCCCTCGAGCCATATGACGTTGGATATCTTGCCCACCATGGCGCCTCCACACTCCGCCTGGGTGCCGCGCACCACCTTCGGCTTGACATTGAAAGTCTTGAGCCATAGGCCGAAATGGGGGCGGATGCAGAAGAAAGCCTCGCACACGAAGATAAACGCCGAGATGTTGAGGACAAAGTTCGGGGCCAGATCGTGGAAATCCAGGCCATAGTAGAACATGATCCCTCGGACAAATGGGTGGAGAGGGAAGCCCAGTCCACGGAGGAAATGGGGGAGGAACACCACCCTCTCATGGGTCCTAGGGGTGGGGATGAGCTGCCCCTCTTCAGGAAGCCGGTGCGCAATGTCGTTAGACAAGTATCCGGCCTTCCTCAGTTTTTTGATGTATCCCTCCGTAACGAAGGAGACCATCCACTTGCCTCCCGCTCCGGACATGGTTGGAGAAGGTTGAGGTGGGGTGTGCGGACTTGGGCGCTGGAGCTCGAGTGCGCGGAAATGGATAGGCAAAGGAGGAAGAAGGCGTGGATGAAAAGGTGGATTCTTATCCCCTTATATGGGTGGACGCGACTATGCGTCCCCACCAGCCTGATAAAACTCGCTTATCTCCCAAGCGCCATAATCAATGGCACGGTTGGGTTACCCACGCCCGTATTCATGAGAATCCCGGAATAAGGGGACACGATCTCTGCTTTGACAAGACGTGCCAAGGAAACCGCCTCGCTAAACGCACTGAGGTGGGATAGTAAAACGATTCGAATAAAGACTTGGCCGTGGTGTGATGTCATGCTATGGAATACGTCAGCAGATTAGATTTGTGTAAATATTATTCTCTCTATGGCAATATGTGGAAACTTATTTTGCAAAGCCGGACACTACCTTTGTGTTCAAAATATTCTACGAAGTACTTGGAGGAGGAACCCGCCTTGCAATGCCGAAGACAATCTGCGCGCCGGACTCGTTGTCATTGAATCCTGGTTCAGGGACTACTGAGGGAGTCCTAGATTAGGGGGTGTCCGGATAGCCGAACTATACCTTCGGCCGGACTCCTGGACTATGAAGATACAAGATTGAAGACTTCGTCCCGTGTCCGGAAGGGACTTTCCTTGGCATGGAAGGCAAGCTTGGCGATACAGATATGTAGATCTCCTACCATTGTAACCGACTCTATGTAACCCTAGCCCTCTCCGGTGTCTATATAAACCGGAGGGTTTTAGTCCGTAGGACGAACAACAATCATACCATAGGCTAGCTTCTAAGGTTTAGCCTCCTTGATCTCGTGGTAGATCTACTCTTGTTCTACCCATATCATCAATATTAATCAAGCAGGACGTAGGGTTTTACCTCCATCAAGAGGGCCCAAACCTGGGTAAAACATTGTGTCCCCTGCCTCCTATTACCATCCGCCTAGACGCACAGTTCGGGACCCCCTACCCGAGATCCGCAGGTTTTGACACCGACAGCGGTGTTCCGGCGCCACTGGAGGAGAGGGGGAGAGGGATCCCCTTCTTCCTCTTCTTCCTTGACCTCCTCCCTAGATGGTAGAAGGGTTCCCCTCTGGTCCTTGGCCTCCATGGCATTGGAGGGGCGAGAGCCCCTCCGAGATTGGATCTATCTCTCTGTTTCTCTCTGGTTCTGCGTTCTGTTCTTGCTCTATTTCACCATTTCGTATATATATGGAGATACGTAACTCCGATTGGCCTGAAACCTTCGCCGTGATTTTTTTTCTGAATATTAGCTTTCTTGCGGCAAAAGAAGAGCGTCAACCGCCTTACGATCGGCTCACGAGGGTAGGGGCACGCCCAAAGGGGGGGCGCGTCCCCCTACCTCGTGACAACCTCGGGCACTGGTTCGCGTTGATTTTCTTTCCGGATTTTCCATATTTTCCAAAAATATGCTCCGTCCGTTTTTATCCCGTTTGGACTCTGTTTGATATGGATATTCTGCGAAACCAAAAACATGCAACAGACAGGAACTGGCACTGGGCACTGGATCAATATGTTAGTGAAGGAAATATGCCCTAGAGGCAATAATAAAGTTGTTATTTATTTCCTTATATTATGATAAATGTTTATTATTCATGCTAGAATTGTATTAACCGGAAACATAATACATGTGTGAATACATAGACAAACAGAGTGTCACTAGTATGCCTCTACTTGACTAGCTCGTTGATCAAAGATGGTTATGTTTCCTAACCATAGACATGAGTTGTCATTTGATTAACGGGATGACATCATTAGGAGAATGATGTGATTGACTTGACCCATTCCGTTAGCATAGCACTTGATCATTTAGTTTGTTGCTATTGCTTTCTTCATGACTTATACATGTTCCTATGACTATGAGATTATGCAACTCCCGTTTACTGAAGGAACACTTTGTGTACCACCAAACGTCACAATGTAACTGGGTGATTATAAAGGTGCTCTACATGTGTCTCCGAAGGTACTTGTTGGGTTGGCGTATTTCGAGATTAGGATTTGTCACTTCGATTGTTGGAGAGGTATCTCTGGGCCCTCTCAGTAATGCACATCACTTAAGCCTTGCAAGCATTGCAACTAATGAGTTAGTTGCAGGATGATGTATTACGGAATGAGTAAAGAGACTTGCCGGTAACGAGATTGAACTAGGTATTGAGATACCGACGATCGAATCTCGGGCAAGTAACATACCGATGACAAAGGGAATAACGTATGTTGTTATGCGGTCTGACCGATAAAGATCTTCGTAGAATATGTGGGAGCCAATATGAGCATCCAGGTTCCACTATTGGTTATTGACCGGAGACGTGTCTCGGTCATGTCTACATTGTTCTCGAACCCGTAGGGTCCGCACGCTTAAGGTTTCGATGACAGTTATATTATGAGTTTATGAGTTTTGATGTACCGAAGGAGTTTGGAGTCCTGGATGAGATCGGGGACATGACGAGGAGTCTCGAAATGGTCGAGACGTAAAGATCGATATATTGGACGACTATATTCGGACATCGGAAAGGTTCCGAGTGATTCGGGTATTTTTCGGAGTACCGGAGAGTTACGGGAATACATATTGGGCCTTATTGGACCATACGGGAAAGAAGGGCCTCAAGGGTGGCCGCACCCCTCCCATTGGTCTGGTCCGAATTGGACTAGGGAAGGGGGGCGCCCCCTTCTTCCTTCTCCTTTTCCCTTCCTCTTTTCCTATTCCATATGGGAGGTGGAATCCTAATAGGACTCCACACTTGGCGCGCCCCCTCCTAGGGCCGGCCTCCTCCTCCCTTGCTCCTTTATATACGGGTGCAGGGGGCACCCCAAAGACACAACAATTGATCATTGATCTGTTAGCCATATGCGGTGCCCCCTTTCACCATAATCCTCGATAATATTGTAGCGGTGCTTAGGCGAAGCCCTGCGACGGTAGAACATCAAGATCGTCACCACCTCGTCGTGCTGACGGAACTCTTCCCCGACATTCTGCTGGATCGGAGTCCGGGGATCGTCATCGAGTTGAACGTGTGCTAGAACTCGGAGGTGTCATAGTTTCAGTGCTTGATCAGTCGGGCCATGAAGACGTACGACTACATCAATAGCGTTGTGCTAACGCTTCCGCTTTCGGTCTACGAGGGTACGTAGACAACACTCTCCTCTCTTTTTGCTATGCATCACCATGATCTTGCGTGTGCGTAGGATTTTTTTAAAATTACTACGTTCCCCAACAGTGGTATCAGAGCCTAGATTTTATGCGTTGATGTTATGCACGAGTAGAACATAAGTGAGTTGTGGGCGATATTAGTCATACTGCTTACCAGCATGTCATACTTTGGTTCGGCGGTATTATTGGATTAAGCGGCCCGGACCAACATTACGCGTACGCTTACGCGAGACTGGTTCTACCGACGTGCTTTGCACACAGGTGGCTGGCGGGTGTCAGTTTCTCCAACTTTAGTTGAACCGAGTGTGGCTACGTCCGGTCCTTGCGAAGGTTAAAACAGCACCAACTTGACAAACTATCGTTGTGGTTTTGATGCATAGGTAAGAACGGTTCTTGCTAAGCCCGTAGCAGCCACGTAAAACTTGCAACAACAAAGTAGAGGACGTCTAACTTGTTTTTGCAGGGCATGTTGTGATGTGATATGGTCAAGACATGATGCTAAATTTTATTGTATGAGATGATCATGTTTTGTAACCGAGTTATCGGCAACTGGCAGGAGCCATATGGTTGTCGCTTTATTGTATGCAATGCAATCGCGTTGTAACGCTTTACTTTATCACTAAGCGGTAGCAATAGTCGTGGAAGCATAAGATTGGCGAGACGACGACGATGCTACGATGGAAATCAAGGTGTCACGCCGGTGACGATGGTGATCATGACGGTACATCGGAGATGGAGATCACAAGTACAAGATGATGATGGCCATATCATATCACTTATATTGATTGCATGTGATGTTTATCTTTTATGCATCTTATCTTGCTTTGATTGACGGTAGCATTATAAGATGATCCTTCACTAAATTATCAAAGTATAAGTGTTCTCCCTGAGTATGCACCGTTGTGAAAGTTCTTCGTGCTGAGACACCACGTGATGATCGGGTGTGATAGGCTCTACGTTCAAATACAACGGGTGCAAAACAGTTGCACACGCGGAATACTCAGGTTAAACTTGACGAGCCTAGCATATAACAGATATGGCCTCGGAACACGGAGACCGAAAGGTCGAGATAGTAGATATGATCAACATAGTGATGTTCACCATTGAAACTACTCCATCTCACGTGATGATCGGACATGGTTTAGTTGATTTGGATCACGTGATCACTTAGAGGATTAGAGGGATGTCTATCTAAGTGGGAGTTCTTAAGTAATATGATTAATTGAAGTTTAATTTATCATGAACTTAGTCCTGGTAGTATTAGCATATCTATGTTGTAGATCAATAGCTCACGTTTAGCTCCCCTATTCTATTTTTGATATGTTCCTAGAGAAAACTAAGTTGAAAAATGTTAGTAGCAATGATGCAGATTGGATCCGTGATCTGAGGTTTATCCTCATTGCTGCACAGAAGAATTATGTCTTTGATGCACCGCTAGGTGACAAACCTATTGCAGGAGCAGATGCAGATGTTATGAACATTTGGCTAGCTCAATATGATGACTACTTGATAGTTTAGTGCACCATGCTTAAACGGCTTAGAATCGGGACTTCAAAGATGTTTTGAACGTCATGGACCATATGAGATGGTCCAGGAGTAGAAGTTAATATTTCAAGCAAATACCCGAGTTGAGAGATATGAAGCTTCCAACAAGTTCTATAGCTAAAAGATGGAGGAGAATGGCTCAAGCAGTGAGCATGTGCTCAGATTGTCTGGGTACTACAATCGCTTGAATCAGGTGGGAGTTAATCTTCCAGATAAATTAGTGATTGACAGAATTCTCTAGTCACCATCACCAAGTTAGTAGAACTTCGTGATGAACTATGATATGCAAGGGATAACGGAAACGATCCCCAAGCTCTTCGTAATGCTGAAATCCACGAAGGTAGAAATCAAGAAAAATATCAAGTGTTGATGGTAGACAAGACCACTAGTTTCAAGAAAAGGGCAAAGGGAAGAAGGGGAACTTCAAGAAGAACAGCAAGCAAGTTGCTGCTCAAGTGAAGAAGCCCAAGTCTGGTCCTAAGCCTAAGACTAAGTGGTTCTACTGCAAAGGGACTGGTCACTAGAAGCGGAACTACCCCAAGTATTTGGTGGATAAGAAGGATGGCAAAGTGAACAAAGGTATATTTGATATACAGATTATTGATGTGTATTTTACTAGTGTTCGTAGCAACCCCTCGGTATTTGATACTGGTTCAGTTGCTAAGAGTAGTAACTCGAAACAGGAGTTGCAGAATGAACATAGACTAGTTAAGGGTGAAGTGACAATGTGTGTTGGAAGTGGTTCCAAGATTGATATGATCATCATCGCACACTCCCTATACTTTTGGGATTAGTGTTGAACCTAAATAAGTGTTATTTGGTGTTTGCGTTGAGCATGAATATGATTTGATCATGTTTATTGCAATACGGTTATTCATTTAACTAAGAGAATAAATTGTTGTTCTGTTTACATGAATAAAACCTTATATGGTTACACACCCAATGAAAATGGTTCGTTAGATCTCGATCGTAGTGATACACATATTCATAATATTGAAACCAAAAGATGCAAAGTTAATAATGATGGTGCAATTTATTTGTGGCACTGCTGTTTAGTTCATATTGGTGTAAAGCGCATGAAGAAAATCCATGCTGATGGGCTTTTGGAATCACTTGATGATGAATCAGTTGATGCTTGCGAACCATGCCTCGTGGGCAAGATGACTAAGACTCCGTTCTCCGGAACAATGGAGCGAGGAACAGATTTGTTAGAAATCATACATATTGATGTATGTGGTCTGATGAATATTGAGGCTCGTGGCAGGTATCATTATTTTCTGATCTTCACAGATGATTTGAGAAGATATGAGTATATCTACTTGAGGAAACACAAGTGTGAAACATTTGAAAGGTTCAAAGAATTTCAGAGTGAAGTGGAGAATCATCGTAACAAAAATAAAAGTTTCTACGATATGATCGCAGAAGTAAAATATTTGAGTTACGAGTTTGGCCTTCAGTTAAAAACAATGTGAAATAGTTTCACTACTCACGCCACCTGGAACACCACAGCATAATGGTGTGTCCGAACGTCATAACCATACTTTATTAGATATGGTGCAATCTATGATGTCTCTTACCGATCTACCACTTTCGTTTTGGGGTTATGCATTAGAGACAGCTGCATTCACGTTAAATAGGGCACCATCTAAATCCGTTGAGACGACACCGTATGAACTATGGTTTGGCAAGAAACCTAAGCTGTCGTTTCTTAAAGTTTGAGGTTGCAATGCTTATGTGAAAAAGTTTCAACCTGATAAGCTCTAACCCAAATCGGAGAAGTGCGTCTTCATAGGATACCCAAAAGAAAATGTTGGGTACACCTTCTATCATAGATCCGAAGGCAATATATTCGTTGCTTTGAATGGATCCTTTCTAGAAAAGGAGTTTCTCTCGAAAGAAGTGAGTGGGAGGAAAGTAGAACTTGATGAGGTAACTGTACCTGCTCCCTTATGGGAAAGTAGTTCATCACAGAAATCTGTTCCTGTGACTACTACACCGATTAGTGAGGAAGCTAATGATGATGATCATGTAACTTCAGATCAAGTTACTACCGAACCTCGTAGGTAAACTAGAGTGAGATCCGCACCAGAGTGGTACGGTAATCCTATTCTGGAGGTCATGTTACTTGACCATGACGAGCATACGAACTATGAGGAAGTGATGATGAGCCCAGATTCCGCGAAATGGCTTGAGGCCATGAAATCTGAGATGAGATCCATGTATGAGAACAAAGTATGGACTTTGATTGACTTGCCCAATGATCGGCGAGCCATTGAGATTAAATGGATCTTCAAGAGGAAGACGGACGCTGATAGTAGTGTTACTATCTACAAAGCTAGAATTGTCACAAAAAGGTTTTTGACAAGTTCAAGGTGTTGACTATGATGAGAGTTTCTCACTCGTATCTATGCTTAAGTCTGTCCGAATCATGTTAGCAATTGCCGCATTTTATGAAATCTGGCAAATGGATAAACAAAACGGCATTCCTTAATGGATTTATTAAAGAAGAGTTGTATATGATGCAACCAGAAGGTTTTGTCAATCCTAAAGGTACTAACAAAATATGCAAGCTCCAGCGATCCATCTATGGACTGGTGCAAGCATCTCGGAGTTGGAATATACGCTTTGATAAGTTGATCAAAGCATATAGTTTTATACAGACTTGCGGTGAAGTCTGTATTTACAAGAAAGTGAGTGGGAGCACTACAACATTTCTGATAAGTATATGTGAAAGACATATTGTTGATCGGAGATAATGTAGAATTATTCTGCAAAGCATAAAGGAATGTTTGAAAGGAGTTTTTCAAAGAAAGACCTCGGTGAAGCTGCTTACATATTGATCATCAAGATCTATAGAGATAGATCAATACGCTTGATAAGTTTTTTCAATGAGTACATACCTTGACAAGATTTTGATGTAGTTCAAAATGGAACAGTCAAAAAGGAGTTCTGGCCTATGTTACAAGGTGTGAAGTTGAGTAAGACTCAAAAACCCGACCACGGCAGAAGATAGAGAGAGAATGAAAGTCATTCCCTATGCCTCAGCCATAGGTTCTATAAAGTATGCCATGCTGTGTACCAGACCTATTGTATACCCTGCCCTGAGTTTGGCAAAGGAGTACAATAGTGATCTAGGAGTAGATCACTAGACATTGGTCAAAATTATCCTTAGTGGAATAAGGATATGTTTCTCGATTATGGAGGTGACAAAAGGTTCGTCGTAAAGGGTTACGTCGATGCAAGTTTTGACACTGATCCAGATGACTCTAAGTCTCAGTCTGGATACATATTAAAAGTGGGAGCAATTAGCTAGAGTAGCTCCATGCAGAGCATTGTTGACATAGAAATTTGCAAAATACTTACGGATCTGAATGTGGCAGACCCGTTGACTAAACTTCTCTCACAAGCAAAACATAATCACACCTCAGTACTATTTGGGTGTTAATCACATAGTAATGTGAACTAGATTATTGACTCTAGTAAACCCTTTGGGTGTTGGTCACATGTCGATGTGAACTATGGGTGTTAATCACATGGTGATGTGAACTATTGATGTTAAATCACATGGCGATGTGAACTAGATTATTGACTCTAGTGCAAGTGGGAGACTGAAGGAAATATGCCCTAGAGGCAATAATAAAGTTATTATTTATTTCCTTATATCATGATAAATGTTTATTATTCATGCTAGAATTGTATTAACCGGAAACATAATACATGTGTGAATACATAGACAAACAGAGTGTCACTAATATGCCTCTACTTGACTAGCTCGTTGATCAAAGATGGTTATGTTTCCTAACCATAGACATGAGTTGTCATTTGATTAGTGGGATCACATCATTAGGAGAATGGTGTGATTGACTTGACCCATTCTGTTAGCATAGCACTTGATCGTTTAGTTTGTTGCTATTGCTTTCTTCATGACTTATACATGTTCCTATGACTATGAGATTATGCAACTCCCGTTTACCGGAGGAACACTTTGTGTACCACCAAACGTCACAACATAACTGGGTGATTATAAAGGTGCTCTACAGGTGTCTCCGAAGGTACTTGTTGGGTTGGCGTATTTCGAGATTAGGATTTGTCACTCCGATTGTCGGAGAGGTATCTCTGGGCCCTCTCGGTAATGCACATCACTTAAGCCTTGCAAGCATTGCAACTAATGAGTTAGTTGCAGGATGATGTATTACGGAACGAGTAAAGAGACTTGCCGGTAACGAGATTGAACTAGGTATTGATATACCGACGATCGAATCTTGGGCAAGTAACATACCGATGACAAAGGGAACAACGTATGTTGTTATGCGGTCTGACCGATAAAGATCTTCGTAGAATATGTGGGAGCCAATATGAGCATCCAAGTTCCGCTATTGGTTATTGACCGGAGACATGTCTCGGTCATGTCTACATTGTTCTCGAACCCGTAGGGTCCGCACGCTTAAGGTTTCGATGACAGTTATATTATGAGTTTATGAGTTTTGATGTACCGAAGGAGTTCGGAGTCCCGGATGAGATCGGTGACATGACGAGGAGTCTCGAAATGGTCGAGACGTAAAGATTGATATATTGGACGACTATATTCGGACATCGGAAAGGTTCCGAGTGATTCGGGTATTTTCGGAGTACCGGAGAGTTACGGGAATACGTATTGGGCCTTATTGGACCATACGGGGAAGAAGGAAAAGGGCCTCAAGGGTGGCCGCACCCCTCCTGTTGGTCTGGTCCGAATTGGACTAGGGAAGGGGGGCGCCCCCTTCCTTCCTTCTCCTTTTCCCTTCGTCTTTTCCTATTCCATATGGGAGATGGAATCCTACTAGGATTAGGGTGTCCTAGTAGGACTCCACACTTGGCACGCCCCCTCCTAGGGCCGGCCTCCTCCTCCCTTGCTCCTTTATATACGGGTGCAAGGGGCACCCCAAAGACACAACAATTGATCATTGATCTCTTAGCCGTGTGCGGTGCCCCCTTCCACCATAATCCTCGATAATATTGTAGCGGTGCTTAGGCGAAGCCCTGCGACGGTAGAACATCAAGATCGTCACCATGCCGTCGTGCTGACGGAACTCTTTCCCGACATTCTGCTGGATCGGAGTCCGGGGATCGTCATCGAGCTGAACGTGTGCTAGAACTCGGAGGTGCCATAGTTTCGCTGCTTGATCGGTCGAGCCGTGAAGACGTACGACTACATCAACCGCGTTGTGCTAATGATTCCGCTTTCAGTCTACGAGGGTACGTAGACAACACTCTCCTCTCTCATTGCTATGCATCACCATGATCTTGCGTGTGGTAGGAATGTTTTTAAAATTACTACGTTCCCCAACAGTTAGTCCCAAAAATTACTAAGTTGCCAAAAAGTATATGAAAGTTGAATAATATTGGCATGGAACAATCAAAAATTATAGATACGACGGAGACGTATCAGCATCCCCAAGCTTAATTCCTACTCGTCCTCGAGTAGGTAAATGATAAAACTGATAATTTTTAGTGTGGAATTCTACCTAGCATAATCTTGATCATATGTCTAATCATGGCATGAATATTAAGACACGAGTGATTCAAAGCAATAGTCTATCATTTGACATAAAAACAATAATACTTCAAGCCTACTAATAAAGTAATCATGTCTTTTCAAAATAACATGGCCAAAGAAAGTTATCCCTACAAAATCATATAGTCTGGCTATGATCCATCTTCACCACACAAAATATTCACATCATGCACAACCCCGATGACAAGCCAAGCAATTATTTCATACTTTTGACGTTCTCAAACCTTTTCAACTTTCACGCAATACATGAGCGTGAGCCATGGACATAGCACTATAGGTGGAATAGAATGGTGGTTGTGGAGAAGACAAAAAGGAGAAGATAGTCTCACATCAACTAGGCGTATCAACGGGCTATGGAGATGCCCATCAATAGATATCAATGTGAGTGAGTAGGGATTGCCATGTAACGGATGCACTAGAGCTATAAGTGTATGAAAGCTCTAACTGAAACTAAGTGGGTGTGCATCCAACTTGCTTTCTCATGAAGACCTCGGGCATTTGAGGAAGCCCATCATCGGAATATACAAGCCAAGTTCTCTAATGAAAATTCCCACTAGTATATGAAAGTGATAACTCAAGAGACTCTCTATATGAAGAACATGGTGCTACTTTGAAGCACAAGTGTGGAAAAAGGATAGTAGCAGTGCCCCTTCTCTCTTTTTCTCTTATTTTTTTTTGTTTTCTTTATTTTTTTTATTTTTTTGGTGGGCTTCTTTGGCTTTTTTGATTTGGGCTTCTTTGGCCTCTTTTATTTTTTTTGTAAAGTTCGGAGTCTCATCCCAACTTATGGGGGAATCATAGTCTCCATCATCCTTTCCTCACTGGAGCAATGCTCTAATAATGATCATCACACTTTTATTTACTTACAACTCGATATTACAACTCGATACTAGAACAAAGTATGACTCTATATGGATGCCTCCGGCGGTGTACCGGGATGTGCAATGATCTAGCATAGCAATGACATCAAAAAACGGACAAGCCATGAAAACGTCATGCTAGCTATCTTACGATCATGCAAAGCAATATGACAATGAATGCTCAAGTCATGTATATGATGATGATGGAAGTTGCATGGCAATATATCTCGGAATGGCTATGGAAATGCCATGATAGGTAGGTATGGTGGCTGTTTTGAGGAAGGTATATGGTGGGTTTATGGTACCGGCGAAAGTTGCGCGGTACTAGAGAGGCTAGCAATGGTGGAAGGGTGAGAGTGCGTATAATCCATGGACTCAACATTAGTCATAAAGAACTCACATACTTATTGCAAAAATCTATTAGTCATCGAAACAAAGTACTACGCGCATGCTCCTAGGGGGATAGATTGGTAGGAAAAGACCATCGCTCGTCCCCGACCGCCACTCATAAGGAAGACAACCAATAAATAAATCATGCTCCGACTTCGTTACATAATGGTTCACCATACGTGCATGCTATGGGAATCACAAACCTCAACACAAGTATTTCTACAATCCACAATTACCCACTAGCATGACTCTCATATTACCATCTCTATATCGCAAAACTATTGCAAGGAATCAAACATATCATATTCAGTGATCTACAAGTTTTATGTAGGATTTTATGACTAACCATGTGAATGACCAGTTCCTGTCATCTCTCTAAATAGATATAAGTGAAGCAAGAGAGTTTAATTCTTTCTACAAAAGATATGCCCATGCTCTAACAAATATAAGTGAAGCAAAAGAGCATTCTACAAATGGAGGTTGTCTAAATGAAGAGAAACAGGCAATCCTAACTTCAAATGATATAAGTGAAGCACATGAAGCATTCTATAAAGCCATACTCAAAGAATATAAGTGAAGTGCAAAGAACATTCTATAAATCAACCAAGTACTATCTCATACCAGCATGGTGCATAAAACAAAAATGAAAACTAAATGCAAAAGACGCTCCAAGATTGCACATATCGCATGAACGAAACGAATCCAAAAACATACCGATACTTGTTGAAGAAAGAGGGGATGCCTCCCCAGCATCCCCAAGCTTATACGCTTGAGTATCCTTGAATATTTACTTGGGGTACCTCGGGCATCCCCAAGCTTGAGCTCTTGCCTCTCTTCCTTCTTCTCACATCGAGACCTTCTCGATCATCGAACACTTCATCCACACAAAACTTCAACAGAAAACTCGGTAAGATCCGTTAGTATAATAAAGCAAATCACCACTATAAGTACTGTTGCAAACCAATTCATATTTTGTATTTGCATTGTGTCTAATGTAGTATAACTTTTTCATGGCTTAATCCACTGATATAAATTGATAGTTTCATCAAAACAAGCAAACTATGCATCAAAAACAGAATCTGTCTAAAACAGAACAGTCTATAGAAATCTGAACATTCACCATACTTCTAATACTTGAAAAATTCTGCCAAAATTAGGAATAATACAAAATTTGTATAGTAAGACAGTGCAAAAGGAATCAGAACCATTTGACGTTCCAGCTAAAATTTAAAATCGCGCACTACAGCCAAAGTTTCTGTCCTCATCGTACAAACCATCAAGCAAATGTAAACATCCTAAAGGCAAACCTTGGCACATTATTTTTATAATACAATGGAATTGTACAAGGGGATAATTATTTGTATTGAAAAGTTTCTGTAATCAAGATTCACAAAGTTTCCATGAGCATGAACAAAGTTCAAGGCTAGCTCCCACTTCAACAATGCTTGTCTTTCTCACTTTCGCTTTCCTTTTTGAAAAAAATTTGGGTTCCCCTCTTTATTTTTGTTTTTTTTAAACTATATGAAAGCACTCAACAGAAATAAATGACTCCCTAAAACTTCCGGGTTGTCTCTCTGGCAGCGCTTTCTTTAAAGCCATTAAGCTAGGCATATAGTGCTCAAGTAATGAATCCACCCGGATCCCAAGGTATCTCAAAGCCAATTTTAATTAACAATGATTTGTAATTTAGTAGTGAGCACAAGGTAACATATATCATGTAATGACGAAGTCTAACTCTCTTCCTATGCATCGGCATGTCATAAAAGAACAATTCATGCACACACAGTAAAGGCCAATGCATAGTATAAACAGTTTCTTGCAATTTTGTCATATTGGGAACACAGAGAGGTGGAGATATAGTTCCTCTCTCATAATAATTGCAAGTAGGAGCAGAAAGCACATGCATATTATACTCATCAAAATCATCATGTGCAACGGTAAAAGGCAACCCATCAATATAATCCTTAATAAGTGCAAACTTCTCCGATATAGTGTAGTCGGGAGAATTCAAAACGATAATAGGACTATCATGCGTGGGTGCAATAGCAACAATTTCATGTTTAACATAAGGAACTATAGCAAGTTCATCTCCATAAGCATAATTCATATTGGCATCTTGGCAACAAGCATAGCAAGAATCATCAAAAAGGGATATTTCAAAAGAATCGACGGGATCATAGCAATTTTCATAGCATTCGTCCTTCAGTAAGCACGAAGGGAAATTAAACAATGTATGAGTTGAAGAGTTACTCTCATCAGAAGGTGGGCACGGGTGATCAATCCGCTCTTCCTCCTTTTGTTCTTCGCTCTTCTCCTCATCTTTCTCATCCAATGAGCTCACAGTTTCATCAATTTATTCTACCATAGATTCCTGCAAAATATTAGTCCCTTCTTGGACAGCGGAGACTTTCTTAATAAGCGCATTAATTTTTTAATTGTATTCATAATTCTCATAACAATATTTCAGGATAGCTAAATTTTCAGGTCTATAAATAGCATCATCAAAATCTTCAAACTCTTTAAACATAGATTCAATTTCATAAGCACCCTTAAAAGCAACAAATTCTTCTATTTGTTCCACATCATAGTAATCATATATACCATTAGCATAAGAAGCTAAGGTCTCATTATCATTAAATTCACATGAAAAGGGAAGGTGTGGAGCCTTCACCTTAGAGCAACAAGTATAATCATATCTCAAGCATAGTTGCCTAGCATACCAATTCAATATATGAATTTGATCCCATAATAGTTTCCCTTTTTGTGTCAAGCGGTAATCCCTAAAGTATTCACGTTGATCCAACGTTACTCCCATTACATAATTGAATGGGGTTTTCTCAAGATTATTAAAGTAGTACATAATATCTTTCACATAACTAGCATCGAGGGTTTTAGGAGGTTCCCCATCTCCATGAGCAGAAAGTACACCTAATTTTTTTGGTATTTCGTGTTCCATATCCATAACTAAAGATAAAGAACAACTAAGAACAGCAAATAAAAATTACTTAGTGATAAAGCAAACAAGCACACACGAGAATATTCACCCCACGCTATTGCTCCCCGGCAACGGCGCCAGAAAAAGGTCTTGATAACCCACAAGTGTAGGGGATCGCAACAGTTTTTGATAAGTAAGAGTGTCGAACCCAACGAGGAGCTAAAGGTAGAACAAATATTCCCTCAAGTTCTATCGACCACCAATACAACTCTACGCACGCTTGACATTCGCTTTACCTAGAACAAGTATGAAGCTAGAAGTACTTTGTAGGTGTTTTTGGAAAGGCTTGCAAGAAAGTAAAGATCACAAAAATAAAACTAGGGGTTGTTAAGGTAAAGAAGCAACTAAAGTAAATATAGCAAGTGTGGAAAAGTGTTGGTAGGAGTTGCGAAATTGTCCCTTAAGCAATTGACTACTTTACTAGACCGATAGCAAGTATTATGTGGGAGAGGCCACTGCTAGCATGTCATCCCTTACTTGGAATTCTATGCACTTATGATTGGAACTATTAGCAAGCATCTGCAACTACTAACGTTCATTAAGGTCAAACCCAACCATAGCATTAAGATATATTGGCCCCCCCTTCAATCCCGTATGCATCAATTTCTATGCTAGGTTGAAGCTTCTGTCACTCTTGCCCTCCAATACATAGTCCTATCAACATACAACTAACCCTAAGGTGTGATCCACGCACGCGCTCATATGATGGGCACCAAAGGACAGCAACATAACCACAAGCAAATTAAATCAATCATAGCAATTCATCAACCACCGATAGGACAACGAAAATCTATTCAGACATCAAAGAATGGCAACACATCATTGGATAATAATATGAAGCATAAAGCACCATGTTCAAGTAGAGGGTACAGCGGGTTGCGGGAGAGTGGACTGCTATATATAGAGGGGGGAAGGTGATGGAGATGTTGGTGAAGATGGCGGAGGTGTTGGTGAAGATCGCGGTGATGATGATGATGGCCACGGCGGCGTTCCGGCGCCACCGAAGGAGAGGGGGAGAGGGCCCCCCTTCTTCCTCTTCTTCCTTGACCTCCTCCCTAGATGGGAGAAGGGTTTCCCCTTTGGTCCTTGGCCTCCATGGCATGGGAGGGGCGAGAGCCCCTCCGAGATTGGATCTATCTCTCTGTTTCTCTCTGGTTCTGCGTTCTGTTCTGGCTCTGTTTCACCGTTTTGTATATATATGGAGATCCGTAACTCCGATTGGCCTGAAACCTTCGTCGTGATTTTTTCCCGAATATTAGCTTTCTTGCGGCAAAAGAAGAGCATCAACCACCTTACGGTGGGCTCATGAGGGTAGGGGGCGCCCCCTGCCCTGTGACCACCTCGGGCACTGGTTCGCGTTGATTTTCCTTCTGAATTTTCCATATTTTCCAAAAATAAGCTCCATCCGTTTTTATCCCGTTTGGACTCCGTTTGATATGGATATTCTACGAAACCAAAAACATGCAGACAGGAACTGGCACTGGGCACTGGATCAATATGTTAGTCCCAAAAATAATATAAAAAGTTGCCAAAAGTATATGAAAGTTGAATAATATTGGCATGGAACAATCAAAAATTCTAGATACGACGGAGACGTATCATGGATGCGAAATTTCTGAATAGCCATGTTCCAAAGCCTGAGAGTGAAGCGGCATCTGAAGAAAAGATGAGGGCCACATTCCTGCACCCGTTGGCACAAGGGGCAGGGGCCACAGTTAGGCCATCCTCACTTCTCCAATCTGTCAGCAGTCTAGATCGTATCCTGAAGCGCGAGCCAAGCAAAGAACTTGACTTTTGGTGGGGCCCAAGCCTTCCAGACCATTTGGTCCATGGGGGAGAGGACCATGCCCAAAAATTGTGCCATGTAAGTGGAGGCCGCGGAGTAGTGCCCAGATTCCGTGTGCTTCCATAGGATGTCATCCTCAGTCAACTCATCCAGGTGCACCTCGTGCAGTAGCATCCAAAGGGTGAAGAATTGGGCAACATGCTTGATGGAGACCGATGCGGGCGGTCTGATTTTGAGGATCCACGCATTGTCCTTGAGGGCCTCCCGTACCTTCCAGTGCTTCCGGGAGGAAGTCCCGTAAATGAGCGGAGAAATGTCTTTGGGCTTGCGACCAAGGAGCCAAGGGGAGTCCCAAAAAGGAGTCTTCGCACCATTCCCAACCGTTATGGTGGTACAAGCATAGAAAATGTTGAGGTCCTCCTCATCGCACGGGTTCCCACTCCCGACCCACAACTTTGTGGGCTCCTTCCACTCATACCAAGGCCACCGCAAATGCAAAGCTCGAGCGAACTTGTTGGTGTTCAGGACCCCGAGTCCACCAAGGCGAGTGGCCGGCTGACAACATCCCAATTGACCTTGCACTTTGCCCCGGATGTCGTATCCGACCCCGACCATAGGAAGGCCCGCTCAAGCTTGTCGATGTTTTGCAGAATGGTGGGTTGTATGACAAGTGGTGTGATGAAGTAGATCACTTGGGAAGTGAAGACCGACTTAACAAGGGCCACGCGGCCAATGGTGGTGATGTTTTGGTCATTGCTACCTCTTGAGCACTGCGTTGGTTTTCCCCGAACAGGAAGGGATGATGCAGCTGTAACGCCCTCGATGCGGCTATATCTCCCACGTGTCGAAGCACGACTTAGAGGCATAACCGCATTGAAAGCAGTGTCGCAAGTGAGGTAATCTTCACACAACCCATGTAATACAAAGGGAAAAAGATACATAGTTGGCTTACAATTGCCACTTCACACAATTACATGAATAAAGCATTACAACATCCAAATACAATCAAGGTCCGACTACGGAACCAAAATAAAAGAAAAACCCCAAATGCGCCAAGGTCCCCGATCGACCCCAACTGGGCTCCACTACTGATCAACTAGAACGAAACAACACAAAGGACAAAATCTTCATCGAGCTCCTCCGTGAGCTTGGTTGCGTCATCTGCACGGTAACATCGGCACCTGCAAACTGGTTTTGGAAGTATCTGTGAGTCACGGGGACTCAGCAATCTCACACCCTCGCGATCAAGACTATTTAAGCTTATGGGTAAGGTAAAAGGTATGAGGTGGAGCTGCAACAAGCGACTAGCATATATGGTGGCTAACATACACAAATGAGAGCGAGAAGAGAAGGCAAAGCATGATCGAGAAAACTATGATCAAGAAGTGATCCTAGAACAACCTACGTCAAGCATAACTCCAACACCGTGTTCACTTCCCAGACTCCGCCGGAAAGAGACCATCACGGTTACACACGCGGTTGATGCATTTTAATTAAGTTAAACTTCAGATTTTCTACAACCGGACATTAACAAATTCCCATCTGCCCATAACTGCAGGCACGGCTTTCGAAAGTTCAAATCTCTGCAGGGGAGTCCCAACTTAGCCCATGACAAGCTCTCACGGTCAACGCAGGATATACCTTCTCCCGAGACATTCCGATCAGACTCGGTATCCCGGTTCTACAAGACAACTTCGACAAGTTAAAACAAATCCAGCAACACCGCACGAATGTGCCGACAAATCCTGATAGGAGCTGCACATATCTTGTTCTCAGGGCACACTCAGATTGTCCAAACTTCCGGTAGGCCAGCCCAGAGTTGCCCCTGGTGGCCACCGCGGCTGACGAGGTGGACCAACACTCAGAGGAGCACTGGCCCGGGGGGGGTTTAAATAAGATGACCCTTGAGTCCGTGGAACCCAAGGGAAAAAGAGGCTAGGTGGCAAATGGTAAAACCAATGTTGGGCATTGCTGGAGGAGTTTTATTCAAGGCGAACTGTCAAGGGGTTCCCATAATAGCCCAACCGCGTAAGGAACGCAAAATCCGGGAACATAACACCGATATGACGGAAACTAGGGCGGCAAGAGTGGACCAAAACACCAGGCATAAGGCCAAGCCTTCCACCCTTTACCAAGTATATAGATGCATTAATTAAATAAGAGATATTGTGATATCCCAACAAGTAAACATGTTCCAACAAGGAACAACATCTCCATGTTCCAACAAGGAACAAACTTCAATCTTCACCTGCAACTAACAACGCTATAAGAGGGGCTGAGCAAAGCGGTAACATAGCCAAACAACGGTTTGCTAGGACAAGGTGGGTTAGAGGCTTGGTTCAACAATATGGGAGGCATGATAAGCAAGTGGTAGGTATCGCAGCACAGGCATAGCAAAAGAGCAAGCAACTAGCAAGCAAAGATAGAAGTGATTTCGAGGGTATGGTCATCTTGCCTGAAATCCCGCAAGGAAGAAGAACGAGTCCATGAAGAAGATAAACGGACGTAGTCGAACGGTTCCTCACAAACGCGATGTTATCGGAACCAACCCGAAGAAGCAACACCGAAAAGAAGCACACAACATAGTCAACAACCACTACAACAACATGGCATGATGCACAACAAGTATGATGCATGTCCGGTTTAAAGAAGCATGGCATGGCAAAGTGCACAAACAATCCTACAAATTAAGTGGAGCTCATTATGCAATGGAGTTGCATATTGACGGAACACCACATTCGAGTTACTTAGTTCGATCTTGTTTATGTACCCAACAAGATTAAATGTTGTTAGCATGGCAAGAGGGTGAAGCAAAAGAAAACTACCTATCTAGGCAAGCTTAAATGAGGCCGGAAGCAACGAACAACAATTCCGGTAAATCCCCATATGCATATATTAGGTTTGGTGCTGTTCTGGCCTAAACTGAATTTTATAGTTGTTAAACATGCAAATTGATGCCACCATGTTAAACTAGGCAAAATTCTACCCCATTTACATATAATGTTTATTAGAAACCGAGCTACGGTTATTTAGTTATGATTTAAACCGTTTTAGCAAGTTATTTAAGAAAATTAAAACAAACAGCAATTTAAACATTTCAAACATGGATGAAAGTTGCAAATTATTAAACTAGACAAAATTCTAAGAAACTTCCATATATAATTTATTTAGATCCGATGCACGGTCGTGAAGTTATTAAATGCATGAAACTAGGGGGGGTTCTGTAAAATTTGCTGTCTCTGGAAAAATACTAAAAACGCAGATCTAAAAAAAACATGAACTGGACCGAAACAGGGGCGGCTGGGCGCTCACCATGGGCCTTGGCCCGAAACTGTGGAGAGGAGGAGGCAGGCCCGCGGCTTGTCTAACAGATCTGGGCCACGGGGAGGCTTGAGGCCCAGGTGGCTGCCCACGCTGGCGCTTGAACGGGTCAACGGGGAGGCTTGGCCGAAGCAGAGCAACGCACGACAGGGCCAGCAGGCACGAAGCAGAGCAGCGCTCGAGCTCCGGCGAGCGGGCAAGGCGGAGGGAGAAGGGCGGCGGCGAGGACCACTCCGGTGAGGCACGTACTTGGCGCGGGGTCTATGAAGGAGCGGCAGGAGAGTTCTGAGACGGCAACAGCGACGCAGGCGGTGCTCCCGCATCGCGCTCGCCGGTGCGGCGGCGGAGGCCAGGGCGAAGAGGTCGCCGGGGCCCTGGGCGATGGAGGTCGTCGGAGGGTGAGCTCGCCGGCAGCAGGTCGAGCTTCTTCTCAAGGACGGAGGCGCACGAGGTGGTGTTTCGGCACAGGAAATCAAGGCGGCGGGGTCGATTTGCTCAGGAACGAGGGCGCCATGGGAGGAGCTCGAGGTAGAGGAGAAGCACGGCGTTGTACTTGGCGTCTTGCAGGTCCGGCAGGGATGGCGACTCGAAGGCGTGGAATCGGCGAGGCGGCGGAGTTTCTTCGGCAGCCATGGCGCCTGACGTGCTCCCTGCTGCAGTGGTACAGAGAGAAGGGGAGACGCGTGAGAGAGAGAAGAAACGGTAGAGGAAGAAGAGAGAGGGACGGGGCCCTGGACCTGTTAACTGGCTCGAGGAGAGATCAGAGGAGGCCACGGGGTTCTGCTGGTGCTGCTTCCCATCACCGGCGGGGACGGCTGGCTCGATCCGCTCGGGGTCGAGGTGAGTGCCTCTGCGGGAGGGTGCGGGAGGCAAGGCTGGGGCGATGGGAGCCTCCTGGGTCGTCGGATCAGAGATCTGGCGGTCCAGATCGAGTGGGAGAAGGCTGCGGTGGTTGGTGGAGTGGATCCGAGGGAGGGGGAAGTGGATCTGGTTGGGTGGCTGAGAAAAATGAGGAAGATGCGGTGGCTACCAAGGGGATGGATCCCGAGGGGGATTTGGAGTGTGGCGGCGGCTGAGGGGGACAAACGCCCTAGTTTTTAGGGTTGATGGTTTATATAGTGAGTGGGTCTATATGCAGACTAAGGGAAGCCCTTCGATCTAAATCGGACGGCTGAGAAAATATAGGTTAGGAAGTCCAAATAAGAAAACGGTGACGTTTTGTAGATGTTTGGGGTTGACCCGGATCCAACGGTGACGACTGTCCGGGTCGGGTCCGGGACAGCTTTCGGACGCGCGCGAGAGGAAGACTACGGGCTGACGAGAGAGGTTAGGTTGGGCCTGGCGGTAGGTAGTGGACTGTGCAGAAGGCCTCATGCTGAGAGAAGAGAAGAGAGGCCCGGCGACTGTTTCCGGAGACCGAAAACGTCCGTTGACCGGCTATACTGCCGCTATAGTTAATCGTTGGGACACCAAACGAACTCCGAATGCGACGAAACTTGGCAGGCGGTCTACCTACAACATAACAACACCACTTGCCAACTTTCAACCCAATCCGAGAACATTTTCCGGCCACTTATAAAATACTATTTCGGACATGCCGTGGGCACGTGCAAGTGTGTCTGTGCTCAGAACGGACAATGGACGGAACGAGGAGACCGGACGGATGAAAGTTTTGAAAACATGATGATGCAATGCAGATGATGACATGGCAAGATGCAACACACAAGTAAATGACAAGGCAACAACAGCGAATAACTGGAGGACACCTGGCAAATCGGTCTCGGGGCGTCACAACACTCCACAACTACGAGAGGATCTCGACCCGAGATCCTAGGGATGGCACCGGAGGGACAAGGAAGAGGAAGAGAAGAGGTAAACCAATTTGCTTCTTTGATAATTGAGTGAAACCAAAGAACCTTGTGAGCTTGAAAAAATTCGAGAAAAGAATACAACGAAGGTGAACAAAGTTGAAACCTCCGTTAGGGAAGAGGAACAAGGAACCTTACTAGACCCTTGTAGGTTGAAAGACATAAGAAAAGTGTTACGATGGGCAATAGGTACATGCAAGCACTCCGATTGAAACGAGATGTACATGAACGATAAGGATCAATTACGACAACACTCCGGTTGGACATGGAAGGTAAAGAATATAAACTTTGCGAGACGAAAGCACTTGGATGAGACTCCGGTTAGAAGAGGAAAGATAAAAATGACACTCCGGTTAAAACAAGATTGAGAAGGAAAAAGAATGATGTAATTTGGGCAGCATTCCGACTGAAAATGGAAGGAATTAACAAGAACTTGACAAGATGAGAGGATACTTGAAGAAATCAACAACACACTACCTCCGTAACTATTGAAAGAATGGCACAATGGGTAAGAACGATTTCAGACGGCACTCCGGTTGAGAATGGAGGTAAAACTTGATAAGATGAGAGAGCTCGAATGAAAACACGACACTCCGGTTGAATGGATAAGCGAAAGGAAAGAACATGATCTTCACAATACGAGATGAAGAGTGAAGAGAACATCATTCAATGCCTCCGGAAGAAATGAAAGAATGCAATGAAAAGAACGGGTAAGAAAACAACATGTTCTACCTCAAATGAATTTGAGAGAGCATCCTTAAAAAGAAGGATTGAACGGAGTTGTTGGGAAATCAACAATGAAAAGAACAGGCTTGTTGAGGGCTTATGGAAAACATCTCAAGAACTTGAGGTGAAATTATGCCACTAACAGAAACAATAGATTGGATTGATATCAACAAGAAGACGAGAAACTTATTTCACCAGGAGGATAAATGAAGAACTTGGGTCATTTATGAGCACCATAAATAGCAACAATCCTTAGGGAAAGCTTAAGGTGAAAAAATAACCGAAGATAACTCCAGTGCAGAGATTGATGGATTTAAGATATTTCATTCTTGACAACATGTGAATCATGGAACATGAACTCAAATTACCAAGAATGACATAATACCACCTCTAATGATACATTAGAAAGAATTGTACTCCGGATAGCAAGATGAAAGAATACTTGAGCTCCTCTGAAAAGAATGTAGATGAACACTTCGAGAAGGAATTAAATCCTTGATGAACCATCATGTAGAACCTTCATGAAGAACTCCGGTAACAAAAGGATAACGAGAAGAAAGAGAAGTTGAAAACACAAAGTGAAACCTTGCAACGATTAGATGGATCTTCACGATGATATAATTGAGAGAACTTGGAACTCCGAGAAAGAAAGACGGATAATTGAGATCAGGAATTGGATGAACCTCCGGAATAAGGAATTGAGTTCACTCGATGAAACAAAAATAAGAATTATGTTATGCATATCCTTCACCAATTAAATTGATGACAAACCACGGATTTGGCATACTACTTATTTTCGAAGAAAGGATTAAGATAGATATCGCGTCAACTTGGAAAGGTATTGAACGAACCACCGGAAGGGTTGAAACGGATAAATTGATATGGTCAAGAAGGAAGAGAAAACTCTTGAAGGAACCACCGTAAGAATTCGAAAACGAACGAAGTAAAAGGGAAGAATCACCGGTAAGAATTAGCAAATAATGATGATGCTTGAGAGAATTTAGATCCATGAGAACGAAGAGATCATGAACTGATTAGAGGATATTTGAATGATGCATCGGTAGGATTTGGAGAATGAGAACAGAAAGCTGAGAATGAATAAATCTTCTGAAATGATGGGCTTCGGAGAATCAAACTGAAAAAATCTTGAATAGCTCCGGATGAGTGAAAAGAATTCTGACAATCAAAACAATTATGAGAGGATGGCCTCGAACTAGAACCACGAATCTCTGAGAGAACGGATAGGATATGGAGGAAAAACTCTTCTTTGGTCTTCAAATACAGAGAATGACGACGAGAAACACCACCAAGAATTGTAGAGGCACTCCGGAATTAAAATTGGAAAAGGTTGAACCAACGATGAAAAGAATTTGAAAGATCTTGGAGAAAGACATAAGACTGATGATAATTCATTCTTACGTCAAACTTTAAAGAATTTGAGGATAGCTCTGGGAAAATAAGAAGAGTTAGGTAAGATCATCGGAAAAGACCTGTGGGTTAGGGCCCACTCAAAAGATACACCATAGAGCAATTTAAAAGAGAGACTGCACCAGTAAGATTAAATGGCTAGAATGAGATAACAACCTCGAAAGAGCTTGTAAGGATTACGAAAGAAGAGTGGAAACACGAATCTTTGAGATATCTTGAAAACTCCGGAACAATTGAATGGCAAGCGGGGAAGATTAAGAGGTGCACCGGCATAAGTAAGCATTGAAACGAGGAAAAGATATGATCAACAAAGCTTGACTTGAAACCACCGGAAAAAAATGAAGAATGATGAACTTGAGGCCCTGTTAGAATGACCATGAGAATCACCGGATAAGAACATTGATTGAAAAGAAAGAAGAGACTTCACAAGAATAAAGGATACTTGATTAAGACATCAGATTCCTTGAAGAAAAAGGGTGGGTGGTTGGGAAAAACAAAGGCAACTTGAGGATGGATGAAACAAACACCGTTGAGAAGAACTGATACTTGATCTTGCGGATGTTGAAATGATCGGATCCACTTGAAGAGAAACACACTGGTTGAAAAGGAATGACATGACAGACTCGATGATCGAGAAGGATTAGTATTCACATCGGAGTATAAGAACACCATTTAGGAAAGGTATGGAATCAACATTTGACTTCGAAGCAACTTGAATACCCCAACTCAAAACAAAAACAAGGATTGGCTTGCAGAATAAGCTGGAACAAACATATGATAGAAATTTCGTCCGAAGTTTTTGTGGTGGGGCCTACACGGGCTCGATCGTACAGCACCATCATGTACAAGGCAGTGCACATGACATACGAAGCGTCCCCGAGTCGGCATAGCCAAGGACTCTTTAAGACACAACGAGACCACTGTAAAACCGACCGTGAATAGGCGGACCACTAGATGTCGAACCCCAATTTCATATCATACATCTGTTGGAAAGATATCCTAAGAGCTACTTGAATTCCCACTTATAAACTCCCGAAATTTTCCGGTTATGCAATCGGGTGTTGGGGATACAGGGGAAGCATAATATCTCACCCAAATCTAGCAAATCCTACATCCAGCTGTATCCATCCTTCAACACATAACCAAGAAACCTTCGGAAATTGTCTACCTCAACCTTCGAAAAGCATCCGTTATACGAGTTATGGCAATACTCCCGAACTCCCGCCCCAGTACTGGGTGGCGTCGAGGTTATCTCACCAACAACTGCATAAAAGAGATTTTCGATGTCGGTGAAACTAAACTCGGGTATTCCAGAACTGCAATGATAAAATTGTGATGACAACACCTCGGAGCTCAACTCCCCGGGACACTGCCACAACCCCTAAATGACAGGAGGCACCAAGAACAATGTTCTCGTCACAAATCGATCGGAACGATTCCAAGATACCCGTGTGATCCTAAAAAAATTAGTGAAATTTGAGAAGAGGAGAGTCAAAACTCTACGTCAGGATGCCTTACCAGAGCGATGAAGGGACTGGGGAGTAAAAAGAATTCCTAAACTCTCCGATATATAATTCCTAATGACTCAAAACATTTTCTAGACTCAACTCGTCCGCTAATTCGATCAAGCAGTGGGGCTCCTAAGGTCGGGGAAGGCTCTGATTACCAACTTGTAACACCCTCGATGCGGCTATATCTCCCACGTGTCGACGCACGACTTAGAGGCATAACCGCATTGAAAGCAGTGTCGCAAGTGAGGTAATCTTCATACAACCCATGTAATACAAAGGGAAAAAGATACATAGTTGGCTTACAATCGCCACTTCACACAATTACATGAATAAAGCATTACAACATCCAAATACAATCAAGTCCGACTACGGAACCAAAATAAAAGAAAAACCCCAAATGCGACAAGGTCCCCGATCGACCCCAACTGGGCTCCACTACTGATCAACTAGAACGAAACAACACAAAGGAAAAAATCTTCATCAAGCTCCTCCGTGAGCTTGGTTGCGTCGTCTGCACGGTAACATCGGCACCTGCAAACTGGTTTTGGAAGTATCTGTGAGTCACGGGGACCCAGCAATCTCACACCCTCGCGATCAAGACTATTTAAGCTTATGGGTAAGGTAAAAGGTATGAGGTGGAGCTGCAGCAAGCGACTAGAATATATGGTGGCTAACATACGCAAATGAGAGCGAGAAGAGAAGGCAAAGCACGATCGAGAAAACTATGATCAAGAAGTGATCCTAGAACAACCTACGTCAAGCATAACTCCAACACCGTGTTCACTTCCGGACTCCGCCAGAAAGAGACCATCACGGTTACACACGCGGTTGATGCATTTTAATTAAGTTAAACTTCAGGTTTTCTACAACCGGACATTAACAAATTCCCATCTGCCCATAACCATGGGCACGGCTTTTGAAAGTTCAAATCCCTGTAGGGGAGTCCCAACTTAGCCCATGACAAGCTCTCACGGTCAATGAAGGATATACCTTCTCCCGAGACATTCTGATCGGACTCGGTATCCCGGTTCTACAAGACAACTTCGACAAGTTAAAACAAATCCAGCAACACCGCCCAAATGTGCCGACAAATCCCGATAGGAGCTGCACATATCTCGTTCTCAGGGCACACTCAGATTGTCCAAACTTCTGGTAGGCCAGCCCAGAGTTTCCCTTGGTGGCCACCGGCGGCTGACGAGGTGGACCAACACTCAGAGGAGCACTGGCCCGGGGGGGTTTAAATAAGATGACCCTTGAGTCCGCGGAACCCAAGGGAAATAGAGGCTAGGTGGCAAATGGTAAAACCAATGTTGGGCATTGCTGGAGGAGTTTTATTCAAGGCGAACTGTCAAGGGGTTCCCATAATAGCCCAACCGCGTAAGGAACGCAAAATCCAGGAACATAACACCGATATGACGGAAACTAGGGCGGCAAGAGTGGAACAAAACACCAGGCATAAGGCCGAGCCTTCCACCCTTTACCAAGTATATAGATGCATTAATTAAATAAGAGATATTGTGATATCCCAACAAGTAAACATGTTCCAACAAGGAACAACATCTCCATGTTCCAACAAGGAACAAACTTCAATCTTCACCTGCAACTAACAACGCTATAAGAGGGGCTGAGCAAAGCGGTAACATAGCCAAACAACGGTTTGCTAGGACAAGGTGGGTTAGAGGCTTGGTTCAACAATATGGGAGGCATGATAAGCAAGTGGTAGGTATCGCAGCACAGGCATAGCAAAAGAGCAAGCAACTAGCAAGCAAAGATAGAAGTGATTTCGAGGGTATGGTCATCTTGCCTGAAATCCCGCAAGGAAGAAGAACGAGTCCATGAAGAAGATAAACGGACGTAGTCGAACGGTTCCTCACAAACGCGATGTTATCGGAACCAACCTGAAGAAGCAACACCGGAAAGAAGCACACAACATAGTCAACAACCACTACAACAACATGGCATGATGCACAACAAGTATGATGCATGTCCGGTTTAAAGAAGCATGGCATGGCAAAGTGCACAAACAATCCTACAAATTAAGTGGAGCTCATTATGCAATGGAGTTGCATATTGACGGAACACCACATTCGAGTTACTTAGTTCGATCTCGTTTATGTACCCAACAAGATTAAATGTTGTTAGCATGGCAAGCGGGTGAAGCAAAATAAAACTACCTATCTAGGCAAGCTTAAATGAGGCCGGAAGCAACGAACAACAATTCCGGTAAATCCCCATATGCATATATTAGGTTTGGTGCTGTTCTGGCCTAAACTGAATTTTATAGTTGTTAAACATGCAAAGTGATGCCACCATGTTAAACTAGGCAAAATTCTACCCCATTTACATATAAAGTTTATTAGAAACCGAGCTACGGTTATTTAGTTATGATTTAAACCGTTTTAGCAAGTTATTTAAGCAAATTAAAACAAACAGCAATTTAAACATTTCAAACAAGGATGAAAGTTGCAAATTATTAAACTAGACAAAATTCTAAGCAACTTTCATATATAATTTATTTAGATCCGATGCACGGTCGTGAAGTTATTAAATGCATGAAACTAGGGGGGGTTTCTATAAAATTTGTTGTCTCTGGAAAAATACTAAAAACACAGATCTGAAAAAAACAGGAACTGGACCAAAACGGGGGCGGCTGGGCGCTCACCATGGGCCTTGGCTCGGAACTGTGGAGAGGAGGAGGCAGGCCCGCAGCTGGTCTAACAGATCTGGGCCACGGGGAGGCTTGAGGCCCAGGTGGCTGCCCACGCTGGCGCTTGAACGGGTCAACGGGGAGGCTTGGCCGAAGCAGAGCAGTGCACGACAGGGCCAGCGGGCACGAAGCAGAGCAGCACTCGAGCTCCGGCGAGCGGGCAAGGCGGAGGGAGAAGGGCGGCGGCGAGGACCACTCCGGCGAGGCACGTAGTTGGCGCGGGGTCTATGAAGGAGCGGCAGGAGAGGTCCAAGACGGCAACAGCGACACAGGCGGTGCTCCCGCGTCGTGCTCGCCGATGCGGCGGCGGAGGCCAGGGCGGAGAGGTCGCCGGGGCCCTGGGCGATGGAGGTCGTCGGAGGGCGAGGTCGCCGGCAGCAGGTCGAGCTTCTTCTCAAGGACGGAGGCGCGCGAGGTGGTGCTTCGGCACAGGAAATCAAGGCGGCAGGGTCGATTTGCTCAGGAATGAGGGCGCCATGGGAGGAGCTCGGGGTAGAGGAGAAGCGCGGCGTTGTACTTGGCGTCCTGCAGGTCCGGCAGGGATGGCGACCCGAAGGCGTGGAATCGACGAGGCGGCGGAGTTTCTTCGGCAGCCATGGCGCCTGACGTGCTCCCTGCTGCAGTTGTACAGAGAGAAGGGGAGACGCGTGAGAGAGGGAAGAAACGGTAGAGGAAGAAGAGAGAGGTACGGGGCCTTGGACCTGTTGGCTCGAGGAGAGATCAAAGGAGGCCGCGGGGTCCTTCTGGTGCTGCTTCCCATTGCCGGCGGGGACGGCTGGCTCGATCCGCTCGGGGTCGAGGTGAGTGCCTCTGCGGGAGGCAAGGCTGGGGCGATGGGAGCCTCGTGGGTCATCGGATCGGAGATCTGGCGGTCCAGATCGAGTGGGAGAAGGCTGCGGTGGTTGGTGGAGTGGATCCGAGGGAGGGGGAAGTGGATCTGGTTGGGTGGCTGGGAAAAAACGAGGAAGATGCGGTGGCTGCCTAGGGGATGGATCCCGGGGGGGATTTGGAGTGTGGCGGCGGCTGAGGGGGACAAACGCCCTAGTTTTTAGGGTTGCTGGTTTATATAGTGAGTGGGTCTATATGCAGACTAAGGGAAGCCCTTCGATCTAAATGGGACGGCTGAGAAAATATAGGTTAGGAAGTCCAAATAAGAAAACGATGACGTTTTGTACATGTTTGGGGTTGACCCGGATCCAACGGTGACGACTGTCCGGGTCGGGTCCGGGACAGCTTTCGGACGCGCGCGCGAGGAAGACTGCGGGCTGACGAGAGAGGTTAGGTTGGGCCTGGCGGTAGGTAGTGGACTGTGCAGAAGGCCTCATGCTGAGAGAAGAGAAGAGAGGCCCGGCGACTGTTTCCGGAGACCGAAAACGTCTGACGTTTGACCGGCTATACTGCCGCTATAGTTAACGTTGGGGCATCAAATGAACTCCGAATGCGACGAAACTTGGCAGGCGGTCTACCTACAACATAACAACACCACTTGCCAACTTTCAACCCAATCCGAGAACATTTTCCGGCCACTTATAAAATACTATTTCGGACATGCCGCGGGCATTTGCAAGTGTGTCTGGGCTCAGAACGGACAATGGACGGAACAAGGAGACCGGACGGATGAAAGTTTTGAAAACATGATGATCCAATGCGGATGATGACATGGCAAGATGCAACACGCAAGCAAATGACAAGGCAACAACAGCGAATAACTGGAGGACCCCTGGCAAATCGGTCTCGGGGCGTCACAGCAGCAAAGTAGCGTAAGTATTTCCCTCAGTTTTTGAGAACCAAGGTATCAATCCAGTGGGAGGCTACGCGCAAGTCCCTCATACCTGCACAAAACAAATAAATCCTTGCAACCAACGCAAATAGGGGTTGTCAATCCCTATAGGGCCACTTACGAGAGTGAGATCTGATAGATATGGTAAGATAATATTTTTGGTATTTTTATGATAAAGATGCAAAGTAAAATAAAGGCAAAGGAAATAACTAAGTAGTAGGAGATCAATATGATAAAGATAGACCCGGGGGCCATAGGTTTCACTAGTGGCTTCTCTCGAGAGCATAAGTATTATACCGTGGGTGAACAAATTACTGTTGAGCAATTGACAGAATTGAGCATAGTTATGAGAATATCTAGGTATGATCATGTATATAGGCATCACGTCCGAGACAAGTAGACCGACTCCTGCCTGCATCTACTACTATTACTCCACTCATCGACCGCTATCTAGCATGCATCTAGAGTATTAAGTTAAAAACAGAGTAACGCCTTAAGCAAGATGACATGATGTAGAGGGATAGACTCATGCAATATGAAGAAAACCCCATCTTGTTATCCTCGATGGCAACAATACAAAACGTGCCTTGCTGCCCTTACTATCATCGGGAAAGGACACCATAAGATTGAACCCAAAGCTAAGCACTTCTCCCATTGCAAGAAAGATCAATCTAGTAGGCCAAACCAAACTGATAATTTGAAGAGACTTGCAAAGATAACCAATCATACATAAAAGAATTCAGAGAAGATTCAAATATTATTCATAGATAGACTTGATCATAAACCCACAAATTCATCGGTCTCAACAAACACACCGCAAAAAGAAGATTACATCAAATAGTTCTCCACAAGAGAGGGGGAGAACATTGTATTGAGATCCAAAAAGAGAGAAGAAGCCATCTAGCTACTAACTATGGACCCGTAGGTCTGAGGTAAACTACTCACACTTCATCGGAGAGGCTATGGTGTTGATGTAGAAGCCCTCCGTGATCGATGCCCCCTCCGGCGGAGCTCCGGAACTGGCCCCAACATGGGATTTCGTGGATACAGAAAGTTACGGCGGTGGAATTAGGGTTTTGGCTCTGTCTCTGTTCGTTTGGGGGTACGTGGATATATATAGGAGGAAGAAGTACGTCAGTGGAGCAACAGGGGGCCCATGAGGGTGGAGGGCACGCCTGGTGGGGGTGGGCGCGCCCCCCTACCTCGTGGCCTCTTGTTTTATTTCTTGACGTAGGGTCCAAGTCTCTCTGGTCTTATTCGTTGAGAAAATCACGTTCCCGAAGGTTTCATTCTGTTTGGACTCCGTTTGATATTCCTTTTCTTCGAAACCCTAAAACAGGCAAAAAACAGCAATTCTGGGCTGGGCCTCCGGTTAATAGGTTAGTCCCAAAAATAATATAAAAGTGGATAATAAAGCCCAATAATGTCCAAAATAGTAGATAATATAGCATGGAGCAATCAAAAATTATAGATATGTTGGAGACGTATCAAGCATCCCCAAGCTTAATTCCTGCTCGTCCTCGAGTAGGTAAATGATAAAAACAGAATTTTTGATGCAGAGTGCTACTTGGCATAATTTTATTGTAATTCTTCTTAATTGTGGTATGAATATTCAGATCCGAAAGATTCAAGAAAAAAGTTCATATTGACATAAAAATAATAATACTTCAAGCATACTAACTAAGCAATTATGTCTTCTCAAAATAACATGGCTAAAGAAAGTTATCCCTACAAAATCATATAGTCTGGCTATGCTCCATCTTCACCACACAAAATATTTAAATCATGCACAACCCCGATGACAAGCCAAGCAATTGTTTCATACTTTTGACATTCTCAAAACTTTTTCAATTTTCACGCAATACATGAGCGTGAGCCATGGACATATCACTATAGGTGGAATAGAGCGGTGGTTGTGGAGAAGACAAAAGGGAGAAGATAGTCTCACATCAACTAGGCGTATCAACGGGCTATGGAGATGCCCATCAATAGATATCAATGTGAGTGAGTAGGGATTGCCATGCAATGGATGCACTAGAGCTATAAGTATATGAAAGCTCAAAAAGAAACTAAGTGGGTGTGCATCCAACTTGCTTGCTCATGAAGACCTAGGGCAATTTGAGGAAGCCCATCATTGGAATATACAAGCCAAGTTCTATAATGAAAAATTCCCACTAGTATATGAAAGTGATAACTGTTGGAAATATGCCCTAGAGGCAATAATAAAATGGTTATTATTATATTTCTTTGTTCATGATAATTGTCTATTATTCATGCTATAATTGTGTTATCAGGAAATCGTAATACATGTGTGAATACATAGACCACAACACGTCCCTAGTGAGCCTCTAGTCGACTAGCTCGTTGATCAAAAGATAGTCATGGTTTCCGGACTATGAACATTGGATGTCATTGATAACGGGATCACATCATTAGGAGAATGATGTGATGGACAAGACCCAATCCTAAGCATAGCTCAAAGATCGTGTAGTTCGTTTGCTGTAGCTTTTTCGAATGTCATGTATCATTTCCTTAGACCATGAGATTGTGCAACTCCCGGATACCATAGGAGTGCTTTGGGTGTGCCAAATGTCACAACGTAACTGGGTGACTATAAAGGTACACTACAGGTATCTCCGAAAGTGTCTGTTGGGTTGGCACGAATCGAGACTGGGATTTGTCACTCCGTATGACGGAGAGGTATCTCTGGGCCCACTCGGTAATGCATCATCATAATGAGCTCAATGTGACCAAGTGGTTGATCACGGGATCATGCATTATGGCACGAGTAGAGTGACTTGCCGATAACGAGATTGAACGAGGTATTGGGATACCGACGATCGAGTCTCGGGCAAGTAACGTACCAATTGACAAAGGGAATTGTATATGGATTGATTGAATCCTCGACATCGTGGTTCATCCGATGAGATCATCTGGAGCATGTGGGAGCCAACATGGGTATCCAGATCCTGATGTTGGTTATTGACCGGAGAGGCGTCTTGGTCATGTCTGCATGTCTCCCGAACCCGTAGGGTCTACACACTTAAGGTTCGGTGATGCTAGGGTTGTAGAGATATTAGTATGCAGTAACCCGAAAGTTGTTCGGAGTCCCGGATGAGATCTCGGACGTCACGAGGAGTTCCGGAATGGTCCGGAGGCAAAGATTTATATATAGGAAGTCTAGTTTCGGCCATCGGGAAGGTTTCGGGGGTCGCCGGTATTGTACCGGGACCACTGGAAGGGTCCCGGGGGTCCACCGGGTGGGGCCACCTATCCCGGAGGGGCCCGTGGGCTGAAGTGGGAGGGGAACCAGCCCCTGGTGGGCTGGTGTGCCCCCCTTGGGCCTCCCCTGCGCCTAGGGTTGGGAAACCCTAGGGGTGGGGGCGCCCCCCACTTGGCTTGGGGGGGGGGAGCCACCCCTTGGCCGCCGCCCCCTAGGAGATTGCATCTCCTAGGGCCGGCACCCCCCCCCCAAGGCCCCTATATAAAGAGGGGGGAGGGAGGGCAGCCGCACCCTTGCTTTTGGCGCCTCCCTCTCCCTCCGTAACACCTCTCCTCCCCGCTTGCGCTTGGCGAAGCCCTGCCGGGATCCTGCTGCATCCACCACCACGCCGTCGTGCTGCTGGATCTTCATCAACCTCTCCTTCCCCCTTGCTGGATCAAGAAGGAGGAGACGTCTTCCCAACCGTACGTGTGTTGAACGCGGAGGTGTTGTCCGTTCAGCACTTGGTCATCGGTGATTTGGATCACGACGAGTACGACTCCATCAACCCCGTTCTCTTGAACGCTTCCGCGCGCGATCTACAAGGGTATGTAGATGCACTCCTCTCTCCCTCATTGCTAGATGACTCCATAGATTGATCTTGGTGATGCGTAGAAAATTTTAAAATTCTGCTAGGTTACTCAACAGTGGCATCATGAGCTAGGTCTATGCGTAGTTTCTATGCACGAGTAGAACACAAAGCAGTTGTGGGCATGGATATTGTCAATTTGCTTGCCATTACTAGTCTTATCTTGATTTGGCGGCATCGTGGGATGAAGCGGCCCGGACCGACCTTACACGTACGCTTACGTGAGACTGGTTCCACCGATTGACATGCACTAGTTGCTTAAGGTGGTTGGCGGGTGTCTGTCTCTCCCACTTTAGTCGGATCGGATTCGATGAAAAGGGTCCTTATGAAGGGTAAATAGAAATTTGCATATCACATTGTGGTTTTGGCGTAGGTAAGAAACGTTCTTGCTAGAAACCTATAGCAGCCACGTAAAAACTTGCAACAACAATTAGAGGACGTCTAACTTGTTTTTGCAACATGTGCCGTGTGATGTGATATGGCCAAAAGGATGTGATGAATGATATATGTGATGTATGAGATTGATCATGTTCTTGTAATAGGAATCACGACTTGCATGTCGATGAGTATGACAACCGGCAGGAGCCATAGGAGTTGTCTTTATTTATTTATGCCTGCGTGTCAACATAAACGCCATGTAATTACTTTACTTTATTGCTAAAGCGTTAGCCATAGTAGTAGAAGTAATAGATGACGAGAAAACTTCAAGAAGACACCATGATGGAGATCATGATGATGGAGATCATGGTGTCATGCCGGTGACAACGATGATCATGGAGCCCCGAAGATGGAGATCAAAAGGAGCAAATGATATTGGCCATATCATGTCACTATTTGATTGCATGTGATGTTTATCATGTTTTACATCTTATTTTCTTAGAACGACGGTAGCTTAAATAAGATGATCCCTCATAATAATTTCAAGAAAGTGTTCCCCCTAACTGTGCACCATTGCGAAGGTTCGTTGTTTCGAAGCACCACGTGATGATCGGGTGTGATAGATTCTAATGTTCGAATACAACGGGTGTAAGCCAGATTTACACACGCAATACACTTAGGTTGACTTGACGAGCCTAGCATGTACAGACATGGCCTCGGAACACAGAAGACCGAAAGGTCGAGCATGAGTCATATAGAAGATACGATCAACATGAAGATGTTCACCGATGTTGACTAGTCCGTCTCATGTGATGATTGGACACGGCCTAGTTAACTCGGATCATGTTTCACTTAGATGACTGGAGGGATGTCTATCTGAGTGGGAGTTCATTGTATAATTTGATTAGATGAACTTAATTATCATGAACTTAGTCTAAAATCTTTACAATATGTCTTGTAGATCAAATGGCCCACGTTGTCCTCAACTTCAACGCGTTCCTAGAGAAAACCAAGCTGAAATACGATGGCAGCAACTATACGGACTGGGTCCGGAACCTGAGGATCATCCTCATAGCTGCCAAGAAAGATTATGTCCTAGAAGCACCGCTAGGTGACGCACCTGTCCCAGAGAACCAAGACGTTATGAACGCTTGGCAGTCACGTGCCGATGATTACTCCCTCGTTCAATGCGGCATGCTTTACAGCTTAGAACCGGGGCTCCAAAAGCGTTTTGAGAGACACGGAGCATATGAGATGTTCGAAGAGCTGAAAATGGTTTTTCAAGCTCATGCCCAGGTCGAGAGATATGAAGTCTCCGACAAGTTCTTCAGCTGTAAGATGGAGGAAAATAGTTCTGTCAGTGAGCACATACTCAAAATGTCTGGGTTGCATAACCGCTTGACTCAGTTGGGAGTTAATCTCCCGATGACGCGGTCATTGACAGAATCCTTCAGTCGCTTCCACCGAACTACAAGAGCTTTGTGATGAACTTCAATATGCAGGGGATGGAAAAGACCATTCCTGAGGTATATTCAATGCTGAAATCAGCGGAGGTGGAAATCAAAAAGGAACATCAAGTGTTGATGGTGAATAAAACCACTAAGTTCAAGAAAGGAAAGGGTAAAAAGAACTCCAAGAAGGACGGCAAGGGAGTTGCCGCGCCCAGTAAGCAAGCTGCCGAGAAGAAGCCAAAGAATGGACCCAAGCCCGAGACTGAGTGTTTTTATTGCAAGGGAAGTGGTCACTGCAAGCGGAACTGCCCCAAATACTTAGCGGACAAGAAGGACGGCAACACTAAAGGTATATGTGATATACATGTAATTGATGTGTACCTTACCAGTACTCGTAGTAGCTCCTGGGTATTTGATACCGGTGCGGTTTCTCACATTTGTAACTCAAAGCAGGTGTTGCGGAATAAACGGAGACTAGCAAAGGACGAGGTGACGATGCGCGTCGGGAATGGTTCCAAGGTCGATGTGATCGCCGTCGGCACGCTGCCTCTACATTTACCTACGGGATTAGTTTTAAACCTCAATAATTGTTACTTAGTGCCAGCTTTGCGCATGAACATTGTATCAGGATCTCGTTTAATTCGAGATGGCTACTCATTTAAATTCGAGAATAATGGTTGATCTATTTATATGAGAGATATGTTTTATGGTCATGCTCCGTTGGTGAATGGTTTATTCTTAATGAATCTCGAGCATAATGTTACACATATTCATAGTGTGAATACCAAAAGATATAAGGTTGATAATGATAGTCCCACATACTTGTGGCACTGCCGCCTTGGTCACATAGGTGTCAAACGCATGAAGAAGCTCCATGCAGATGGAATTTTAGAGTCTCTTGATTATGAATCATTTGACACGTGCGAACCATGCCTCATGGGTAAAATGACCAAGACTCCATTCTCAGGAACAATGGAGCGAGCAACCAACTTATTGGAAATCATACATATTGATGTGTGCGGTCCAATGAGTGTTGAGGCTCGCGGTGGCTATCGTTATGTTCGCACCCTCACTGATGACTTGAGTAGATATGGGTATGTCTACTTAATGAAACACAAGTCTGAGACCTTTGAAAAGTTCAAGGAATTTCAGAGTGAGGTTGAGAATCAACGTGACAGGAAAATCAAGTTCTTGTGATCAGATCGTGGGGGAGAATACTTGAGTCACGAATTTGGCGCACACTTAAGAGAATGTGGAATAGTTTCACAACTCATGCCGCCTGGAACACCTCAGCGTAATGGTGTGTCCGAACATCGTAATCGCACTCTATTGGATATGGTGCGATCTATGATGTCTCTTACCGATCTACCGCTGTCATTTTGGGGCTATGCTTTAGAGACTGCCGCATTCACTTTAAATAGGGCTCCGTCGAAATGTGTTGAGACGACACCGTATGAATTATGGTTTTGGAAGAAACCTAAGCTGTCATTTCTAAAAGTTTGGGGATGCGATGCTTATGTCAAGAAACTTCAACCTGAAAAGCTCGAACCCAAATCGGAAAAATGCGTCTTCATAGGATACCCTAAAGAAACTATTGGGTATACCTTCTACCTCAGATCCGAAGGCAAGATCTTTGTTTCCAAGAATGGCTCCTTTCTAGAGAAAGAGTTTCTCTCGAAAGAAATAAGTGGGAGGAAAGTAGAACTTGATGAAGTATTACCTCTTGAACCGGTAAGTGGCGCAGCTCAAGAAAATGTTCCTGAGGTGCCTGCACCGACAAGAGAGGAAGTTGATGATGATGATCATGAAACTTCAGATCAAGTTGCTACTGAACTTCGTAGGTCCACGAGGACATGTTCCGCACCAGAGTGGTATGGCAACCCTGTCTTGGAAATCATGTTGTTAGACAACGGTGAACCTTCGAACTATGAAGAAGCGATGGTGGGCCCCGATTCCGACAAATGGCTGGAAGCCATGAAATCCGAGATAGGATCCATGTATGAAAACGAAGTATGGACTTTGACTGACTTGCCCGATGATCGGCGAGCCATAGAAAATAAATGGATCTTTAAGAAGAAGACATACGCGGATGGTAATGTGACCATCTATAAAGCTCGGCATGTCGCTAAGGGTTATCGACAAGTTCAAGGGGTTGACTACGATGAGACTTTCTCACCCGTAGCGAAGCTGAAGTCCGTCCGAATCATGTTAGCAATTGCCGCATTCTATGATTATGAGATATGGCAAATGGACATCAAAACGGCATTCCTTAATGGTTTCCTTAAGGAAGAATTGTATATGATGTAGCCGGAAGGTTTTATCGATCCTAAGAATGCTGACAAGGTGTGCAAGCTCCAATGCTCGATTTATGGGCTGGTGCAAGCATCTCGGAGTTGGAACATTCGTTTTGATGAGATGATCAAAGCGTTTGGGTTTACGCAGACTTATGGAGAAGCCTGCATTTACAAGAAAGTGAGTGGGAGCTCTGTAGCATTTCTCATATTGTATGTGGATGACATACTGTTGATGGGAAATGATATAGAATTCTTGGAAAGCATAAAGGCCTACTTGAACAAGTGTTTTTCAATGAAGGACCTTGGAGAAGCTGCTTATATATTAGGCATCAAGATCTATAGAGATAGATCGAGACGCCTCATTGGTCTTTCACAGAGTACGTACCTTGACAAGATATTGAAGAAGTTCAAAATGGATCAGTCAAAGAAGGGGTTCTTGCCTGTATTGCAAGGTACGAGATTGAGCACGGCTCAACGCCCGACCACGGCAGATGATAGAGAAAATATGAGTGTCGTCCCCTATGCCTCAGCCATAGGGTCTATCATGTATGCTATGTTGTGTACCAGACCTGATGTAAACCTTGCCATAAGTTTGGTAGGATGGTACCAAAGTAATCCCGGCATGGAACACTGGACAGCGGTCAAGAATATCCTGAAGTACCTGAAGAGGACTAAGGATATGTTTCTCGTTTATGGAGGTGACGAAGAGCTCGTCGTAAAGGGTTACGTCGATGCTAGCTTCGACACAGATCTGGATGACTCTAAGTCACAAACCGGATACGTGTATATTTTGAATGGTGGGGCAGTAAGCTGGTGCACTTTCAAGCAGAGCGTTGTGGCGGGATCTACATGTGAAGCGGAGTACATGGCAGCCTCGGAGGCAGCACAAGAAGCTATCTGGGTGAAGGAGTTCATTACCGACCTAGGAGTCATACCCAATGCGTCGGGCCCGATGAATCTCTTCTGTGACAACACTGGAGCTATTTCCCTTGCCAAGGAGCCCAGGTTTCACAGGAAGACCAGGCATATCAAGCGTCGCTTCAACTCCATTCGTGAAAGTGTTCAAAATGGAGACATAGAGATTTGTAAAGTACATACGGACCTAAATGTGGCAGATCCATTGACTAAACCTCTCCCTAGAGCAAAACATGATCAACACCAGAACTGCATGGGTGTTCGATTCATCACAATGTAACTAGACTATTGACTCTAGTGCAAGTGGGAGACTGTTGGAAATATGCCCTAGAGGCAATAATAAAATGGTTATTATTATATTTCTTTGTTCATGATAATTGTCTATTATTCATGCTATAATTGTGTTATCAGGAAATCGTAATACATGTGTGAATACATAGACCACAACACGTCCCTAGTGAGCCTCTAGTCGACTAGCTCGTTGATCAAAAGATAGTCATGGTTTCCTGACTATGGACATTGGATGTCATTGATAACGGGATCACATCATTAGGAGAATGATGTGATGGACAAGACCCAATCCTAAGCATAGCTCAAAGATCGTGTAGTTCGTTTGCTGTAGCTTTTCCGAATGTCAAGTATCATTTCCTTAGACCATGAGATTGTGCAACTCCCGGATACCATAGGAGTGCTTTGGGTGTGCCAAACGTCACAACGTAACTGGGTGACTATAAAGGTACACTACAGGTATCTCCGAAAGTGTCTGTTGGGTTGGCACGAATCGAGACTGGGATTTGTCACTCTGTATGACGGAGAGGTATCTCTGGGCCCACTCGGTAATGCATCATCATAATGAGCTCAATGTGACCAAGTGGTTGATCACGGGATCATGCATTACGGCACGAGTAGAGTGACTTGCCGGTAACGAGATTGAATGAGGTATTGGGATACCGATGATCGAGTCTCGGGCAAGTAACGTACCGATTGACAAAGGGAATTGTATACGGATTGATTGAATCCTCGACATCGTGGTTCATCCGATGAGATCATTGTGGAGCATGTGGGAGCCAACATGGGTATCCAGATCCCACTGTTGGTTATTGATCGGAAAGGCGTCTCGGTCATGTCTGCATGTCTCCCGAACCCGTAGGGTCTACACACTTAAGGTTCGGTGACGCTAGGGTTGTAGAGATATTAGTATGCAGTAACCCGAAAGTTGTTCGGAGTCCCGGATGAGATCCCGGACGTCACCTGGAGTTCCGGAATGGTCCGGAGATAAAGATTTATATATAGGAAGTCTAGTTTCGGCCATCGGGAAGGTTTCGGGGGTCGCCGGTATTGTACCGGGACCACCGGAAGGGTCCCGGGGGTCCACCGGGTGGGGCCACCTATCCCGGAGGGCCCCATGGGCTGAAGTGGGAGGGGAACCAGCCCCTGGTGGGCTGGTGTGCCCCCCCTTGGGCCTCCCCTCCGCCTAGGGTTGGGAAACCCTAGGGGTGGGGGCACCCCCCACTTGGCTTGGGGGGGAAGCCACCCCTTGGCCGCCGCCCCCTAGGAGATTG
>NC_041382.1:680849647-680856033 GCF_002162155.2 Triticum dicoccoides
CCTATATAAAGAGGGAGTAGGGAGGGCAGCCGCACCCTTGATCTTGGCGCCTCCCTCTCCCTCCGTAACACCTCTCCTCCCCGCTTGCGCTTGGCGAAGCCCTGCCGGGATCCTGCTGCATCCACCACCACACCGTCGTGCTGCTGGATCTTCATCAACCTCTCCTTCCCCCTTGCTGGATCAAGAAGGAGGAGACGTCTTCCCAACCGTACATGTGTTGAACGCGGAGGTGCTGTCCGTTCGGCACTTGGTCATCGGTGATTTGGATCACGACGAGTACGACTCCATCAACCTCGTTCTCTTGAAAGCTTCCGTGCGCGATCTACAAGGGTATGTAGATGCGCTCCTCTCTCCCTCGTTGCTAGATGACTCCATAGATTGATCTTGGTGATGCGTAGAAAATTTTAAAATTCTGCTACGTTACCCAACAATAACATGAGAGACTCTCTACTATGAAGATCATGGTGCTACTTTGAAGCACAAGTGTGGAAAAAGGATAGTAGCTTTGTCCCTTCTCTCTTTTTCTCTCTTTTTTTATTTTTTTATTTGGGCCTTTTCTATTTTTTGTGGCCTCTTTTATTTTTCTCTCTTTTTTTTTCATCCGGAGTCTGATCCCGACTTGTGGGGGAATCACAGTATCCATCATCCTTTCCTCACTGGGACAATGCTTTAATAATGATGATCATCACACTTTTATTTTTCTTACAACTCAACAATTACAACTCGATACTTAGAACAAAATATGACTCTATATGAATGCCTCCGGCGGTGTACCGGGATATGCAATGATTCATGAGTGACATGTATGAAAGAATTATGAATGGTGGCTTTGCCACAAATACGATGTCAACTACATGATCATGCTAAGCAATATGACAATGATGGAGTGTGTCATAATAAATGGAACGGTGGAAAGTTGCATGGCAATATATCTTGGAATGGCTATGGAAATGCCATAATAGGTATGTATGGTGGCTGTTTTGAGGAAGGTATATGGTGGGTGTATGATACCGGAGAAAGGTGCGTGGTATTAGAGAGGCTGCAAAGGTGGAAGGGTGGGAGTGCGTATAATCCATGGACTCAACATTAGTCATAAAGAACTCATATACTTATTGCAAAAATCTACAAGTTATCAAAGCAAAGTATTACGCGCATGCTCCTAGGGGGATAGATTGGTAGGAAAAGACCATCGCTCGTGCCCGACCGCCACTCATAAGGAAGGCACTCAAAAAATAAATCATGCTCCGACTTCATCACATAACGGTTCACCATACGTGCATGCTACGGGAATCACAAGCTTAAACACAAGTATTTCTCAAATTCACAACTACTCAACTAGCATGACTTTAATATCACCATCTTCATATCTCAAAACAATTATCAAGCATCAAACTTATCATAGTATTCAACACACTCATAAGAAAGTTTTATTATTAATCTTGTATACCAAGCATATTAGTATTTTAAGCAAATTACCATGCTATTTAAGACTCTCAAAATAATCTAAGTGAAGCATGAGAGATCAATAGTTTCTATAAAACAAATCCACCACCGTGCTCTAAAAGATATAAGTGAAGTACTAGAGCAAAATTATATAACTCAAAAGATATAAGCGAAGCACATAGAGTATTCTACAAATCCCAAATCATGTATGGCTCTCTCAAAAGGTGTGTACAGCAAGGATGATTGTGGTAAACTAACAAATTAAGACTCAAATCATACAAGACGCTCCAAGCAAAACACATATCATGTGGCGAATAAAAATATAGCTCCAAGTAAAGTTACCGATAGAAGTAGACGAAAGAGGGGATGCCTTCCGGGGCATCCCCAAGCTTTGGCTTTTAGGTGTCCTTAGATTATCTTGGGGGTGCCATGGGCATCCCCAAGCTTAGGCTCTTGCCACTCCTTGTTCCATAATCCATCAAATCTTTACCCAAAACTTGAAAACTTCACAACACAAAACTTAAAGTAGAAAATCTCGTGAGCTCCGTTAGCGAAAAAAAATAAAAGACCACTTCAAGGTATATCTGGCCATGAGCCGGGCCGGGCCGGGCTTGGGCCGGGCCTAAAAAAGCCCATGGCAAAAAACTGAGGCCCAGGCCCTCCCAGGCCCAACCATCAGGCCTACTTTTCAAGCCCAAGCCCGACCCATCTGGTAAAAAGCCCTGAAAATCCCTTAGGGCTTAGGGCCGTGGGCTGGGCCTCTTCCTTAAAATGTCAATATGCTAAGCCCAAGCCCGCCCAGGCCCTGCTGGTGGGCTCAAAACTCAGGCCCAAGACCGGCCCACTATCAAGCCCATCGGGCCTAGGCCCTGGATTTTAGGGCCGGGCCTGGGTGGGCCGACAGGGCCGGGCCTGAGATGGTCAGGACTACTTCAAGGTACTGTAATGAACTCATTTTTTATTTATATTGGTGTTATACCTACTGTATTCCAACTTCTCTATGGTTTATAAACTATTTTACTAGCCATAGATTCATCAAAATAAGCAAACAACACACGAAAAACAGAATCTGTCAAAAACAGAACAGCCTGTAGTAATCTGTAGCTAGCGCAAGATCTGGAACCCCAAAAATTCTAAAATAAATTGCTGGACGTGAGGAATTTATCTATGAATCGTCTGCAAAAAGAATTAACTAAAAAGCGTTTCCCCAATAAAAATGACAGCAGTTCTCGTGAGCGCTAAAGTTTCTGTTTTTTACAGCAAGTTCAACAAGACTTTCCCCAAGTCTTCCCAACGGTTCTACTTGGCACAAACACTAATTAAACACAAAAAACACAACCAAAACAGAGGCTAGATAAATTATTTATTAAATAACAGTAAGGAATAATATTGGGTTGTCTCCCAACAAGCGCTTTTCTTTAAAGCCTTATAGCTAGGCATAATTTTCAATGATGCTCACATGAAAGACAAGAATTGAAACACAAAGAGAGCATCATAAAACACGTGACAAACACATCTAAGTCTAACATACTTCCTATACATAGGCATCTTATAGGCAAACAAATTGTCAAGGCAAGCAAAAACTAGCATATGCAAGGAAACCATGTTCGGGGGAGTAAACGACCTCGGATGGAAACGAGCCCAAAATCAATCTTGACCGTTTCGACGAGACGAACAACTTTCATGTTGAACGTTTTTTAATCTGAGGCCATTTTGAGTGGGTTTCGGCTGTTTTCCGAAGTCTGCAGCAGCCAAATTCAAAACCCGGACTAACATACCCGGAGTGTCCGGTCATCCACAGGGAAAATCAAAACCCGGATGGTTGTCCCCGGAGTGTCCGGCCATCCAGTGCAGCAGCGCCTTGTACTGGCTGTAACTTTTGCATACGACCTTAGATTAAGACGATTTTTATATCAAAATCATCTGTTTCGACGAGACGCACAACTTTCATGTTGAAACTTTTTCCATTTGGAGTCATCTTGATTGGGTTTCAAGCCATTCTTTAATCTGGTGTCACCATGAGCATCTCTGAACTTGTCATAACTTTTGCATCCGGACTCTGTTTTAGACCACTTTCATATCCATCTTGATCTTCTCAAAGAAAGCCATATCATGGTGACTTCCAATCATAAGTTTGAATTAATCTTGACATAGATTAAAGCAACTTTTACGATTGTGCCACTTTTGAGCGTCAACAACATGCCCGGATCCAAAAGAACATCACTACGGTAGTCCATGCAATTTTGTACTTTGTCGGGCCCGCAATCCCAGCTGTCTGCTCCGCCATCAAGGTGGTGCCATCACCGCCACATAGACAACCTTTGCCTCCGCCTCCGTGGCGTCCTCATTGTCCGCCGCGGCCAACTAATTTTTCTGCCGATGCAACATCTGTAGCAGACGGATTGCACGATCATTCTTGAGTCAGCATCCAAAGAGTCCATAGTCAAGGTCAACATCTTGGTGTCCTCCGCATTGCCAGCGATCTTCACCTTATTTTCTTCGAGCACGACTTCTCTCTCTTCGATTATGGTCCTTCTCTCTTCGAGCTTGAACTTTTTGCCCGTCACCTCGATCAACAATTTGAACCTCTCCGACTTCTTCTCCTCATTGATGCCCGAGCGCTTGACACATGCCTCCTCCTTCTTCGCCAAGATGTCCTCGAACCTCTCCATCAGCTTGGCCGCCGCACCTTCTCGCTTCACCCTCTCCTCCCCCACTTCTTCCCTTGTAAATTTCTTCTAACCTTCTTCGGTGGTTCTTGGGTTGGGTCGGTAGCACTAGTAGAAAAAGGCCCATCTGTCCCGGTTCGTAAGGGCCTTCTGTCTTGGTTTTGGAACCGGAACTAAAAGGTCGTTACTAATGCCCTTGGCCTTTAGTCCCGGTTCTTACACGAACCGGGACAGATGGGCCTCCACGTGGCCGCTGCGGCCAGCCCAGGCAGGAGGGCTTTTGGTCTCGGTTGGTGACACCAACCGGGACCAAAAAGCATCCACGCGTCAGCAGCTGGCTGGAGCTGAGGGTTTTTTTGTTTTGAAAGGGGATGGTTTAGGGGTTTTGGGGGTTAATTTAGGTTGTTATTAGCTAGCTAATAGAGAGAAGTGTCCTCTCTTATATCTCCGTGCTTGGTTTACCAACGCTACTGCTATGCCTAAACATGGCTTAGATTGAAGTGAAGGCAACATGTGGTGCATGTTGAAAGTAATACTAATCCTAACTTGATCAAGTCTGGATTGTACTACTTTTGACATGCACCACATGCATGTTGCCTTCACTTCAATCCAATCCATGTTTATTTCACCCGCTGATATATAATAACTCTTCATGCTCGCATCATGCATAATCATATATAATAACAAGTCTACTAATCATCATCATACAACTTCTACTCATTATTAATAACAAGTCATACGATCATCATCCTCATAGTCATCGAACCAACCCTACTTAATTGTTCTTAGCACATGATCATCAGTATTAGGTAGGACATAAATACCCTCTTTAAGGTAAAATAACATAAAACAATATAGACCCCGACTCTCCATTATGGAGAATGGAGATCATCCTGTTTCCAATTCTTGCTTCCAAGAATCTCCTTACGACTGTCCATACATTTTTTCCATCCTTTGATTTGCATGTCTCCATTCCTTTTATAGATCTGGTATGGATATTTGAGATTCGTAGGATGAACTGGTTGTATGTTCAAAACATTAAGGCTACCTTTCTGATACATCAAATGATGCACACAATTCTCTGGGATTATCTGTTGAAAAACATAGTAATAACTTCATAGTTAGTAATGATGTACTAGTTTTAGAAGTATGCAAAAGATGTACGGATGTCGTAATAGTAAAAAATCTTACCAGGGTATCTCCATGATAGTTACCATAGTTCAACACGTGCACTAGTGGCACGGATTGACCATAATGTTGAGGAGTTTGATTGTAGATATTGTAATTCTCAATGTCAGTACAAAATCTAACCAGATGATTTTTCTCCTGATAAGTTAATTCAGAGCCATCGGTGTTGTGAGTTTTGTCTACCATCTCCCACACATTCTTTGAAGAATGAAAATAAGCTGTCAATGGAAATAAGCTGTCAACTATTTTGAAATAAACAATATAAATTAACTAATAACTATGTTTGAGAAACTATCACATTGCGGTAGAATTGGAGGCGTATCAATAAGGACCCAAATGTCCATATTGTCTTGTTCGATTTCAGGATCACCAAGATCCATGGTGACAAGCATACCCTTACCAAAACCATACATCTTGCAAAGTGCTTCTCATTTTTTGCAACCAAAATGGGTTACGCTCTCAGAATTGTACAACTTACTTCAAAATCAACATCATGATGAGTCCTTAGGTGAATTTTCTTTGTTTCGAAACTTTCATGGTCTTCAAAATCCATCCTCTCCAAGACATAGCGTCTTGCATGACATGAGATAAGCTACTCGAATTGTAAAAGATGAAAATTACACGTTGAAATAGTAGTAGTCATACTTAATTACGAAAAAACACTTGTCATCATTGCGTACCGTTTCAACATCGAAGGTCTCCTCGAGGTTAATGCTGAAGCGCCGATCATCGTCCAGGTGAGGCCTGTCGCACAGACCACGATCGTCGTGGCACCAGCTGCACTCCCCCGAGAGACTTTCGTCGTCTGATGACGACATTTCCTACGTTCATAATTCAAAGATTAAACTTGTACAATTAAATATATGTACTACAAAAACTAAATTAGATCATTATTATTCATCACGGGTTGACTATCGGTCTGTCGAGTCTTTTCTTGAAAACTCTCAGCTCACGTGGTGTATATATTCGACTCTCGATGATGGTCGCTCCTCATTTCGTCCCCGGGTGCATTACACAAAAATGTCTAGCACACGGGAATGAAGGAGAAGCGACCCCCACGACAACAGTCGGGATTCTTCGTCCTAT
>NC_041382.1:680856498-680918572 GCF_002162155.2 Triticum dicoccoides
TGGAACTCTCCCTCACTTATTCCTCTCTGACATTTGCGAACGTCGGTGATGGTCGTTACTCCTTCTTCCCCTAGTGCATAACAAAGGTCTAGCACCCGAAGAAGAAGGAGAAACGACCCCCACGACAACAGTCGGGATTCTTCGTCCTCTCATATATATATATGGTGGAACTCTCCCTCACTGATTCCTCTCTGACATTTAGGGCCGTCGGTGATGGTCGTTACTCCTTCTTCCCCTAGTGCATAACAAAGGTCTAGCACCCGGAGAAGAAGGAGAAACGACTCCCACGACAACAGTCGAGCTTCTTCGTCCTCTCATATATGGTGGAGACTCGACAGACTTAAAGTCAACCCAAAATATCGTTTAATTATCTTTCTAAAAAATGATTTGGCTGGTCTCACCTCGAGGTCGGAGGGGGTCGGTGACAGGGACGACGGCGGGGATGATGGAGGGGGGCTCCTAGATTTCTGCGAAAACAAAAACCCTATAAGCTATCAACTAATCATATGCATACGCCTTGCATAGTGCTCTCCAATTTTAGCATTCAAAGTAGGAGTAGTTTTCCAATTTGAGCATTCAATAAACAAAATCAAATCGCAAAACAAAGTAGTATTCAAATTAGGATGCATTCAATTATAAGCAAAACTACATCATCTCTTGCGTCCGCATATCGTCGAATGTTATCACTAATACACCTCGAATACTATCATACATATAACATCGCTAGTACAGCTAGAACCGTAGCGTCCGACGGGTATCGGCACGGGCGGTGGACACCCAAAGAGAAGGAACCATCACAGGATCGCTCCAGTGAGATCCCTGAAGAACTTGTCAGGTATTGTCGAACCTGCCCTCCAACGCAACCATGTAGCGACGGACGTGCTCGTCCTCCTCGCTGACACGGTGACGTACCACCTCCGCGGTGTCCGGAAGCCTCGGCACCGTCACTGGCCCACGCGACCGCCCCAAATAAGGATCGGGTCAACGACGGGCTGGTTCCTCACCAACCTACGCCCCCCGAAAGGTAGCACCTCCCAAAACCAGCCCGGCGTTGCCCAGTCACGGACATGGCCCCTCTGATCAAGCCGGCCTCCTCCGCCGAGTCGACGACGAGGATGCGGGATAGGCTTCGTCGACGTCAATGCGGTAATAATTGCTTTAACTAAGAAAATAAACTAGTTCTATTAATTTTCCTGCTAAAAATAAACTACTTCTATAGTAAAATAAACTAGTTTTATTAAATCAAGTAGTTCAACTACTAAGCACTTACTATAAAGTAATACTTACTAAAGATAAACTACTTCTATATATAGTAAAATAAAGTAGTTTTATTAAATCAACTAGTTCAACTACTAATTAATTAAGCACTTACTATAAATAAAGTAGTTTTATTAAATCAGCTAGTTCAACTTCTAATTAAGCATTTACTATAAATAAACTAGTTTAACTAGTTCAACTATTAATTGACCACCTCCACAGTGTTCGGAAGAAGAAAAAAATGAGGAGAAGAAGAAAGGATTAATAGAGGAGAAGATCGAAGAAAAAAAGAAAAAAAAGGAGAAGAAGAAAAAAGATAGAGGAGAAAAAAAGAAGAAAGGAAAAGAGGAGAAGTAGTTATATTTTTTCTTCTTCTCTTTTTTTCTTCTTCTTTTTTTCTTCTTCAAGGCCAAGGATGGCGTCGGTCTCTCGCGCAGACAGCGAACAAGTCAGCACCGACAGGCAAGGCCCATACGAGCATATCCTCTGTTCCCTGTTTACCTACCTGAGGAGGAGGTGGGTCCGGAAGGATTTGGAGGCGACCATCAAAGACTTGCGGAACGGGTATGACAAGGTGATCGCGAGCATCCCCGAGGAGTACCCGGCGGTGATCAAGAGCATGATCAAGGGAACGTTCAAGGGCGAGATGAGATGAGGAAGCTGTGCAAGAGGGTGATCCAGGGCAAGCGAGAGAAGTACGCGGGCAAGGGCATGCTGCCGGAGGAGTACGTGGACATGCTCCCAATGGTCAAGGTGGCGGTCAAGGACATGTGCGGAGAGTACAAGGTGGAGGAGAAAGTTGGACACTTGATATTCTCGTTCGTTACATTTGTCCGTCCGTCCCTAGGTTTTAGACAAGATTCAGTCCATCTACGCTTTTAGTGTCAACAATTTCAGTTTCCGCAGCTAGCAAATCTCTTCTTGGTAGATAAGATGCATGGCTATGTACCGTATATAAGTATATATGTTATTAGCACTTACCTCAATGGCTCAATGCAAATTTTCATGGACCGACCAATATGCACTTACCTTGCCTCAATGGAAATTTTATCTTCTTCTTTTGCTGCTTTGTACGCCCGAGCCAAATGTGCTTCTTTCAACATGGATTCTCCAGCCGGTCATGGGTTGTACTCACAATGTAATCAAGTGACAATTTGCACACACATTTCTCTCTGTGGATACAACAATAAAAATACAATCTCTTGTTCTTATTCAGTTATTGTTTGGTCTTAGCAGGTTCTTGGTAGAATCTGGAAATGCAATGACATTTCTGCTGAGTCATCCAGAATTCTTTGGTTGCTTCCGTGAATTAATTACTTTTGGTTATGTTGCCCGTTGATGTAGTATTTCTTACGTTCGCTCTTCCACCGCCGCGACTTGTTCCTACGGTTTCGTTTCACCTCCCAATCCTCCGATCGATGCGGCCCTGGAAAGCGAGAGGAAAATGATCACGCTCAAGAGCTCGGAGGGTGAGGAATTTCAGATTGATGAGGCAGTCGCCATGGAGTCGCAGACCATCCGCCACCACTACAAGAAAAACATTCAATTGTGACCCTCAAATTTGGTCAAAGAATCGTCGTTGTTATCCATTTATGACCTTTTTATGACCATATTTGGATGCTCAACAGTTGGTCGTCAAGAACAAACAAACATGACCTTTTGAATGCTTTGGTCAAAGATTCTATGACCAAAAACATTTGGTCGATAAATCTTTGACTAATAGTTTTTGTCACTAGAGGTCTACTTGAACCATGTAGGATCTGACATGGCTTCAGCCACGTGGCTAAGGTGATGATGTGGCAGCCTTGATGGCATTACCGATGACCGAAAAATAAGGTCACAATTTTCACCAGCCCAGTCCAATAAGGTATCTAAATGCACAAAGCCCAACAATACAGCCCATTTATTTTAGCCCGTTTCATTTTTGGGCCACATCCAGAGACCGATCCTATCAATTTTAGCCCATTAATTTTGTTAACTTTGTTTAGAGTAGAACGAGGGACAAAGCAAAATGATTCAAGTGTCATCTTTATTGATCATGTTCAAGTATATATACAATCGGGAAGGATGCATCCAAGAGAAGCGTCTGTTGCAAAAGGCGTCGATCGGGAGGAGACGAGCAACCGTTGGGCAGTTGCCAAAGTGGCAACCGCACGCATGGTGCGGGAATGCGGGGATTCCCCTAACTAACCGCTGGGGTTAATTAGTTTTAACACTCCCCCTAATCACCGCTTAACCGTGTGTTTGATCATCATCTTGATTAAGTCTCCTCAAAAAACCCTGTGGGAAAAATGTGAGGAGTATAGTATTTGATATGTTGCCAAAACTTCTTCAAACCCAGTGAGAAAAATAAGGAGAAAACTATGCAACATATAACGGTTATTGTCTCTTTCAACTCAATACGAGAAAACTCATAGAATCAAGAGGACAATAAATATGTCGTTTATACTTTCCTAAAAACCCCGGTGGGGAAAACAGAAAGTATGACATATGATCTCATGTTGATATTACCTCATTAAAAACCTTTATGAGAACTTGTAAAGTAAACTCATGAAGGGAAAAAGAGTATAATATGATGCTTTGAACAGGAACAATTCAGGAAGATACTCCCCCTGATTCTTGCAAATTCCAAAGCCGTCAGATACCAATTCCATGAACATATTTCTGGAATGTAAAAGTTGGTAGAGACTTGGTGTACAAATCAGTTGCATGATTTGACTTGCAAGATATGCAATATAAATATATTGCTTATTAGTAACCTGTTTGCATCCGGACAACACAAGAAACATTATCGTTAAGATAATGGTTGATGGATGTAGCCATGAGGTCTGTTTCGAAGACTCTCCATGAGAGGGCTAACACACCTAATAGGAACACTAAGCTTGTCTACGATCCAACATAGTGGGATCTGATCGATGTATCCAATGATATCGGAGTTCACATTCCTGTGAAACTGAAAACCAGGACAAGATGTTTGATGCCTTGGAGATATCGAAAGATATTCTTGAGTACCAACCAATTGTGTTTGGTGGATCCAATGGCATTATGGAACATTGAGTCCCAATATCTCATTTCCATCATCTCTTGGTCTAAATAGATTGTTCTCTACATCTAGAGAATGAACTACCATGAGAGTTATGGATGGATAAGATTTGTCCATAATGAGTTTCTCCAATATGTTTTGGATATAGACAACATGGTGTACCATAATGTATGAATGAAGGTGCTCAAGTTGTAGTAACGAGCAGCATTTTGGTTTACCCAGATCCTTCATTTTAAACTCCGTCATTTAGATGATTACATGTGTCGTCATTGCAGACACGCAAACATGGATAATCATCATCGTAGGAGTAATCCTTGTGGAAAGGAACTCACTAAGTCGGTTGTACCAAATGTACCGACAATGATAAGTCGTATGGTGACTTACTGATTTTACACAATGTATGTTGCATTTTGTATTTCGATTTAGAATTGAGATTCCATCGGGAATCAATCATATATGTCTGAATCTAGTGATGCACATGGATATGCAATCACTACATCTATCAACTGCAAAGATAGATGATTTTGTACTGCCAATGATATAAGTTATCAGAAAGAGATTCCACCTCTGGAGAATAGTTGGGTATCTGCGTGAACCCTTATGCTACAATACTTGCTCTTTGTTTTCACCACCTCGTTGTTCTCAATTCTGTTTCCAGAAGAAAACTGGTGTAGGTATTGCTTATGAATACCTTCCCATTATTGAGCAAGATCATTTCTACCTAGATTATACCCTTTGCTTGAGCTCAGTCCGAGTGTTCTCCACACTTTGCCATGGCCATGGTCTTTGGATCTGAATCATTCGAAAGGTTTTTGCAATCTAGTTGAGAAATGTATGTCGACAATTTGTAGACTTCCGGTTATATGATTCTCCAGAATCTATATATCAATATATAGTTGATGGAAATATCGTTACCCATGGTGACTGCTCGCGATTTCCCAATGCGATTGAGTCGAGTATTCCGATGTCCCGGTCATTGTGTGCACTATGACCTGGGTTGGTGGAGGTTTTCCGTCCATTGGGTGTATACTACCCATTAGGTGTCTCTCAACGTGAAGTTGACTTGCATTCACTAATTCACAGGCCTTGATATCCTTGCTTGCGAGAAGCTGAATCCTGATATATTTCTGCCATATATCTCCCCCTGTTGCTTTGAACGGGGAGTGGAGTGGATTTTGCTGGTACCTCCACTCTTTCAGGCGTACTTTTACAGGATTGTAGGATTGTGTGACACCTTTATAGTCAGTAAATGAATCTGGCAGGTTATTTGCAATGTGTTGCAAATCTTCTGAACGCATGATTCAGATCTTTGAGTACGTGGATTTGAGGCAGAAATGTGTTGAATATTCCACTAATTTTCTGGCATTCTTTATGGTACTTGAAATCTCCCCCTAATGCCTGGAAATGTTCCTCATTGAATTAGCATACTAGCCTTGAATAACTCCCCATGCGAGGGGCTTGAGGTATTGACGGAAATACAGTTATTCCTCACATAGATCCCAACTATATGTTGAGGGGCCAATGATGTATGCCGGTTGGTGATATCGGTATGCAACCGAATTACCGCAGATGGAAAATACTTGGTAGATTTCCACGCATCAAAGATAGAGGGGAATAATATTATGCAGTTCTGTCATGAGCGTGTAAAACTGCATGACTCCAACGTAAAGTTGGTAAGTTGCAATTCCAAAGTAAAGATAATGCAATGAGCTTAGGATTCTACCAAACTATTTTTAGTCTAGACATTAGGACAAATTGCTAAACTTCAATCCAAGGCCATAGAGAAGGCACTCAAGGAGAATTCTGCAATGTTATCCATTCGATTTGCTTGAAATCGATGTCAGGATAATGAGCCAACGGTTTCGTGTGAATAAAACACACACTTAAGATCATTATGTAGATATGTCTTTTAGAACCATGGATTACCTGAATAGTCTAGTCAATGGATGAGAAGAGCCACTTACCTCAACTTGATGTATTCAAGGAGTCTGAGTGGTTCAGCGTAGACTTTAAGGTGTGCGAGCCTGAAAATTAGCTTTCATGTGTCACTTATAGTGCACATAAAATCCAAATGTTATTAGAATTTAGCATCATAATAATCATAAACTATTAGAATTGCTGATAGTTTCGGTTTCAACCCAATGTCTCGATGACCAAGGCGAGCATGCCAAGTTTGTCATGTACAAGACACTCTGAAAAACTATCTCGTACACAACATGTGCTACGGGTTGTGTCGTATGTGTAGTACAATCCAGATGATACACAGAGAATGTGCTTGTCATATCCGTTGCATATGTTAAAGAGAAGTTAGTCCTCTTTGTTGTCATCATAAGTTTCGCTATGGAAACTATTTTGACTGATACCTCTATAGTTTAGTAGGGTACGAGTTAAATCGGGAAGCAATAAAGCATCCTGACGTTACTCGAGTACCCACAGGAATAGTAAATATGACTCGAGTTGAGCCAAAAAATACCTCATCGCGTCTAGCGATTTTAGAATATGTCCTTTCTCTCAATGAGAGTGGAAACATTTACTTCCCTGAGTATAGAGTTCATGGTGCATATGTCCACAAGGCACAAGTCATCTTTCATCAGACTGACCCCCGTAGAAATATATATATAGACATGAAGATTCTCAAGAAAATCACTGTCAAATATATATAATACATACAAATGTGTTTGTACCAAAGTGCTGATACAATATATTGTGATATACAATATATGATCACAACAATAATAATGTTCATATTAGAACATCAGAAATGGACATAAATAAATTGATCACTAAGGAGATTGAGGGACTAAATGTAGTCTCCAAACATGTCAGTTGATGCATATTCAACCTTCATGTTCTCTGTGCCCATAGGGTCCCGTGACAGTAGGGTAGTCATTTCATTGCTCGGTTCTAGAAGAACATTATGCAAACAACTGACTTCCATGATGTTGTCGGGTTTAAGGTTTGAAGTGAGTTTCAAACCTTTACCTTTGAGGTTCTTTGCGTCCCGGTGGTGTGGCTTGGATTACACGCGCTATCCCATGGGAGGCAAGACTGATCTTGATGTCCATGACCCGCTTAAGTAAGTTGTGGCCGTTAAGGACAAGCTGCTCAAATTACTTAGCCATCAATTACTTATAGGGGCAAACCAGAGATAATTAATTTACGAGTAGTAAATTAAAGACCATCATGGTTAGTGTTGTAATGAATTTTACAAAATTAATGGATATTTCAAGAACTTAGCTTGAAACCATTAGTGTGAATCTCAAATTGCTAAGTATGACATCTTGAAGATAATCTCCAAAATGGAGTAGATCTCGCAGCACTATGGAGTATAATCTGATGAAATCAGCAGATACTCACTCCTAATGCCTTATGTCACGACATAGTAAACTATGTGGAAGAGCACTTTGTCAAGCAATCATAATGTCAAAATGACAAAATGTAGGTTTTAACTGTAGTGGTGATAATCTGCAAAGCAGTAGATCTACACACTACCTTGTGATCTCAATACATCAATTTGAGGAAATCACTAAGAATTTTGCATCTGTATTTGCAAGAAATTAAAAATCTCAATTGCAAATAGATGTATTAATCTCGACATGTGTTTAACATAGAGATAGATACATCATAGAAATATTTCAGAATATATTTTACTCAACGGAGAAACAGTACTGTAGAAGTACTGAATTTATGTATGCAAGAGATTAAAAATCTCAATTGCAAATAGATGTAATTAATCTCGACACGTGTTAAACTTGAAGATATATAACATCAATTTAGGATCTGGAATACATTGATATTCAACAGAAGACAGTATTAGATGTACTGATTTTAACAGTTTAAAGCAGGAACTAACCATCGCTTAAAAATACTGTTAAAGCACAAATAAACTAAAAGCTGAAATGTGCTAGACGGCATGTTTTAGCCGCTCGTGGGCCATGGCTTAATTACCAGCCACATGCGCGTATGCCACGTGAAGGCATGTGTGGCAGCCCACGGTCTGGTCAACCGAAGAGATAAGGAAACAAGTCCCCGCTAGAGATGAAATCTCCAGTGCTGGATCCCTCACTCACGGAGACTACCATAGAAATCCTCTCGCTCTAGGGGCTCCATGTACCAGTGCGCCGGAGCGGCTGCTCGACGGCGAGGTCGTTAGGAGAAGGCCGATAAGACGACGGCGGGCGCCGGAGCGTGGCGCAGGCGGAGAAGTGGCGGGCGTCAGGGACGGCCGGCAGTGTCCGCGTCGACAACCACATCGCTGGCTTCAGCTTCAACAACCGCAGGGGTTGGAGACGGCAGCGCCGCGGTTTCGTCGTCGTCGTCGATTATGACGACGTCGTCCGGCTGGACGGTGCTCAAGTCCCGGCGCAGCGGTCGATGGCGGCCATGGTGCGGCCGTAAAGCCTCTCCGCGAGCCTGCTCCAGCCTGCGTTGGCGTCAGCGTGTTCTGCGAACGCCACGGGCACGAAGCCAGGAGGCCGCGGCTGAGCGCGGGAGCGCGGCGCGGCCGGGCAGCGGCCATGGGTAGGAGGGCGCGCAGCCGGGCGGCCGGGCGCGGGGGCGCTTCGCAGCGCGGAGGCCGTGGTCTGGGGCGCGGCGCGGAAGGCGCAAGTTCGGCGGTGCGGACGGGCGCGTGACCGCGGCCGACGCGGTCAGACGGCGATGGCGCAAGGCGCGGCGTGGCCGGGCGAAGCCGGCCACGGCCTGGCGCGGGCGGCACGCGGAGGCCGGGGAGCGGCGCTGACGCGGCCAGGAACGGCCACGGCGCGGGCGAACGTGGCCACGGCCGGCGACGAGGGCGCGAGGTGCGGCCGTGCGGCAAGTTTTAAGGCCTGGTGCTCTCGGTTACGAGCGTGCTGATAACGTGTTTAGAGTAGAACGAGAGACAAAACAAAATGATTCAAGTGTCATCTTTATCGATCATGTTCAAGTATATATACAATCGCGAAGGATGCATCCAAGAGAAGCGTCCGTTGCAAAAGGCGTCGATCGGGAGGAGACGAGCAACCGTTGGGCAGTTGCCAAAGTGGCAACCCCGAGACGAGCAACCGTTGGGCAGTTGCCAAAGTGGCAACCGCACGCATGGTGCGGGAATGCGGGGATTCCCCTAACTAACCGCTGGGGTTATTTAGTTTTAACAAACTTGGCCAAGTCGTTATTTTGCACATTTTTGTTACACTAGGCGTCGTAGATTTACCTCAAAAAAGGCATCATAGATAATTCCAGCCAGAAACTAATATTATCAATAAATAGTTATATTGTTTTCAGCAATAGGCATCATAGTGGATACTTCAGGTACATGAATCACATACATAGTTCAGCCTTAAACTCCTCTAAAGAGGTACTATACTTATAATGATTTTACACAAAGCAAGAACCACTATGCTTCATGACAACACGTACACATAACAACAAATCAGGAAACCATAGCTTCTCCTGTTCACTGTCATCCACTTCTGAGTAGCCAGTTCTTCTGGATTGCAGAATATCCTGGGATCAAGAAAGATCACACATGAGAAGAACATGCAGACCACATAGCAATTGAATTGAAACATCTTTGTTGTAAGACACATATACTGTAATAAGAAGGAAACAACTACAATTATGATAAGCCAACCAAAGTGTCATGACAGTACAATACAGAGGTATTTTTCACAAGACAATCACCCACTATAGGACAAAGGTTGGACAAAATTTTCTCATTGTAGCTTAACAACGACTATCATGACAATACAACAGAGGTTAACAAGCAAGTATTATTTCCAGATAAAGGATACAAATGCCACCCTAAAATGAAATTTAAGATTCCAATGTGTAGCTACACTTGTCTAGGCGCACATCAAGTATTGACCAAGTTATTAAAGTAAATGAGTATTCACTATAGATTCAACTTTAGGTAACTCATTAGCAGTTGGGGAATTAGAAAAAAGAAATACATAGGCATGATGCACCAGAGGTAAGGGAAAGCGTTACGATACATGTGAATGGCTCGGGTCTTAGGACAAGACATCCTCCATGTTCCATATTGTTTGGCCCAAACATGTCAACAAGTTAATGTGCACGTTGAATGGAACATAGAAAATCTATTGAACAACCATTGCGGGCGGCAAGCAAAAGATAATGCATGCAATCAACCATGCATACAAAAGGGTAGTGAACAAGCATGAATCCTCCAGAATGCGGGAAATTAACCACCAAGAGATCCAATGTAACAAAGTACTCCTTCCGTTCCTAAACATAAGGCAATTATTATCAAATGCAGCTGCATAGGACAATAATATAATGAATAGTTGATGATACTATTAGAACCATATCCACCTTGGTACTTACGGTGTAAATTCTGATGAAAAGGAACTTAAAAATAAACAATGGGCTATTATCACATATATAATTGGGCAACTAAAACACCTTAAGATTAATGGTCGGGTGATTACTGGGTAACTACAGGCAGCAGAAACATAGGGAAAGTGATGCAAAATGCACTATCCATGTACATCTTGCACATTGACAATTACGCGATGGAGAAGTACATTAGTACATAGTCACTTCACAAATAAAACTACTTAGGGCATTCGGAACGCATGATTTATGAATAGTAAAATGCCGGAAAACTGACTAAAGTTCGCATAGAACACTCTCAACTAACCAAAGCTTATTCTCAGTAATGGGAGTATCAACTTTCTTTCTCTGTAATCAATAAGGATTTTGTTTTTACCATGCATGTTTATGTGTAATTAAGCAAAGCAAGACTTTGTCGATCTCAGGTAAGATGCACTATCAAATTCATACTTGCACTACTCATGCATGTCTAGAATTTGTTTGTTTTTGTACACTAGCTGAAAACAGGTAACACAGTTAAGCAAGTGGCATGAACAACTATCTTACCAGGCTGAAAACAACATAGCAGCAGATTAGAGTTACTACCAAACTCACCAATCATAAATTCCATCACACGCTGGCACATTCAGAGAAACAGATTTGAGTTACTACTGAACCCACCATTGATAAATTATGTCATCGACGCTGGCACCTACAGAGCAGCAGATTTGGCACATTCAGGCATCAATTTGGGCAAACAACTTCATCAATCGATAGTGTTCAGAAAGAAAAGAAAGAGACCGGCCGAAAGCAACGATGACAGTGAGGATAGCCCAGATGGAGCTGCGAGCGGCGTGGTCACCTTGGCCGCGTACACGAGATTCATGGGGTCCTTGCGCGGGAACGGTCATGTCTGCTGGCGCAGCGTCTCATCGCTGCCGACGCCGGGGAAGTTGGAAACGACCCAATCAAGCGTCGCGGCCCACCCAGCCCCCGCTGGTCCAGCGCCAAGCGCAGCGTTCACTGCTCCGACAGCAACCACACTCGCCCTCCTTGTGACGCGTGCGGTTGGTGCAGCATCGGTTCTTGGTACCCGCCGCCGTTGAGATCTCAAGATGGGTTGGTGGTTCCCGCCGCCGTCCTGGTGGCCCGCCGCCGCAGCTATGGGATGGTTAGGCTGGATCCGTGTGTGGATTGGCAAGATCCGGCCAGATCGAGGCTCGGCGAGGTGGGAGGGGAGGGGATCGTGGAGAGAGTAGAAGGTGGGAGCGGCGCTGGAGGGGATTCGGGAGGAGTTGGGGTTTCAGAAATTTTTATACGACCTACGTTGGTCTGGTTTCGGGCCTTTGGGCCGGGAAGTCTCGCGCGGGTAATGCATTTTGCAGGAAAAAACGCTGAGACATATGGCGCGAGCTCAAAATTTGCCGGAGATATTCCCTCCATTCCAATGAATGCATGCATCTTAAAATTTAATTTTTAACTATAAAATAGACCAACCAAATATGTGTTATATGTGATAAAAAAATTAGCATTGAATTAACGAAATGAGATTTTCAATGGTATAACGTGCTGACTGATACACCCTTCGTCCGCGAATAAGTGTGTTTTTAGCTTTTGTTCTAAGTCATAGTTATAAAAAAATTGTTGAATTTTATAACGATAATGCATGTTCACTAAATGACCAATATCAATAATATGACGTGACTACAAAAAAACACCTTTTTATTTAGATATGAAATAATTTAGATAATCCTCAAACAATTTTAAGTTGTTTAAATTGAAAATACAAATATAAAAGGGAAGCCCTTAGATTTTTGGATAGAAATCTAGCCTTGATCGTAAGCAGGCAACCTTCTTAACTATTATTCTTCTTTGTAATGGACCTAGTCCAGCCGTTGGAGCTCCTTTTATTTTATCAGTATTTAATTGTACTTATAGGTCAGATGGTCTCATGTGTAAGGTGGGTCCATTGGTCATTCGGCCCCTCGTCTTACATGTGGGCCCTGAATGCTAGCTAATCCCACATGTCCGGTGGGTTAGTGGGTCTCATAGGTTTGTTGGTCCCACACATCAAATCTAGGACCTACTAAATATTCGGTTCACTCATTCCAGGTGTAGATATACCCCATTTGTCATGCACCTGCAGGTTGATTTCACACGCATGCATGACACGTAAAAAAATTACTACACATATACAATGACACAAGGGCAAATTGCTGATGTGTCTGCCCAGTCATCATTATTCAAGCCTGTGACCATATTAACTTTGTCATGTTGGGCCCAAAACAAGGCCATGGATAGTGCCATACCTTTCATGACCAATTGGAGTGATGAGACTATGACCTTTCTGACATAGATGGTCACAATTGTGAGGAGTTTAGACCCCCTTGGACACCACATGACCATCTTGTAAACTTTTGTCATTGATCCATGACCAATTGAGCACGGTCATTATATTTTTGTCATAAATGTCCACATTTCTTGTAGTGCACATGATCGAGGACGACTGCGCCGACAACGGCATCCCGCTCCCCAAAGTCGACTCCAAGATCCTCCCAAAGGTAATCGAGTATTGCAAGAAGCACGTCCAGGCCAGCCCCAAACCGGCCGAATCCGGCGCTGCCGCCGACGCCAGCTCCTCCACCTCTACTACAGCCACCGCCCCGCCGAGGACCTCAAGAGCTTTGACGCCGAGTTCGTCAAGGTTGACCAGGCCACCCTCTTCGACATCATCCTGGCTTCAAACTACCTCAACATCAAGGGATTGCTCGACCTTACTTGCCAGACTGTTGTAGAAATGATCAAGGGCAAGATTCCAGAGGAGATCCGAAAGACTTTTAACATCAAGAATGACTTCACACCCGAGGAGGAGGCGGAGATCTGCACGCAGGGAGAACCAGTGGGCTTTGAGTAGAGTAGAGAAGCATCTAGCGGCATTGTTTCGTTGAATTACTGCTTAGTATTCGTCTTTCTTTTAGACTTTGTATTATGTAAGAAGAAACCTATCGTGGTCAGTTGTCATTACTTGTGAAACTGAATTGTTATTTGTCAAGTGGATGTTTTGATTGGTAACATCATCCTTGGCTGATTTATGCGTGTGATTTGAGATATTTTGGGCTATCTTGAAATAGCCTTATTATTTCTGATTTTATATCTACATATTTAATAACCAGCTTATTATGCGTGTGAATTGTTATTTCTTCATTTCCTGATAACAACTATTTAATAACCCATTTATTCATTTTCTTTGTCGGCGGCCAGGGCTTGGGAAAAGTTCATCAGGGCCACTCCAGGCCCATGGAAACAAGATCTGAAATGGTATCGACCCCAGGTAAGTAATTAAGTAGTACTAGCTAGCTGCCATCTCTTTAATTATCATGTTTGATTAATTATTATCTGATCAAATTCCATTCTCGTAAAGGCCCTGAAGCAGGCGTCGGGGAATAATCTGTGTGCATACTACGTTTGCGAGAACATTCACATGATGGCATCCGAAAGGAGCAAATCTCAAAGACAGGAGTGGGTACGTTTGTCAGAACACTATTCACAATTTTTACACCATTATCGATATCTAGTCACACAACTAATACACATGCATATTGATCTCCTTCTTAACAGTTCAAAGAGGTGCGGGAGCAGCTCCTACCAACGGAGCGCATACAAGCAATTCAAGAGAAATAGCGGGATTTTTGCTCGACCAGGTCATAGATCCCAAAGGAGAATACTATTACCTGCTATCGCCCCCATGAACCACTTCCAATTGTTATCGTGCTCCGAAGGCACCAATTAGGCTAATGCGACTGGCTCCGAAGGCACCAATTAGGAGAAATTATATATATATATATATATATATATATATATATACATGTGTGTATATATGTGTGAATTAATTAATGGTGGTTGTGAGACATTCGATGATATATATATATATATTATGATCGGTTCTACTAGAAATTCTATTTATATATAATATGCATAACGTGTACAATATGTAGTATCGTAAAATACCAGCAAACAAAAAAGAATTAAATGGAAAACACAAAATTAAATGAAAAATAAATCATAAACCCAAACCCCCCCAATCTTTTAATACCAGTTGGTGACACCAACCGGTACTAAAGGGCTCCCTGCCCCCGAAGCTGGCTCGTGCCACGTGGTTGCCCTTTAGCACCGGTTCATGCTGAACTGGTACTATAGGGGGGCCTTTAGTGCCTACACTTTAGCACCGGTTACCAAACCGACACTAAAGGGCCTTGCGAACCGGTGCTATTGCCCGGTTCTGCACTAGTGTATGGTGTTGGAGAGGGCTTGCAGTCACTGTAGCCAAAGTGACTCAAGACCTTTTCCACATAGTGAGATTGAATCAATGTAATCCCACCATCATCATCTCTCAACAACTTGATGTTCAGAATGACATTAGCCACTCCTAAATCCTTCATCTCAAAACAGCGAGATAGGAAATCCTTGACCTCCTTAATAACATTCAGATTTGTTCCGAAAATCAGTATGTCATCAACATACAAGCAAAGCATAACTTCCTCGCCCCCACCATGGCGATAGTACACACATTTGTCAGCTTCGTTCACAACAAAGCCTGCAGGTATTAAAGTTCTTTCGAATTTCTCATGCCACGGTTTGGGTGCTTGCTTGACTCCACACAAAGACTTCTGCAACTTGCACACTTTCCCTTCATGACCATCTATTACAAACCCATCTGGTTGTTCCATATAAATTTCCTCGTCCAACTCTCCATTTAGGAAAGCAGTCTTAACATCCATTTGATGAACGAGAAGACCATGTGAGGCAGCTAGTGAAAGTAGAACTCAAATAGTGGTCAGTCGAGCCACAAGTGCGTAAGTATCAAAGAAGTCTTCACCTTCCTTTTGGGTATAACCCTTAGCCACGAGCCGAGCCTTATACTTTTCAATAGTACCATCAGGCCTAAGCTTCTTCTTGAATACCCATTTGCATCCTATAGGTTTGCACCCATAAGGACGATCAGTTATCTCCCAAGTTTCATTCGCCAAGATGGAATCCACCTCGCTACGAACTGCTTCCTTCCAGTAGTCAGCATCTTCAGATGCATAGGCCTCTGAAATAGAACGGGGAGAGTCATCTATGAGATACACAAGAAAATCATCACCAAAGGACTTTGCAGTCCTCTGTCTCTTGCTCCTAGTAGGAACTTCATTGTTTTCCTCCACACGACTTTCAAAGTGTTCCATCGAAATGGCAGGTTCAGTAATTATCGCTGGTTCCTGATTCGATGAACTAGGCATCTCCTGATTAGATGAGGTAGCCATATCCTTCATGGGAAAGATATCTTCGAAGAAAGTCGCATCATTCGACTCCATGATCGTACCGACATGCATGTCAGGTACCTCAAATTTTACAACCAAGAATCTATAGCCAATGCTATGAAAAGCATATCCCAGGAAAACACAATCCACGGTCTTTGGTCCAAGCTTCCGCTTCTTTGGAATTGGAACATTGACTTTCGCCAAACAACCCCAGGTTCGTAGATAAGAGAGTTTTAATCTTTTCTTCTCCCATTCCTCGAATGGAGTTATCTCTTTATTCTTTGTGGGGACTCGGTTTAGGACATGACATGTTGTTAATATCGCCTCCCCCCACCATGCCTTAGAGAGACCCGATGTGTCTAACATGGCGTTAACCACATCAGTTAGAGTTCAGTTCTTTCTTTCGGCCACCCCATTTGACTGAGGTGAGTAGGGAGGCGTCCTCTCATGGATTATACCATGTTCCGCACAAAAAGCATCAAATTCATTGGAAAAATACTCTCCACCACGGCCGGACCTAAGCCTCTTGGTTTTTCGATCAAGTTGGTTTTCCACTTCAGCTTTATAGATCTTGAAGAAGTTCAAAGCCTCATCCTTAGATTTCAGAAGATATACACGGCAGTATCTAGTGGAGTCATCAATTAACGTCATGAAATATTTCTTTCCACCTTTTGTCAAAACACCATTCATTTCACATAGATCTGAATGTATGAGCTCTAGTGGTGCAAGATTTCTCATTTCCGCAGTCTTGTGAGACTTACGAGGTTGCTTAGCTTGCACACACACTTGACACTTAGATCCCTTGACAGTGGTGAAACTAGGGATTAAGTTCAACTTTGCTAGTCGCGACATGCAACCAAAGTTAACATGACAAAGACGCGAATGCCACACATTTGATTCACTATTGTTGCAAACATGATTAACAACTTTATTGCAAACGTCTGATAAGGATAAACGAAACAGGCCTCCTGACTCATAGCCTTTACCAACAAAGGTTCCATACTTGGATATTACAAATTTATTCGACTCAAAGACAAGCTTATAGCCATCTCTACACAGAAGAGATCCGCTAACAAGATTTTTATTTATGGAAGGGACATAATGCACGTTCTACAGCCGCACGGTCTTCCCAGAAGTAAACTTCTGATCGACCGTGCCAACACCACGAACAGAAGCACTTGAACCGTTGCCCATCAGCACGGTTGAAGTCCCTGTGGTCTGATAAGACGAAAACATGGAAATATCACCGCATACATGCACATTAGCACCCGTGTAAATCAACCAATCAGGAGAATGACATACTGAAAGAATAGTGGGAAATATACCATACCCAGCATCCTTCATGTCAGTGTCTCCAATGACAACATTAGCGGTCTTGTCGCCTTTCCCAGGATGACGCTTGTCATAGCGATTAGGGCAACTAGGAGCCCAATGATCAGGATCCCCACACACATGACAAACACCTTTCTTCTTGTAATTCTTCTTCTTGAAGTTCGTGTGTTGCACAGTCTTGTTCTTCCCAGCAAACTTTGCTTTACCATCAAACTTGCCCTTATTCTTGAACTTGTGGGGCTGGAAGTTCTTCTTCTGTACCAGATTGGCACTAGATCCTCCCTCAATACCTCGAGCACGTGTGTCCTTTGCTCTCGCCTTTTCTTCCACATCAAGAGTAACAATGAGATCCGGAATGGAAAACTCCTGTCTCTTATGCTTCAGTAAGGTAGCAAAGTTCCTCCACGAAGGAGGAAACTTAGTGATGATACCCCCGGCAACAAACTTGTCCGGTAGCATGCAGTTGAAGTGCTCAAGTTCTCTAGCAAATGACTGTATTTCATGAGCCTGCTCAACCACGGCGCGCTCTTCAGTCATCCTATAATCATAGAATTTCTCCATGATGTACAGCTCAGTGCCGGCATCCGAGACCCCAAACTTGGCCTCAAGTGCATCCCACATATCTTTTCCATTATCAATTGGCGCATAAGCATCAACTATGTTCTCACCAAGAACACTCAAGAGAGCAGTCTTAAACAGAGTATCCATTTTCTGAAAAGCTCGTGTGAGGGAGTCCTGGATTAGGGGGTCTCCGGATAGCTGGACTATATCCATTGGCCGGACTGTTAGACTATGAAGATACAAGATTGAAGACTTCGTCTCGTGTCCGGATGGGACTCTACTTGGCGTGGAAGGCAAGCTAGGTAATACGGATATGAATATCTCCTATTTTGTAACCGACCTTGTGTAACATTAACCCTCTCCGGTGTCTATATAAACCGAAGGGTTTTAGTCTGTAGGACAACAATCACAACATACAATCATACCATAGGCTAGCTTCTAGGGTTTAGCCTCTCTGATCTCGTGGTAGATCTACTCTTGTACTACCCATATCATCAATATTAATCAAGCAGGATGTAGGGTTTTACCTCCATCAAGAGGGCCCGAACCTGGGTAAAACATCGTGTCCCCTGCCTCCTGTTACCATCCAGCCTAGACGCACAGTTCGGGACCCCCTACCCGAGATCTGCCGGTTTTGACACCGACATTGGTGCTTTCATTGAGAGTTCCGTTGTGCCGTCGCCACCAGGAAGGATGTCTCATCCCGTCTTTAAAGACGGCACTGTTGCTGAGGGAGCTTTGGCTATCGGCCAAACTCTTCGGCTAGGTGGTTTTCTTATGACCGCCTGTTCGGCCGCTGTGCCGACGATGACTTCTCGGGTCATCGAAAGCAATCTTCACGTCAACTCGGAACTCGCCGAGCGGTTAGGTCCAATGGAGATCTCTTCCCTGAACGAGCTCTTGGATCGCATCGCCGCCGTGGGAGTCGCTATAGACTACGATCAGATTGGGCTTAAACCCGATCTGAGAGAGATCAACTCTCCCCAGGTCACCCATCACGTTGCAGTGGTGGAGGAACAATGCGGCAACCCTTCATCTATCTTAAGGACTAGCTATGTCCAGATTCCCGATCCCTCCAAGCTGGATACCCGCGGAGGGGAGGACGTCACTCAAGGCCTAAACCTAGAATCAGGCAGCGGGCTAGATTTATCGGAAAACATCCAATAATCCAAACTTCCGAGTTCGGAAACTCCTTGGCCCCTGAGTCTCAGATTGGGTGAGGATTCGGATTCAATTCCACCCACCCACCCAAACATACGCGATCTATCCCAAATTAGGCAAGAGCCCGAAGAAACAGTACACCATTACTGGGCCAGATTCCTCCTGGTCATGAACAGGATAAAGGACTGCAGCGAGGAAGACGCAATTTCATTCTTCTGCAATAATTGCACGGACAAGGGAATCCTCAACGCCATAAGTTGCCGCGAAATTACATGATTTGCCGACTTGGCGTCCATAGTACGAAAGTACTGTGCGATGGAAAGCGCCTGGAAAACCCAAATAAAATTTTGGGATAATCCATCCCTGAATACAAACCCAGTCCGAAATAAAAGAGTGCATTATCACAATACACCTGGGTTAACTACCAAAAAGCAAAAGCCCTCTACGGGGAAAGGAACCGTACTGGAGGGATGGCTCAACGGACCCTGCAAAATTCATAGTACAGCGGATGCAATACCAACGCACAGCCTTAGAGCATGTTGGATACTCCGGCAGGTGGCCAAAAGTGGTGAGGATCTACTCCTCCCAAATACCACAGAGCACCATCCCGTGGACAACAATACGGTGTTAACGGTCTTTGAGACCTTCACGTCAAATAATAAACGCAAGCGAACACTCCGCGGCATGGCCGAAATCTGCCACATAGCAGAAATAAATCCTTGGAGTGACACGGCTATTACCTTCAATGCCAGTGACGAACCTAAATTCCGAACAGCCCGAGCACCAGCCGCACTGGTCCTCAGTCCAATCGTGGACGGCTTTCGACTCACCAAGGTACTCATGGACGGCGGCAGCGGATCAAACCTCATCTATGAGGAAACTCTTCAAAAGATGGAAATAGACTGGAGCCGCATTGAGCAAAGTAGCACAACCTTTAGAGGAATCATCCCCAGTCGGGAAGCACACTGTGCTGGGAAAATCACACTAGACGTGGTATTCGGCACGCTGGATAATTACAGGTCTGAAGAAATTACATTCCAAGTGGCCCCGTTCAGCAGCGGATACCACGCTCTATTAGGGCGAGAGGAGTTTACAATCTTCCAAGCCATACCCCATTACGGGTACATGAAGCTCAAAATGCCCGGGCCCAACGGAATCACCACTCTTGCTAGTGATCCGGACATAACACTCCGCGCCGAAAATAAGACAACTGCATTGGCCCTTGAGGCACTATCTGAAGCCCTAGCGGCCGAGGAACTAACTGCGCTGCGCTCCACGGTGAACAGGGACGACGTGATACTCGATAAAAGATCCAAGTCCACCTCCTTTAAACCGGCGGACGAAATAGTCAAATTCCAAGTCCATCCAACGGACCCTACAAAAACAGCTTCCATCGAGGCACAATTAAACCCTGATGTCGACGCCGCACTGTGAGAGTTCCTACGCGAGAACTGGGACATTTTTGCCTGGCACCCTTCAGACATGCCAGGAATCCCACGCAGGCTGGCTGAGCACAGCTTAAATATCCTAAAAGGATTCAAGCCAGTCAAGCAGGCTCTTCGATGTTTCTCCGAACCTAAGAGACAAGCCATGGTAGAGGAACTAGCCAAGCTATTGGAGGCCGGATTCATCAGAGACATAAAACATCCGGACTGGCTAGCAAACCTGGTGATGGTACCAAAGAAGGACAAATCCTGGCGCTTGTGCGTCAATTTTAAGGACCTTAACAAGGCCTGCCCAAAGGATCCCTTCCCCCTCCCCCGCATCGATCAAATCATCGATGCTACCACAGGACACGATTCATTGTGTTTCCTCGACGCATACTCCGGCTACCATCAAATTAAAATGGCAGAGGCAGACCAAGCCGCAACGGCATTCATCACACCATACGGCCCATTCTGCTTCAAACAATGCCCTTCGGGCTCAAAAACGCCGGCGCAACATATCAGCGCATGATTCAGACATGTCTGGCAAACCAGATCGGCAAAACAGTGGAGGCATACGTGGATGACGTGGTCGTTAAAACCAAGCATGTCGAAACTCTAGTAGACGACTTGAGGCTCACATTCGACAACCTCCGAACATATGACATCAAGCTCAATCTGGAAAAATGTGTTTTCGGTGTACCAGCCGAAAAGCTCCTGGGATTCATTGTCTCTAGTAGAGGTATTGAAGCTAATCCAGCCAAAATCCGAGCGTTGTCACAGTTGACTACCCCAACAGACCTCAAACAAATACAAAAATTGACTGGATGCGTGGCGACTCTAAGCCGCTTTATCTCCCGCTTGGGAGAAAAGGCATTACCCCTTTATCGCCTCCTCCGGCGCACCGAACACTTCGAGTGGACGGATGCCGCCATGGACGGACTCAACGAAATAAAAGCCATATTGCAAACAAACCCAGTCCTGGCCGCACCAAACATTGGCGAACCAATGCTATTATACATTGCGGCAACTCATCAAGTAGTAAGCGCAGTGCTCGTCGTCGAGCGAGAAGTGGACGGACACAAATTCCCCCTTCAAAAGCCGGTTTACTATGTGTCCACTGTCCTTACTCCATGCAAATCACGGTACCCACATTATCAAAAGATAGCGTATGCGGTATTTATGGCATCCCGGAAGCTGCGACACTACTTTCAAGAGTGTTCGATAACGGTAGCCTTGGAAGTACCACTTAAGGATATTATAAACAACCGCGACGTGACGGGCCGGATTGCCAAATGGGCCATTGAGATCCTCCCGTTCGACATAACCTACAAGCCACGGCGAGCTATTAAGTCGCAAGTTTTGGCTGACTTCATCGCTGAGTGGACGGAAGCCGAACTCCCTAAAGAGTACGGCACATATTCAAACTGGATCATGCACTTTGACGGCTCCAAAATGTTGGCTAGTCTGGGGGCTGGCGTCGTTTTGACGTCCCCAATAGGAGATACCATTCAATACGTACTACAGATAATGTATACGGACTCCAACAACGCAACCGAATGTGAGGCCCTTCTACATGGTCTCCGGATGGCAGTATCCATGGGCATTCAACGCCTAGAGGTGCGCAGGGATTCGAACCTCGCGATATCCCAAATAAATGGAGACTTTGATGCCAAGGATCCGAAAATGGCAGCTTATCGCAATGCCGTCCTAAAAATGTCAGCTCAGTTCGAGGGGCTCGAATTTCACCATGTGGCTCGGGAAAACAATCAGGCGGCGGATATCCTCGCCCGCATCGGCGCAAAACGCGACGCGGTCCCTCCCAACATATTTCTGGAAAGGCTCTTCAAGCCATCCGTAGCATGGGAAGGGGACACCGGTAACAACAGTCCGGACCCGGCCAAAATACCCGATATCGAACTCTCAGACACAATCGGAGGCTACGCCACCGAAATAACACATTCAGCCCACGAAATAATGGCCATTATTGCCCCGTGGATAGAACCATTCCTGGCCTACCTAACTAGATAGGAACTTCCGGAGGACCAAAATGAGGCACGCTGCATAGTGCGGCGATCCAAGGCCTACAGGGTCCATGAGGGAGAATTGTACAAAAAAAGCGCTACCGGAGTCCTTCAAAGGTGCATCTCCGAAGAGGAAGGGTGGAACCTTTTGGTAGAAATTCACGCCGGACTCGGCGGTCATCACGCCGCAGCCCGGGCTCTTGTAAGCAAGGCCTTCCATACAGGATTCTATTGGCCAACGGCCCGGGCAGATGCACAGGACCTGGTCCAACATTGCGCCGGTTGCCAGCTCTTTGCAAATCAAAGCCACATGCCACCCACCGCCCTCCAAACAATCCCCATTACATGGCCCTTCACGGTCTGGGGGCTTGACATGGTTGGACCCCTTAAAGGGGGAACCCACAAGAAAAAATACTTATTGGTCATGGTGGATAAATTCACCAAATGGATAGAGGCTAACCGGTTAAAACAGCTGAATCCGGACCGGTGATAGATTTCATATCCGGGGTTGTACACCATTATGGTGTCCCCCACAGCATCATCACTGATAATGGCACGAACTTCATGGCCGACGAGGTAAAATTCTGGTGCAGCAAAATGGGCATCAAGCTCGATTATGCTTCAGTCTATCACCCACAAACCAACGGTCAAGTCGAACGAGCAAATGGTCTTATAATGAGTGGCATTAAACCCAGATTAGTGCGCTCCTTAACGGAGTCTGACACGCACTGGGTAGAGGAGCTCGACTCCGTACTCTGGGGGCTGCGGACCACGCTGAATCGTAGTACCGGATATACACCGTTTTTTATGGTGTACAGCGCAGAGGCAGTCCTGCCCTGTGAAATAATTCATGACTCACCTCGAGTGCGCATGTACGAAGAAAGATAAGCCGAGCTCGATCGGCAGGACAGTCTGGACACCTTGGAGGAAGAGCGCGACGTAGCCAAAGCCAGTTCCGCATTTTACCAGCAACATGCTCGCAGATACCAAAGCAGAGAAGTACGGGCCAAAACTTATAACGTTGGTGAACTAGTTCTACGGCTGCCGGATAAGAAAAAGAACAAGCTCGAGCCCAAATGGGAAGGTCCCTTCATTATCGACCAAGTTCTGACCGGTGGAGTGTACCGACTGCGGGCTGCATCGACTAGTCGACTCGAGCCAAACCCATGGAACGCAGCCAGGCTTCGAAGATTCTACGCCTAGCACCGGACTTTATGTTAGTCCCCTCCCTTTGTCCATTTTCTGCATATGCATCATCTGTCTTGTTTCCCTTTCTTTCTTTTATTTCTCTAGGCCTTCAAGGGTCACCTTGTGCCTCACTCATACATTACAGATGCGCTAGCCGCACTCTTCATACCTGGGGGCTTCTTTCACAGAAGCTTAAATTATTTACCTGGGCCTCACGGCCAACACATGTGTTATACTTCCGCATGTACCTTTTTTCACCATTATATGCATTGATATGACTTAAGTTTTGGCCAAGCGGGGTTGCCTGGATCTTGTATTTATGCCCTACGTTCCCGTTAATTCGGCTAGGGCATAAGGGGAGCACCTCTGTGATTGTTACCGCCGGGTCAGCCAGACGTGTACCTCAGACTGGGTGAAGCCGACAGCTAGCGTTCTTAAGGGAATATTCGGTCGGTGAACAAAAGATAACTTTTATTTATTATCCATATCTGCCCCCAGATGCTTTTTATGCGCTTCTTGTCGCAGTCCGGACATGCACTTTAGGGCATGCTTACCCAGGGAAAGGAACCCTTAACGGAACTATTCTCCCTCGAAGATGTTTATTACTATCCATGTAATATAACATAACTAGTTGGGCACTTGTCTGATAAAGCACTAATGACCCCTACGCCTAGTCTCCACGCATGCCCCAGTTCTTACATAACCAAGAGGGTATTCGGATACACTCCGGACCGTCGGGTCCCGAGGTCGAAGCGAAAAGGTCTGCCACGACAAACGATCTACAATCCGGCTAGAAGGCATTATACATGTCACTTTAAAATTACATAGTCAATTTGACTGGTTGAATTCCTCTTCAATACCATCCAATAGGCTGTCTAGTCTACAGTCGTGTTGGGAATACTTTGCGGCCAATTCTACTTGGCCATACACTAAGCTCACAGGGATCTCCTTCCCATCGGGCCCCACAGGTCCAACTTCGGCCATATGGTTCAGGTCAGCCTTCGTGTACCGTGTCTTCACCATTGCCCAGGCTTCCCTGGCGCCCTGACGGCAGGCCGATATCTTCCATAATCGGAAGCGTCGTCGCGCTCCCTTTAGCTTTTCTGCAAGCTCTCCAAGGCCTTCGGGTATGGAGACGGATGGCCACAAGGCCTGGGCGACGCCTTGCATCACCTGCCGAACTCGTTCATGCAGCTTTGAGAGCTCGAGAAGAAGGTCACCCATTGAACCGGGCATCTCCTCGGCAGGACGACCTGTTAGCATACCTACAGACATAACTCTGTCAGCCAGCTTCCTCGCCGAACTCCTTTTCAAAGTTCGTTCAAGCACTTACTAAACATGCCGCGTCGAAGCCGCCGATTTTCCTTAACAGAGTCTGACAGTTGGGCACAAACATCTTGTAGTTCCACGCCCAGCTTGGTGTTGGCATCTAGGAGATCATTTTTCTCCTGCCTCACCCTCGTAAGCACGCTCTCACCGGCCTTCAGCTGGCGTAGGAGCTGTTGCTTATCCGGATTTACTCCAGCGCCATCTGCAATTTTATCGTCAAATCTGCATATACGCCGCATTCTATATGATACTTATCATTCGAAGGATATGTTACCAGAGGGGGTCTCTCTGGGCTCCCCTACTGCGGCCAGTGCGGCCTAAAGTTGGGCTTTGCACTCTTCCAGCTCCTGGGACAGTTGAGTATTCTTTTCTGTAAGAACCTGCATAACAAATGATCCTTAAATCAGTTATCCTAACTGTTTCAAGTCTTAGGGGCCACTGATATATATATAATCACCAAATTTTCTCACCCGTATGTCTTTTACATACTGCTCTGTGGCTCTAGCTAGACCATTTTGAGCGGCACGGAGGTGCGCGTCTCCCGAGTTGAAGGCATCCAATGCCTCTTGGGAGAAACAAGCATCACGAAGAACAGTCCGGCGACGCCTGTGGTTCATGACACTTTCCACCTCGGAATTGGTGGCGGACAGTTTATCCGCATCCTCTTTCGGAGGAGCACCCGGCGCACGCCTCGTATTCGTTCCCGCCTCCGAATCCAGCCTTGGAGCCAGCCTTGTGGAGGCGCGATTGGTTGCCTCTCCGGGTATAGTCCGGCGAGCACTCTTTTTCCTGAAAAGAAGGCATGGGTGTTAATATGCCTCTAAGAATAATGTCTTGCAATAAAGACGGTGCGCCGTACCGCTGCGGCGGTGTCTCAATCCGGACTGCGGGTCTTTTCAGCCTACCTGGCCTCGCGGTCCCTTGTTGGCCAGTCGCCGCAGGCTCGGCCTTCTACCTCGAGGGCCTCCCCTGCAAAACATGGCTGTTATACGGAAATCAAAAACACGCAAGGACGGATCACTTTTTGAAGTGCTGGGACTTCGTCTCAGTCACCTGTGAGGCTGGAAGTAGCCCAGGGTAATCGGTCGTAATGGCCACCAAAGCATTATCATTGCTCAATTAGTAAAACACCCCATCGATCAGCTCCACAGATATGTCTGGATCTGTAAGTGCATCTAGTGCCACCCCTAGTTGGTTTTGGAGTATTGACGACAAACCTAGTTGAGGGACTAATGTGTTTGTGAGAATTGCAGGATAACACAGGTAGAAGTCCCTCATTGATTCGGTTTTACTACCAGAGATGACCCCTAAAAATGTATCAAGACATTGAAGTCAAAGGTGGTATATGAAGATATTCACATTGAAGACTATGACAAAAGAAGACACGTTATGAAGCCTATGGAGCTCGAAGACTTAGATCTTTTCGTAGTTCTTTTCCTTTGTGTCGAGTCATAGGAACCACCGTACTGTTAAGTGGGGTCCAGGAGAACCAGTTAGAATGACTGAAGTGATGCCCAAACTAAAAACCTATGTCTTCGAGTGAAGACAATGAGAGTGAATCTTGTCCAGAGCCGGACAAGTCAGCTTTGCTTGTAGCCCAAGTAAAGTTGCCATGAGAGTTTGAAATCTGACTGTTGAGACACGTGTCAGTTCCTTAGTGACCCATGGTCATTTCGGACAAATCAGGTCGGGTTGCCAAGTGGCTACAAATAGCCCACCCCCTACAACCATAAACGGTTGGCTGCTCAGATTTCAGTGCACGGTTTTTGTCGTTTGAGAGCAACCCACCTCGAAGCCTTTGAGAGAAAATTCCTAGCAAGGAGAAAAGCCCTAACCACCCAGAGCCAGAGAACATTGGGCATCACTTAAGTCTTCTTGTCTGTGTGATATGAAGACTTATTACACTTGAGGACTGTGAATCCTCCAGACGGTTAGGCGTCGCGTTCAGAGCATCCAAGAGACATTGTGGATTGCCAGTGAACGAAGTCTGTGAAGGTTTGGGAGTCTACCTTGAAGACTTACCAGAGTGATTGGGCGAGGACTAAGTGACCTTAGCTCAAGGAGAATACGGTGAGGACTTGGTGTCCTGAGCTGCGTGTTCAGGACTGGGTGTCTGGGACTGTGTGTCCTAAGGTTTAAATACCTAGCCGCTCCAACCAGACGTACAGTTGTCACAGCAACTGGAACAGGTCCAACACATCATTGTCTTCAACGAGTCACTGGTTTCATCTTCACTTCCTTTTACTTACTGTTACTCATTGTGAAGCCATTGCATGCTTGCTATATCTTTTGTCTTCACAATGTAACTGTATGATTTGTTTGGCTTCATAACTTCTTCCTACCTGATCCTTATTACACTGCAGCTACTTGTCATTGTGCTTTCACTCTATTGAATACTTGACCATGGCTTGCCTAGTGTAATCTAACTTCCGCTGCATAGTGATAGGCATATCTCTACTGTTTGTCTTCATAACTTCCATGTTTTGAAGACTTTCATAAAAATCGCCTATTCACCCCCCCTCTAGTCGATATAACGCACTTTCAATTGGTATCAGAGCAAGGTGCTCCCTTGTTCTGTGTGATTCGGTTTAACCACCTGGAGTTTTAGCTATGTCGACTGCAGGGATAATCAAAGTCTCCGCTGCGTGCCCCGTCTTCGATGGAACTGAATATCCCTACTGGAAGAATAAGATGCGCATGCATCTTGAAGCCATTGACGTCGACCTATGGTATGTCGTCGAGAACGGCGTTCCCAAGGCTGGAGAAGGTGTCACTGCTGCTGATGTCAAAAAGTTCACTCAACTGGACTCTACTGCCAAAAATATCATCTGTGGTCATCTGACAAAAGGACAGTATGGCCGTGTGAGTGCCTTGAAGACATCCAAGCTGGTCTGGGACTGGCTCTCCAAGGTCAATGAAGGCATCTCAACCCAGAGAGATCAGAGAATCAGTGTTCTTCGCAACCTCTTCAACCGCTTCAAGCGAAATGACAATGAGAATGTCCAGCACACATTTGACCGGCTCACTGACATCACAAATGAGCTTCAAGCCCTCGGCGCCACTGAAATCACCAAACATGAAGTCGTCAAGACGCTGCTGAGATCACTTGATAGTTCGTTTGACATCCTAGCCCTGATGATTCAAGAACGTCCTGATTTCAAGACACTCGATCCGTCAGACATACTTGAGAGGCTCAACACACATGCGTTTCATCTTTCTGAGAAAAGAGATATCTACGGTCCAAACTATGGGCGAACTCATGCCTTGAAGGCAAAAGTTGTTTCCTCATCTGAAGAAGAATCTGACAGCAATTCTGATGATCCTGAAGACATTGGAAGGGAACTTGCAATGCTAGTGAAGAAGTTCCAAAAATTCACCAAGAAGAAAGGCTTCAGAAAATCTTCACGATCAAGCTCAAGGAATGATGAAGCTTCTGCTCATGACTACAAGAAGAAAACATGTCACAAGTGCAAGAAAACTGGACACTTCATCTTTGAGTGTCCACAGTGGGACAATGAGAACAGAAGGAAGAAGAAGAGCAAGGAATATGATTCTGACGACAAAAAGAAGAAGAAATACTCAAAGTCTTCTTCCAAGTCTTCCTCAAAGTCTTCATCACACAAGAAGAGCTCATCTGGCAAGTCACGTGCGTTTGTTGGCAAGGAAATGGATTCAGAGGAGGAGTCCGCTTCTGAGGAGGCAGAGGTGGAGTCTGAGGAGGAGTCTGATTCTGGCATTGCGAGTCTGGCTACAGCATACGTCGCCAAGTCCATCTTCAACACTGAAGACAATGACTTCATCACCGACACCGATGCAAATAACAAGAACGATTCCACTCCTACCTACTGTTTCATGGCACGCGGTGCCAAGAAAGCTATGAAACATATTCCAAAACTGTTAGACAGAAGCGATGATCTGTTGGGTGCTGAAATGACTCGATCTGAATCCTTAATTGAAGACATAAAAAATCTTCATGTTAAGTATCAGGAACTTGAATATCGTCTTGATACTCTCTCAACAACTCATGAAAAGCTTTCCTATGATTATCTTCAAAGGAAGCAAGAACTTGAGAAATTGAGAGCTGCTCATGAAGATCTTCAAAAGGAAAACGAGTCACTTCGCGCCGAACAGATCAGTTCCGCCCAGGAAGGATTTGAACCACCATGTCTTAAATGCATCGAGCATGATAATGCTACTTCTGTTGCTGAATGTTCCACTGCTACTGCTGTTGCAATATCTTCAACTATTGATGTGGTAACTAACCCCTTTGCTGAGGACACCACTGTTATTGCTGATGAGAATGCTAGGTTGAAGACATTGCTTGAAACAGGGATGTACAGAAGTCTTAAAGGACATCAGACATTATGTGATGCCCTCAAGAAGCAGATTCTGAACCGAAACCCTAGGAAAGAGGGTGTTGGGTTCGTAAGGAAAATAAATGCAGATGGCTCTTACTGGAAACCTGAGCAGTACCCCCAAACCACATGGGTTGCTGCAAAGGAACTTTCAGCAGATCCATCCAATTTATCTGGCTTCACTTGTGCTAACCCCATTATCATTGATGAATCCTTTGATGCAAACTATAAACTGTTTAAGAATCAGAATGGTGAAGTGTTTGCCAGGTACATTGGTACTAACTGCAGGAATGGACCGCCTATGAAGAAGATCTGGGTTCCGAAAACGTGTCTGGAAAATCTTCCTGTGAATGTCTTCATGACACCTCACATGAAGAAGACAAACCTCAGACCAAAGGCATCATACGGTCCAAAGGCTTCATACAGACAAAGGACTCACTTGAGTCGCACTAACGCAAATGTTTTGCAGGGAAACCATACTCAGGCATATGAATATGAGAGCGGTTCATCGAACCGTCATGTTCATATGACCAAAAATTATTCTACTTATTCCTATGAGTATTATTGTCCACCTGCAAGACTGTTTGCTAAGGCTTCAAAGCCAAAATTCTCAGATGCTGCACTTAGACTTATTGCTTCTAAGCCACCCTTGAAGATGTGGGTGGTTAAGAAAGCTTAACTCTCTTTTGCAGGGAAAGGTCTCCAGCAGAAAAACAAAATCTTCTGACGCTATTGCTGGGGACCTTAAAAATCTCGTAGGGCGCAAGATAAAATGCCCGAATGGCATCATTATGTACTTCGTTCCTAAATCGCATGCTACTCTTCCTATTAGTCCTAATCTGGATCTAAGTTTCCATAACCCACTGGTTCGTCAAATGTTTTTGCTTCACAATTCTCTTCGTGAAGCCTATCCCCCTAACTGCACTGTAGGGTACGACACCAGCGTCTTCAAAGTCTTCAGAATGGATTATTGACAGTGGGTGTACAAATCACATGACTGGCAAAAGAAGCCTTCTTATGGACTCAACCTTACGTCCATCCGACAAGAGCCACATCACATTTGCTGACACTGGTAAAAGTAAAGTATTGGGTCTAGTGTTTGAAGGGTATCGAAAAGATGATCTGTACGTGGTAGATTTTTCAGCAGGGCCACAACTTGCAGTATGTCTTCTTGCAAAAGCTTCAGAATGCTGGCTTTGGCATCGGAGGCTTGGGCATGCTGGCATGAGGAACCTCCACACCCTTGCGAAGAAGAAGCATGTCATAGGCATCGAGGGCGTCAAGTTCAAGAAAGATCACTTATGCGGTGCCTGTGAAGCAGGGAAGATGACAAGGGCAAAACATCCTTCGAAGACAATCATGACTACTACTCAACCCTTCGAACTGCTCCACATGGATCTTTTCGGCCCCACTCACTACTCAACTTTTACTACTACTTCTTGCCTCTATGGCTTCGTCATTGTTGATGATTACTCTAGATATACTTGGGTGCACATAATCCTTTACAAGACTGAAGTGCAGGATGTCTTCAGACGCTTCGCCAATCGTGCTATGAACAATTTTGGCGCCAAGATAAAACACATCAGAAGTGACAATGGCACTGAATTCAAGAACACTGGCCTTGATACATATCTTGATACCTTGGGCATCACACATGAATTCTCAGCTCCGTACACGCCACAGCAGAATGGCATCGTTGAACGCAAGAACAGAACACTCATTGAGATGGCCAGAACAATGCTAGATGAATACAAGACTCCAAGAAAATTCTGGACTGAAGCCATTGACACTGCATGCCATACAATCAATCGTGTTTATCTTCACAAGCTTCTGAACAAGACATCTTATGAACTCCTAACTGGCAAGAAGCCAAATGTCAGTTACTTCAGAGTATTTGGCGCAAGGTGCTGGATCAAGGACCCACACCACACCTCAAAGTTTGCACCAAAAGCACATGAGGGTTTTATGCTTGGCTATGGAAAGGACTCGCACTCCTACAGAGTCTTCAATCTCTTTCATTACAAAGTGGTTGAAACAGTGGATGTGTGGTTCGATGAGACAAATGGTTCACAAAGAGAGCAACTGCCTAATGTGCTAGATGAAATTCCAGCTAGTGAATCAATCAAGCTAATGGGAACTGGAGAGATTATACCTTCTGAAGCTCATCCCGAAGAAGAACTTATCATCTCAGCACCTGATCAACATGAAGACAATGCTCAGCCTGAAGACATTCCTCTCAACAACAACACAGATCAGCAAGAGCAAAGTCTTCGCCCTGTACATCCTCGCGTTGCCAATGAAGTGCAGATTGAGAGAATAATTGACAGCATCAATGCACCTGGTTCGCTCACTCGATCAAGGGCAACCCAGCTGGCAAATTTCTGTGGGCACTTCGCATTCGTCTCAATAACAGAACCCAAGAAAGTGGAAGAAGCCTTCATGGAACCTGAATGGATTCAAGCTATGCAAGAAGAGCTTCAACAGTTTGAGCTGAATAATGTATGGGAACTGGTTAAGCGTCCTGATCCTCGGAAGCACAACATAATAGGCACAAAATGGATATACCGCAACAAGCAAGATGAGCATGGTCAAGTTGTCAGAAACAAAGCTCGTCTAGTTGCTCAAGGATATACTCAAGTGGAAGGCATTGACTTCGATGAAACATTTGCTCCTGTGGCTAGACTTGAAGCCATACGCATACTGCTGGCCTATGCAAATCATCACAACACACTTATTTATCAAATGGATGTGAAGAGCGCCTTTCTCAATGGCAAGATTGAAGAAGAAGTGTATGTTGCACAACCACCTGGCTTTGAAGATCCAAAACATCCTGACATGGTATACAAGCTCAACAAGGCACTGTATGGCCTCAAACAAGCCCCTCGGGCCTGGTATGACACACTCAAATACTTCCTGAAGAGCAAAGGCTTCATACCTGGTTCCCTCGACCCCACTCTTTTCACGAAGACATATGATGGTGAACTGTTTGTGTGCCAAATATATGTGGATGACATTATCTTCGGCTGCACCAATCAGAAGTACAGTGAAGAGTTTGGATATATGATGCAAGAGCAATATCAGATGTCCATGATGGGAGAGCTGAAGTTTTTCCTCGGTCTTCAAATACGACAGCAACGCAACGGCATATTCATATCTCAAGAGAAGTATCTCAAAGATTGCCTTAAGAAGTTCGTTATGCAAGACTGCAAAGGGTTCACGACGCCAATGCCAGCCAAGCATCATCTGGGTCCTGACGACAATGGTAAAGAGTTCGATCAAAAGGTATACCGCTCCATGATTGGTTCTTTGCTTTATCTATGTGCATCTAGGCCAGATATTATGCTTAGTGTTTGCATGTGTGCTCGATTTCAAGCGGCACCAAAGGAGTCGCATCACTTAGCTGTGAAGCGAATTCTTTGATATTTGGCTCACACCCCAACTCTAGGATTATGGTATCCAAAGGGCTCAGAGTTTGATCTGGTTGGATTCTCGGATGCTGATTATGCTGGTGACAAAGTTGATCGCAAGTCTACATCAGGCACATGTCACTTTCTGGGACGATCACTTGTATGTTGGTCTTCAAAGAAGCAGAACTGTGTATCTCTCTCCACTGCTGAATCTGAATACATTGCTGCTGGATCTTGCTGCGCTCAGCTTATGTGGATGAAGCAAACACTCAAGGATTATGGCATTCATCTGAAGCAAGTACCACTTTACTGCGACAACGAAAGTGCCATCAAGATTGCCAACAATCCAATTCAGCACTCGAAGACAAAGCACATTGAAATTCATCATCACTTTCTCAGAGATCATGTTGTGAAGGAAGACATTGATATCATACATGTCAACACTGAAGAACAATTGGCAGATATCTTCACCAAGCCCTTGGATGAGAAGAGATTTTGCAAGTTACGGTGTGAGCTAAATATCCTGGAATCCTCAAATGTCCTGTGATCAGGCACACATCCTAACACTTATGCATATGATGACTTAGATGTGCAACACACGAAGTAAAGTATATCTTCAATCAATGAAGACATACATTCTAAGTGTGAATACATTAATGTGGAATTTGACTTCGGAGCGCCATGATAATTGTGCGCCGTGTCTGGGTCTAATACTTCCCATACGGTGGGTAACGCCACCACCAAACGTTCTCTTTGAAGTGTTTCTCTCATGGCGTTACCTTGCAATGTCTTCACATTTGGTTGTCTTCACATTTGGTTTGGCTTCGAACATGTCTTCATGATTATCTTCACTACGTTGATTGTATAGATATATATATATGCTAGTGTTCTGTCCTCTACAGCATTCACTTATAGCTATGTCTTCGTGTTGAATCTTTTGAACTAAGTGAATGTGATCGGACCCCAAACTTCTCTATGCTTTCTATCTCAAACTCTATCTCTCTAAGTCATATGCATTCTATTGAAACTGTCGAATGTCTTCACTGCGTCCTTGTCAGCAGAAGATATAGAGACAACCATAAAGTCCGTTTTAATGCTCATTCCTCCACATAAAATCCGGAGAAGTAGGAACGACCGCCCGACAATCCAGGCGTGCGTGGGATGTGGAACTACCCCCAAAATACCGCATGATGGCCATGTACTACTCAAATGCGAATCGCCAGGGGCACCTAAGTAATAGCGCAGTGCCGCCCCTGCGCCTATAAATTCACACTTACCACGGTCGTTATCTCCTTCTTCCACCCTCGCACGAACCCTAGCGCCACCGCTAGCTCTCGACGATGAAGCGCTTCGCTGCCGCAACCTCTCTGACGCCGTCTTCACGCCGATCGCGGACATCGTCCTCTCCGCCGTCGCCGTAGGTGTCTTCCGTCGCCAAGTTAGGGCACGGAGGATTGAACTGCTCGGCATCATCTCCCACTTCGTCTAGCAGTTCCAAGTGTGGTAAATAAAACATCTTTTTACAGCCCCTTTTGATCCCATGGTTCTGTCACTTTCTTCCATAAGAAGTTTATCTTCACACAAGTTAGATCTCTCAATCTGCATCTCATAACATGCCTAGTATATTCACTTGTGCTTCATGAAGTAGTTAGATTCCTCACTTGTACTGATCTGTGGGTTCGTACAAATCTGGAACCAACTCCTTATCTATGAGTGAATATCTTCGCACGATGAGGTTAATGTCTTCTAAACTGATTAATCTTCAAAACCTTCTGAGAATGCATATGACCTCTTCCCCTTCCCTCGCACCTTAATGTTGTCACAGGTACATGTCCGTGGGAGAATCCTTCGGTTCTCATAGTCTGCATTCATTTGCAGAATTCCTACAGCATCACATAAATTCTCCTGAAGGCAGTTCCTGTTGGTCCAGCAAAAGAAAGCCTTTGAAGCCTTTGAAAGTTTTGAAGCCTTTCAAGTTAAAGTTTATGGCTTCAGAAGCAGCAGCAAGGAAGGGGGGCAGACAGCGACGTGAAGGAACTTCCAAAGATCTGCCTGAAGACTTGGCAGAAATGTATAAAACAGATCCTAAAGAGAATTATGGGCAGCGCAAGACCCGAATCCAATGGATTCGACGCTATTGGGCTGAACAATGGTTCAAATACCGCTTCACAACCCAAGAGTATGCTGAGAAAAGTGCCATCAAAAGACCGTGGGGAGACATCTTATACAAAAACCTTGTACCCAGGTCCAGAGATGAAGCTATTGCCCAAAGCTTCTATCCATGCATGGTTCGTGGGCCACAGCCTAATGATGCACATCCGTCGTCACTACTCTGGTGTCGTGACGACAATCTATTCAAGCGCAACTTCCAGTTTGCCCAACAATCAGCGAAGCAGAACAAGAAGAAGTTGGGGTTAGACTTCAACCCTGGTCCCTCAGCACCAAGGGCAGATGGCACACGCGACGTAGAACCCAATATCATCGGTCCGTATGCCGATCTTGAGGGCCTCATCACCCGCATCTTAGTCCAAGGGACTGCCGTGAATGACCCTCCAGCTGACTCTGAATCTGATGAAGCTCCTGCTGTACCGAAGCCAAAGCAGTCGAAGAAGCCAAAAGCTTCAAAGCCAGCCCCTTCATCAAAAATCTCAAGGGCGAAGCCATTGACAACTGCACCTCCTGAAGACAGTGTGCAGTTTGAAGACGTATCCCGCGTCTCCAAGCCCCAGAAGGCCAAGGTGCCTCAGCCAAACACCGGCAAAGAGCTCACAGCTGCTGCCATTCTGCACAGCGAAGCCATTGATCTGTCAAGTGATGAAGATCTTGGAGATGACGCTCTCGAGCAGCTCATCAAGAGCAAAGAGGAAGCTGAAATCTTCAACAATTTGCCTCTCTTTGATGTCGCCATCATCCACAACTTCATTGACGAATGGTTTGCCACACCAAACATCAGCTTCAAAGATTTGCAGCTGCCCGTTGGCCTCAGCGTCGCCTTCCAAGGCGCTATTGCTTCAAAACTTGCAATTGCCCAGCGCATTGTTGAACTGAAGCAGAAAATTGATCATGAAAAGGCTCAGTTTAAGAAGCATGTGGCCAAGCTCAGCGTGCAAGAAGTGAAGAGCTTCAAGATCATGATGCACGAGCTCAAGGAAAACTTTCTGAAGAAGCGTGCAGAAGCTCAAGGCTCACGTGAGCGGATGAAGTCTCTGGCTGAGAGATGTGTGCAAGCCTACAATGAGGCTGAGAAGCGCAAGGCACTTGGGCATCCTGGCATCGACCCCAAGATGGCCGCAAAGAAAAAGAAGAACAATGTTCTAGTTGAACCAGAGGCATCAAGGCAGGAAGCAGTTCCGCTTGTCTTCCCAACTGCAACGACTGGCTCGAAGCCAAAGAGCCGGTCAACAGCTTTAGAGCTCAAGAAAACACGAACTGCTGAGGCTGAAGCCCGGAAGCGGAAAAGCTCTGAAGCCTCTCCTACTTCCCCCAGCAAGAAGAAAAGAAAGACCAAGAAATCTCGGGCTGCTCCCATAGAGCCCTTGATAGTTGAACCTATTTCTATGGTTCACCCGAACGCAGAACGACAACTAACCGTTCATGAGCCTGCTTCCACAGAGGCTCCTGAAGCTGAAGACATACCAGCAGTCGACCCCATCGCTGCTGAAGACATTGGTCATCAGGACAATGTACAAGATGATGCAGCCCTTCCTCAGTATGAACACAGCGAACTCATCAGCATTGGTCGTCCTCTAACGCCAATTGCACAAGATGCATCATGGGCGGATCGCCCTCAAGAGGAAGAAGACTTTGAGGCCCAGCCCACTCCAACCCCACAGGCGTCGTCTGCGTTCCGCAGGCTTCGCAGAGGTCCAAGGCCTCAAGTCTATGCTGAAGACATTCCGGTTGCATCAGCCGAAGAAAATGAAGAAGTACCACAAGATCCTACTCCCCCGCTACACCATGAAGCAGTTCTCCAGGAGAACATGCCTAAGTCTGACCCTCCAGCTAGTCAAGTGGAGGCTGAAAATGTTGAGGCTGCCACAACCAACACTGAAGCCAATGTGGAGCCCTCCCCACCAAAAGCTTCAGCAGACAGCGAAGCTACTGATCCAGACACTTCTGTTCCTGAGTCTGCTGCAGGTCCTCAATTTGATTACCATGTTGAGCACAGGCCTCATGTCCAGAAGCCAGTCCCAAGGCTGCCAAGGTTCCCAGGTCCTGCATCAGCACCTGGCTCCTTTGACATCAATAGCTTCAAGGCAAACAATACGTTCTTCAACAGCTCCAAGAACCCCTATTCGAGGGAAAGGATTTCATCAGATAGGTTCTGGAGCTATCCTCAGCACAGCTACTATTCATGCATCCTATACAACCAAGGTCGCATCTTCCCGCACAAGCGCCTTGATGTTGAAGCCATTGCTGGTCTGCCCTGTCTAGAGGAAGCTTTGGATTGCTTTAAGCAAGTGGGTCTGCTGCAGTTTGTCACTGATTAAGAGCACTGGAATGAAGAGCTTCTGCTTCAGTTCTATGCCACCCTCCACATTAAAGGATACAACAGAGATCCGAAGACTTGGGTCCTGGAGTGGATGACCGGCAATGTCCATCATGAAGCCAATGCATTTGATATCATTGAGCTCACCGGCCTGCCCACTCCTGGCGAATTCTTCGAGGAAGGCTGTCAACTACATGCTGAAGCTATTGAGAGCATATTCCAGAGGCCTGAACCAAATATGAGTCAGATGCTCTCAATGATGAAGCCATTGCCCCATGATGCACCCTATCCAACTGAGTTCTTTGTTGAAGACCTTGAGTACCTGCCCAGGACCATATATCACATCATCCGGCGGACTCTCTGGCCCATTAAGGGACACTCTCCACATGCCAAGATTGAGGGTGCAATTAAGACTCTCATATTCTATATCCTTCATGGCAAATGCTTCAACGCACAGGATTTCTTCATACGCCAACTTGCAGCGTCAGGCTCAGATTTATTTGGTTTGAACTTCTATGCTCCTTGGGTGATGAGGCTGATCAAACTGCACTCTGCGATCTCGTATCAGCCCTCAGCCCGAAACCATCGGATCTTCTTGCCAGATGTGGATACCTCTGCTGAAGCCATCTATGCTGAACCTGCCAAGCAACCTTTGAGTCTTCAGAATGCAGAACACCAGAGCTTCACTCAAAACGATGAAGGTGTTGAAGCCATCTCTAGGGTGTATCCTTGGCACTACACGTGCACCACACCCGGCTTCAACTGAAGCCACTGACAGTGCAACTGCTTCAAGACCCAAGAAGCGCACTCGTGTTCTCAATAACCGAGAGCTTCTTGTGGCCCTTCATCAAAAACAAGATAGGCATCACGACTGGCTAAAGCGTCAGATGAAAAGCCTATTGGTGGATGTTAATCATCTTCGAAATCTTGCCACCAAGAATGCTTTTGTCACTCATGAAACCCGTCGTCGTACATGGAAAGGGCTATCAATGATGTGTACTGAAGCTGAACTTGAAGAGGATGGCTTCACTGAGAGATTCAAGTTTGACACCACACCTCCTAGAAGGGTTGTGATGCGCAGCACACCATCACTTGAAGACTCTGAGTTTTCTTCATCTGCTGCCACAGTCACTGCCAGAATCATTGATGAAGAAGACGATGCTACATCACCTGCTTCAGCACCTCCAAGCTCTTCTGCACCGCCAAACACCTTTAACGACCCTGCTGCTCCTAGGAACGAGTAGACACTCTATGTCTTCAAACCTTTTTGTTCCTTGCTGACAAAAGGGGGAGAAGCATATGGGTTGATAGTCTTCAAGCGGGTCCATATGGGCGGGTGCTTTATGTTTTGTTATATGTTGCTTCGTGCTTACAACTCTTGTCTTACATTTGGTTCTTATGAGCTGTAGCACTTAAACCAGATGGTCGTCTGCTACTTGTTTGCCACTCTGTTTTGCGAAGATAAATTCCGCATGTGCGACGATAAATTCCGCACTTATCTCATTCTGCAGACGTCCATTTTCCATTATGCATGCCATTATCTTCATATATCTTCACATGCATAGTGGATTATCGTCATAAGCTGAAGTGGATCTCCACAAGTACAACCTGCCATGTGCATTTGCATTCCAAAAGCAAATTAACAAGTATGCACATCTTCAGGGGGAGCCCTTGCAACTTATGAAGACAATTCCTTATCCTTTAGCATTTCACAGCCTATATTCCCCGTTGAAAATTTCAACTAGTTTGTCATCAATCACCAAAAAGGGGGAGATTGTAAGTGCATCTAGTGCCACCCCTAGTTGGTTTCGGAGTATTGACGACAAACCTAGTTGAGGGACTAATGTGTTTGTGAGAATTGCAGGATAACACAGGTAGAAGTCCCTCATTGATTCGGTTTTACTACCAGAGATGACCCCTAAAAATGTATCAAGACATTGAAGTCAAAGGTGGTATATGAAGATATTCACATTGAAGACTATGACAAAATAAGACACGTTATGAAGCCTATGGAGCTCGAAGACTTAGATCTTTTCGTAGTTCTTTTCCTTTGTGTTGAGTCATAGGAACCACCGTACTGTTAAGTGGGGTCCAGGAGAACCAGTCAGAATGACTGAAGTGATGCCCAAACTAAAAACCTATGTCTTCGAGTGAAGACAATGAGAGCGAATCTTGTCCAGAGCCGGACAAGTCAGCTTTGCTTGTAGCCCAAGTAAAGTTGCCATGAGAGTTTGAAATCTGACCGTTGAGACACGTGTCAGTTCCTTAGTGACCCAGGGTCATTTCGGACAAATCAGGTCGGGTTGCCAAGTGGCTATAAATAGCCCACCCCCTACAACCATAAACGGTTGGCTGCTCAGATTTCAGTGCACGGTTTTTGTCGTTTGAGAGCAACCCACCTCGAAGCCTTTGAGAGAAAATTCCTAGCAAGGAGAAAAGCCCTAACCACCCAGAGCCAGAGAACATTGGGCATCACTTAAGTCTTCTTGTCTGTGTGATATGAAGACTTATTACACTTGAGGACTGTGAATCCTCCAGACGGTTAGGCGTCGCGTTCAGAGCATCCAAGAGACATTATGGATTGCAAGTGAACGAAGTCTGTGAAGGTTTGGGAGTCTACCTTGAAGACTTACCAGAGTGATTGGGCGAGGACTAAGTGACCTTAGCTCAAGGAGAATACGGTGATGACTTGGTGTCCTGAGCTGCGTGTTTAGGACTGGGTGTCCGGGACTGTGTGTCCTAAGGTTTAAATACCTAGCCGCTCCAACCAGACGTACAGTTGTCACAGCAACTGGAACTGGTCCAACACATCATTGTCTTCAACGAGTCACTGGTTTCATCTTCACTTCCTTTTACTTACTGTTACTCATTGTGAAGCCATTGCATGCTTGCTATATCTTTTGTCTTCACAACGTAACTGTATGATTTGTTTGGCTTCATAACTTCTTCCTACCTGATCCTTATTACACTGCAGCTACTTGTCATTGTGCTTTCACTCTATTGAATACTTGACCATGGCTTGCCTAGTGTAATCTAACTTTCGCTGCATAGTGATAGGCATATCTCTACTGTTTGTCTTCATAACTTCCACGTTTTGAAGACTTTCATAAAAATCGCCTATTCACCCCCCCTCTAGTCGATATAACGCACTTTCAAGATCCTCCTGGGAGGCCAGGTCGAGGGACCGTTCAGGGTCCTCAGGTTGTGGAGGGGGGTTGTTGATCTCCCTTACAGCCTGGCGCAGTTCCTGCGTAGAAATCGCTAGACTGAATACTTAACTATGGAAATATGAAACGGATGGGCGAGAAAAAGTCTCCGCTTACCCAGCTCGGAGGATTGTACATAGAAAATCCGCCCTGCGGGTTGACACGAAGGAATTCCTCCTCTTCTCCCTTGTACAGAGTGGATAAGATCTTTATTAGATCAGCAACCGATCCCGGCCCTTTACGGCCGTAGCGGGTGGCGTCATCCTCCCCGTTGAAATCCCACATGGGGTGGCCTCTATACTGAAGCGGCTGCACCCCCGCATGATACATATGGCCATGACCTTGATCATGGTCAATCTGGATCGAGCTAAAAAACTTATCCGGCTCATCAGGTAAAGAACGTCCCTGTCATCTTCCTCCAGGGAGCTCCGTGGATGCCAGCTCCGGCGCTTCTTCAAAGGGGCGTTGTCAAACTCAGGAAGGCTGATCCGAATAGGATCCGGGAGGGGGACGTCTTCTATATAAAACCATTCTGAAGGCCAGTCTTCGGACGTCTTCTTTGGGGTTCCAGACAGGTATCCGGTCCCGGCAACATGCCACACTTCGGCTCCGCCCACTTGATATATTGACCCCTTCTGAGAACGGGGCACAAGGTAGAACAGCTTCTTCCACAGAGCGAAATGAGCCTCACAGCCCAAAAACAACTCGCAAAGGGCTACGAATCCCGCGATATGCAGCATGGAGGCAGGCGTAAGGTTGTGCAAATGGAGGCCGTAGAACTCCAGGAGCCCCCGGAGAAACGGATGAATTGGGAATCCGAGCCCTCTTACCAAATAAGGGGCAAGGCATACCCGCTCTCCCTTGGAGGGATTGGGAAGGCTCTCCGCTTGCTCTCCGCCATTATAGGTGGCGAGCCCGGCTCGAACCGGGACCATGTACGCTGGGGGAAGAAATCCCTTGGTCTGAAGCATCACTAATTTGCTGTGCGGGAAGGAACATCTCTCCCAGTCTCCAGGCTTGGAGCTAGGGGAGCGAGAGGAGGAGCTGCGTCGACCGGCCATGATGGAATGGATCTCTGTCGGGTGCGCTCCGATGAAGGCTCGCCAAGGGAGGATGGTGTGATTTGGATCTGAATCCTCGTCTTTTTAATAGGCGGCTCATTCACACAGCTAGGGGGTAAATGTGAAAACACCCTGGCTCTTCACATTCGCTCGACACGTGGAAAGTGGCCATTATTGGGCGTGGAAGCCAAGGAGTGCAACATTCGCAAGAAACCGGAAACTATTTCAACAGGTATACAAAATTTGGAGAGGAACCCACCTTGCAATGCCGAAGACAATACTACGCGCCGGACTCATCGTCATTGAAGCCTGGTTCGATGGCTACTGAGGGAGTCCTAGATTAGGGGGTCTCTGGATAGCCAGATTATATCCATTAGACGGACTGTTAGACTATGAAGATACAATATTGAAGACTTCATCTCACGTCCGGATGGGACTCTACTTGGCGTGGAAGGCAAGCTAGGCAATACGGATATTAATATCTCCTCCTTTGTAACCGACCTTGTGTAACCCTAACCCTCTCCGGTGTCTATATAAACCGAAGGGTTTTAGTCCGTAGGACAACAATCACAACATACAATCATACCATAGGCTAGCTTCTAGGGTTTAGCCTCTCTGATCTCGTGGTAGATCTACTCTTGTACTACCCATATCATCAATATTAATCAAGCAAGACGTAGGGTTTTACCTCCATCAAGAGGGCCCGAACCTGGGTAAAACATCGTGCCCCTGCCTCCTGTTACCATCCAGCCTAGACGCACAGTTCGGGACCCCCTACCCGAGATCCGCCGGTTTTGACACCGACATTGTGCCTGTTGAGCATCAAGTTCTCCTTCAGGTCTGCCAAGAGTGGCGTCATAGCAACTCATGGTTTGAAACCATAAGACTGCTCTCACGCGCCACCTCTTATAGTGGATATCCTCAAACATAGGAGGTCTCATGGAAGCAGCAAAACCACTCAGGGTAAATTGCCTATAATGAGGTTTTTGGATTGTTGGAAATATGAGCAATTTACCATAAGATTTTGTTAACGGAAATACTAGATAAAGCATGACTAAAGTAGCAGAGATAAAGCAAGTAATGCAATCTGACAAAGAGAAGGTAGATAACATCTGCAAATATAAACTAGAACCGAACATCTCTAGAGTAGACAGTAGACCAAGTAGCATATATGAAGTAGAACCTATCATGTCTAGGGCAAGGACTAGAACAAGGAACTGTGGCAGAACCTCTAACAGGAAAAACAAGAACATGTATGGGACAGCAGCTGCAATAGTAGCACTGGTCTTGGGGTCGGTGTCCTCGGTAGCCATGTCGTCGAGGAGGTAGTCGTCGGAGTCCGGGGCGTCCGTGACGAAGAAGTCAATAGTCGCGCAGAGCGCTCCCCAAAAACCTTATCACCCTTCTCCCGTACAGGACTCAAAGAGGTGCGGTTTCGGGTGCGGTTTCGGACAGCAGCGTAGTGTTCAGGAACCGGTGGCGAGAGGAAGAATGAGTTCTGGTGCGTCAAACGAAGAGACGAAGATGAAGCGAACAGCCAACAGCCGAAGGGCTGCACCGTTCGCACTAGCTTCCGCCGCGCCGCGCCGCGCGGCGGAGGAGGAGCGCGCGTGGATGTCCCTCTTATTCTCATGCTCATACATGTGGGGAAAGAACCTCCCTTATAAAGAGGTCCAACTCCCTATAAACTAGCAATGTGGGACTAAACTTTAGTTCCACCTCTTGCCTTGCACGAATGGGCTGCGTGGGCCTCTAGGATTTATTAGGAATTTCTGAAGCTGCTATTGGGCTGGCCCATAATAGACAAAATTCCAGCATCTGGGTCATAAGCACATTCAAATGTTCATCGAGACTTATCCACTCAGATACTTTTCATCCACTCAGATACTTTTCATCCACTCGGATGCTATCCACTCACTCGGCTACCACCACAACACTCGGCCAGAAGATGATGAGCAGTCAGCAGTGAATCTGGAGCGTCCGAGAGCACGCGACGTCAGGCGTTACTAACCATCTATGCGTCAGTTATCAGTAGTAACGCCTGTAATCAACCTGAATCATCAAGTCCCACTATAACCTAGCAAGACAAAGGGGCGACACACTCTATATAAGTCGTCACGTAGCACTTGGACAGGGATTCGCATCCATTGTAATCATCCATACGCAAGAGAAACAAACAGCTCGAGAGCTCGAGACGTAGGGACTTTACCTCCACCGTGAGCGACCTGAACTCGTAAACCCTTGTGTCGCATCTTCGCCATAGCTAGAATCAGCCCTTGTTCATACCCTAGTACTCACTATCAGAATCATTCCCGCGACACCCCTCTCCAAGTGCCACAGTCTTCGATGGCTAGGCCACCAACAAGAAACAAAAGAAATGACATGCCATTGAGGACATGGTAAAAAACAAGTTAAGAAAAAAAAATTGGCAACAAAGAAACAAAACAACATATAATTAAAAATTATTACATATTGCATGATAAAAGATCCGACTTGCATCTTGCAAAGTGGAAGGTTCGACTTACATCTTGTCTCATACCATGTCAAGCACGAGGGACTCTTGTTAGAGTGTTGTTCTCTTCGTATGTATTTTTAGTCCTTCTATCCCCCCTCTTTGTGGACTATATTTGGGCATTTGATATCATACACTGTAGGCTTTTTGTAGACATTTCTATGCAATGGCGCTGAATTCGTCTTTGGGCTACACGCTGCAATTTGAAGGAACTGAACTACAACTAACAAGTATGAATAATGAGAAAGACAGTAGTTAAATAAACACCCGTTAAGTAGAGAAGATAGGGATATTGCAAATTGCAAGATTGCACGGTTCCAAAGGAAATAGCTTACAATTGTGTAAACTTCCATAGTGGAGAGAGTGTCAAATTTTGTACCATATAGATACAACTGTAAAGAATGCATGATTAGGCTAAAAAAGTATAATCACATATAGTCTACCTGGAGTCCTACACATAAAACAAGGGCGAGGAAACGTAAGAAACGAAGCATATATTCTCTCCATGCCTCAGTACAATGATCACGTGATCTGGTTAACATGATTGTGATTCATATGATGTAATTTTTATGGTGATCTACTGTTATGCGATGAACTATTACTTTATGATCAGATTATACCTGTTGCATTTGTTGGGAAACGTAGTAATTTCAAAAATTCCTACGCACACGCAAGATCATGGTGATGCATAGCAACGAGAGGGGAGAGTGTTGTCTACGTACCCTCGTAGACCATTCACGGAAGCGTTATATCAACGCGGTTGATGTAGTCGTACGTCTTCACGTCCGACCGATCCAAGTACCGAAAGCACGACACCTCCGAGTTCTGCACACGTTCGGCTCGGTGACGTCCTCGCCTTCTCGATCCAGCAAGAGGGGCGAAGTAGTAGATGAGTTCCGGCAACACGACGGCGTGGTGACGGTGTTGGTGAAGAACAATCTCCACAGGGCTTCGTTTAAGCACTATGAAAATATGACGGAGGATAAACTAGAGGAGACGGGGTTGCCGGCACACGACTTGGTGTTTCTTGATGTGTCTTTGGTGCTAGCCCTGCCCCTCTATTTATATGTTGAGCCCTGGGGTCGAAACTTGGAGTAAAAGCCTCCACAAAGTCAGTTTCACCCGAAAGGCAAGAGTCCTTCTCGGACTCCAGGGCCAGACGCCAGGGATCCCGGCGTCTGGACCCAGACGCCAGGGACCCTGGCGTCTGGCCCCTGGACTCCGCAAAACTTCCTTTTGCGCTTTCCAAAAACCTTATGGGCTTTCCCCTTTGGCCCAAATAAAGTGTTCTCGTATCCAAACATTTCGGGAAACATCCGGAACCCCTTCCGGTGATTTCCGGAACCCTTCCGGTGACCAAACACTATTATCCCATATATCAAACTTTGTCTCCGTACCATTCCGGAGTTCGGACACACCATAGATCACACCATATCTAATAAAGTACGGTTATGACGTTCGGACACACCATTACATTGTGGTGTTCCAGGTGGCATGAGTAGTGAAACTATTTCACATTGTTTTTTTTAACTGAAGGCCAAACTCGTAACTCAAATACTCTTCTCTATGATCAGATCGTAGAAACTTTATTTTCTTGTTACGATGATTTTCCACTTCACTCTGAAATTCTTTGAACTTTTCAAATGTCTCAGACTTATGTTTCATTAAGTAGATATACTCATATCTGCTCAAATCATCCGTGAAGATCAGAAAATAATGATACCTGTCGCGAGTCTCAATATTCATCGGACCACATACATCAGTATGTATGATTTCCAACAAATTTGTTGCTTGCTCCATTGTTCCGGAGAACGGAGTCTTAGTCATCTTACCCATGAGGCATGGTTCACAAGCATCAACTGATTCATAATCAAGTGATTTCAAAAGCCCATCAGCATGGAGTTTCTTCATGCGCTTTACACCAATATGACCTAAACGGCAGTGCCACAAATAAGTTGCACTATCATTATTAACTTTGCATCTTTTGGTTTCAATATTATGGTTATGTGTATCACTACGATCGAGATCCAACGAACTATTTTCATTGGGTGTGTAACCATATAAGGTTTTATTCATGTAAACAGAACAACAATTTATTCTCTTACTTAAATGAATAATCGTATTACAATAAACATGATCAAATCATATTCATGCTCAATGCAAACACCAAATAACATTTATCTAGGTTCAACACTAATCCCGAAAGTATAGGGAGTGTGCGATGATGATCATATCAATCTTGGAACCACTTCCAACACACATCGTCACTTCACCCTTAACTAGTCTCTGTTTATTCTGCAACTCCCGTTTCGAGTTACTAATCTTAGCAACTGAACTAGTATCAAATACTGAGGGGTTGCTATAAACACTAGTAAAGCACACATCAATAACATGTATATCAAATATACTTATGTTCACTTTGCCATCCTTCTTATCCGCCAATCACTTGGGGTAGTTCCGCTTCCAGTGACCAGTCCCTTTGCAGTAGAAGCACTTAGTCTCAATCTTAGGACCAGACTTGGGCTTCTTCACTTGAGTAGCAACTTGCTTGCCGTTCTTCTTGAAGTTCCCCTTCTTCCTTTTGCCCTTTTCTTGAAACTAGTGGTCTTGTCTACCATCAACACTTGATGTTTTTCTTGATTTCTACCTTCGTCGATTTTAGCATCACGAAGAGCTTGGGAATCATTTATGTTATCCCTTGCATAATATAGTTCATCACAAAGTTCTACTAACTTGGTGATGGTGACTAGAGAATTCTGTCAATCACTATTTTATCTGGAAGATATCAAAATAAACATATGAAAGCAACAACGCGAGCTATTGATCTACAACATAATTTGCAAAATACTACCAGGACTAAGTTCATGATAAATTTAAGTTCAATTAATCATATTACTTAAGAACTCCCACTTAGATAGACATCCCTCTAATCCTCTAAGTGATCACGTGATCCAAATCAACTAAACCATAACCGATCATCACGTGAAATGGAGTAGTTTTCAATTGTGAACATCAATATGTTGATCATATCTACTATATGATTCACGCTCGACCTTTCGGTCTTAGTGTTCCGAGGCCATATCTGCATATGCTAGGCTCGTCAAGTTTAACCTGAGTATTCTGCGTGTGCAAAAACTGGCTTGCACCCGTTGTAGATGGACGTAGAGCTTATCACACCCGATCATCACGTGGTGTCTGGGCACGACGAACTTTGGCAACGGTGCATACTCAGGGAGAACACTTTTATCTTGAAATTTAGTGAGAGATCATCTTATAATGCTACCGTCAATCAAACCAAGATAAGATGCATAAAAGATAAACATCACATCCAATCAATATAAGTGATATGATATGGCCATCATCATCTTATGCTTGTGATCTCCATCTTCGAAGCACCGTCGTGATCACCATCGTCACCGGCGCGACACCTTGATCTCCATCGTAGCATCGTTGTCGTGTCGCCAATCTTATGCTTCCACGACTATCGCTACCGCTTAGTGATAAAGTAAAGCATTACAGCGCGATTGCTTTGCATACAATAAAGCGACAACCATATGGCTCCTGCCAGTTGCCGATAACTCGGTTACAAAAACATGATCATATCATACAGTAAAATTTAGCATCATGTCTTGACCATATCACATCACAACATGCCCTGCAAAAACAAGTTAGACGTCCTCTATTTTGTTGTTGCAAGTTTTACGTGGCTGCTACGGGCTTAAGCAAGAACCAACCTTACCTACGCATCAAAACCACAATGATAGTTTGTCAAGTTGGTGCTATTTTAACCTTCGCAAGGACCGGACGTAGCCACACTCGGTTCAACTAAATTTGGAGAAACTGACACCCGCCAGCCACCTATGTGCAAAGCACGTCGGTAGAACCAGTCTCGCGTAAGCGTACGCGTAATGTCGGTCCGGGCCGCTTCATCCAACAATACCGCCGAACCAAAGTATGACATGCTGGTAAGCAGTATGACTTATATCGCCCACAACTCACTTGTGTTCTACTCGTGCATATAACATCAACACATAAAACCTAGGCTCGGATGCCACTGTTGGGGAACGTAGTAATTTCAAAAATTCCTACGCACACGCAAGATCACGGTGATGCATAGCAACGAGAGGGGAGAGTGTTGTCTACGTACCCTCGTAGACCGTTCGCGGAAGCGTTATATCAACGCGGTTGATGTAGTCGTACGTCTTCACGTCCGACCGATCCAAGTACCGAAAGCACGGCACCTCCGAGTCCTGCACACGTTCGGCTCGGTGACGTCCTCGCCTTCTCGATCCAGCAAGAGGGGCGAAGTAGTAGATGAGTTCCGGCAACACGACGGCGTGGTGACGGTGTTGGTGAAGAAAAATCTCCGCAGGGCTTCGTTTAAGCACTATGAAAATATGACGGAGGATAAACTAGAGGAGACGGGGTTGCCGGCACACGGCTTGGTGTTTCTTGATGTGTCTTTGGTGCTAGCCCTGCCCCTCTATTTATATGTTGAGCCCTGGGGTCGAAACTTGGAGTAAAAGCCTCCACAAAGTCGGTTTCACCCGAAAGGCAAGAGTCCTTCTCGGACTCCAGGGCCAGACGCCAGGGATCCCGGCGTCTGGACCCAGACGCCAGGGACCCTGGCGTCTGGCCCCTCGACTCCGCAAAACTTCCTTTTGCGCTTTCCAAAAACCTTGTGGGCTTTCCCCTTTGGCCCAAATAAAGTGTTCTCGTACCCAAACATTTCGGGAAACATCCGGAACCCCTTCCGGTGATTTCCGGAACCCTTCCGGTGACCAAACACTATTATCCCATATATCAAACTTTGTCTCCGTACCATTCCGGAGTTCCTCGTCATGTCCGTGATCTCATCCCGGACTCCGAACAACATTCGGTCACCAACATACATAACTCACATAGTACTATATCGTCAATGAACGTTAAGCGTGCGGACCCTACGGGTTCGAGAACTATGTAGACATGACCGAGACACCTCTCTGGTCAATATCCAATAGCGGGACCTGGATGCCCATATTGGCTCCTACATATTCTACGAAGATCTTTATCGGTCAGAGCGCATAACAACATACGTTGTTCCCTTTGTCATCGGTATGCTACTTGCCCGAGATTCGATCGTCGGTATCTCAATACCTAGTTTAATCTCGTTACCGGCAAGTCTCTTTACTCGTTCCGTAATACATCATCTCGCAACTAACTCATTAGTTGCAATGCTTGCAAGGCTTATGTGATGTGCATTACCGAGAGGGCCCAGAGATACCTCTCCGACAATCGAAGTGACAAATCCTAATCTCGAAATACGCCAACCCAACATGTACCTTTGGAGACACATTTAGAGCTCCTTTATAATCACCCAGTTACGTTGTGACGTTTGGTAGCACACAAAGTGTTCCTCCGGTAAACGGGAGTTGCATAATCTCATAGTCATAGGAACATGTATAAGTCATGAAGAAAGCAATAGCAACATACTAAATGATCGAGTGCTAAGCTAACGGGATGGGTCAAGTCAATCACATCATTCTCCTAATGATGTGATCCTGTTAATCAAATAACAAATCTTTGTCTATGGTTACGAAACATAACCATCTTTGATTAACGAGCTAGTCAAGTAGAGGCATACTAGTGACACTCTGTTTGTCTATGTATTCACACATGTATTACGTTTCCGGTTAATACAATTCTAGCATGAATAATAAACATTTATCATGAAATAAGGAAACAAATAATAACTTTATTATTGCCTCTAGGGCATATTTCCTTCAGTGTCCCACTTGCACTAGAATCAATAATCTAGTTCACATTGCCATGTGATTTAACACCAATAGTTCACATCATCATGTGATTAACACCCATAGTTCACATCATTATGTGACCAACACTCAAAGGGTTTACTAGATTCAATAATCTAGTTCACATCACTATGTGATTAACACCCAAAGAGTACTAAGGTGTGATCATGTTTTGCTTGTGAGAAAAGTTTAGTCAACGGGTCTGCCACATTCAGATCCATATGTATTTTGGAAATTTCTATGTCAACAATGCTCTGCATGGAGCTACTCTAGCTAATTTCTCCCGCTTTCAATATGTATCCAGATTGAGTTGAGACTTAGAGTCATCTGGATCAGTGTCAAAACTTGCATCGATGAAATCCTTTACGACGAACCTTTTGTCACCTCCATAATCGAGAAACATATCCTTATTCCACTAAGGATAATTTTGACCAATGTCCAGTGATCTACTCCTAGATCACTATTGTACTCCCTTGCCAAACTCAGGGCAGGGTATACAATAGGTCTGGCACACAGCATGTCATACTTTATAGAACCTATGGCCAAGGCATAGGGAATGACTTTCATTCTCATTCTATTTTCTGCCGTGGTCGTGCTTTGAGTCTTACTCAATTTCACACCTTGTAACACAGGCAAGAATTCTTTCTTTGACTGTTCCATTTTGAACTACTTCAAAATCTTGTCAAGGTATGTACTCATTGAAAAAAAACTTATCAAGCATCTTGATCTATCTCTATAGATCTTGATGCTCAATATGTAAGCAGCTTCACCGAGGTTTTCTTTGAAAAATCCTTTCAAACACTCCTTTATGCTTTGCAGAATAATTCTACATTATTTTCGATCAACAATATGTCATACACATATACTTACCAGAAATGTTGTAGTGCTCCCACTCACTTTCTTGTAAATACAGGCTTCACCGCAAGTCTGTATAAAACTATATGCTTTGATTAACTTATCAAAGCGTATATTCCAACTCCGAGATGCTTGCACCAGTCCATAGATGGATCGCTGGAGCTTGTATATTTTGTTAGCACTTTTAGGATTGACAAAACCTTCTGGTTGCATCATATACAACTCTTCTTTAAATCCATTAAGGAATGTAGTTTTGTTTATCCATTTGCCAGATTTCATAAAAATGCGGCAATTGCTAACATGATTTGAATAGACTTAAGCATCGCTACGAGTGAGAAAAATTTCATCGTAGTCAACACCTTGAACTTTGTCAAAAACCTTTTTCGACAAGTCTAGCTTTGTAGATAGTAACACTACTATCAGTGTCCGTCTTCCTCTTGAAAATCCATTTAATCTCAATGGCTTGCCGATCATTGGGCAAGTCAACCAAAGTCCATACTTTGTTCTCATACATGGATCCCATCTCAGATTTCATGGCCTCAAACCATTTCGCGGAATCTGGGTTCATCATCGCTTCCTCATAGTTCGTAGGTTCATCATGATCTAGTAGCATGACTTCCAGAACAGGATTACCGTACCACTCTGGTGCGGATCTTACTCGGGTTGATCTACGAGGTTCAGTAGTATCTTGTTCTGAAGTTTCATGATCATTATCATTAGCTTCCTCACTAATTGGTGTAGGTGTCACAGAAACAGGTTTCTGTGATGTACTACCTTCCAATAAAGGAGCAGGTACAGTTACCTCGTCAAGTTCTACTTTCCTCCCACTCACTTCTTTCGAGAGAAACTCCTTCTAGAGAAAGGATCCATTCTTGGCAACGAATGTCTTGCCTTCGGATCTGTGATAGAAGGTGTACCCAACAGTTTCCTTTGGGTATCCTATGAAGACACATTTCTCCGATTTGGGTTCGAGCTTATCAGGTTGAAGCTTTTTCACATAAGCATCGCAGCCCCAAACTTTAAGAAACGACAACTTTGGTTTCTTGCCAAACCATACTTCATAAGGCATCGTCTCAACGGATTTCGATGGTGCCCTATTTAATGTGAATGCGGCCGTCTCTAAAGCATAACCCCAAAACGATAGCGGTAAATCAGTAAGAGACATCATAGATCACACCATATCTAATAAAGTATGGTTATGACATTCGGACACACCATTACATTGTGGTGTTCCAGGTGGCATGAGTAGTGAAACTATTTCACATTGTTTTTTTTAACTGAAGGCCAAACTCGTAACTCAAATACTCTTCTCTACGATCAGATCGTAGAAACTTTATTTTCTTGTTACGATGATTTTCCACTTCACTCTGAAATTCTTTGAACTTTTCAAATGTCCCAGACTTATGTTTCATTAAGTAGATATACTCATATCTGCTCAAATCATCCGTGAAGATCAGAAAATAATGATACCTGTCGCGAGTCTCAATATTCATCGGACCACATACATCAGTATGTATGATTTCCAACAAATTTGTTGCTTGCTCCATTGTTCCGGAGAACGGAGTCTTAGTCATCTTGCGCATGAGGCATGGTTCACAAGCATCAACTGATTCATAATCAAGTGATTCCAAAAGCCCATCAGCATGGAGTTTCTTCATGCGCTTTACACCAATATGACCTGAACGGCAGTGCCACAAATAAGTTGCACTATCATTATTAACTTTGCATCTTTTGGTTTCAATATTATGGTTATGTGTATCAGTACGATCGAGATCCAACGAACTATTTTCATTGGGTGTGTAACCATATAAGGTTTTATTCATGTAAACAGAACAACAATTTATTCTCTTACTTAAATGAATAATCGTATTACAATAAACATGATCAAATCATATTCATGCTCAATGCAAACACCAAATAACATTTATCTAGGTTCAACACTAATCCCGAAAGTATAGGGAGTGTGCGATGATGATCATATCAATCTTGGAACCACTTCCAACACACATCGTCACTTCACCCTTAACTAGTCTCTGTTTATTCTGCAACTCCCGTTTCGAGTTACTAATCTTAGCAACTGAACTAGTATCAAATACTGAGGGGTTGCTATAAACACTAGTAAAGCACACATCAATAACATGTATATCAAATATACTTATGTTCACTTTGCCATCCTTCTTATCCGCCAATCACTTGGGGTAGTTCCGCTTCCAGTGACCAGTCCCTTTGCAGTAGAAGCACTTAGTCTCAATCTTAGGACCAGACTTGGGCTTCTTCACTTGAGTAGCAACTTGCTTGCCGTTCTTCTTGAAGTTCCCCTTCTTCCTTTTGCCCTTTTCTTGAAACTAGTGGTCTTGTCTACCATCAACACTTGATGTTTTTCTTGATTTCTACCTTCGTCGATTTTAGCATCACGAAGAGCTTGGGAATCGTTTATGTTATCCCTTGCATATTATAGTTCATCACAAAGTTCTACTAACTTGGTGATGGTGACTAGAGAATTCTGTCAATCACTATTTTATCTGGAAGATATCAAAATAAACATATGAAAGCAACAACGCGAGCTATTGATCTACAACATAATTTGCAAAATACTACCAGGACTAAGTTCATGATAAATTTAAGTTCAATTAATCATATTACTTAAGAACTCCCACTTAGATAGACATCCCTCTAATCCTCTAAGTGATCACGTGATCCAAATCAACTAAACCATAACCGATCATCACGTGAAATGGAGTAGTTTTCAATTGTGAACATCAATATGTTGATCATATCTACTATATGATTCACGCTCGACCTTTCGGTCTTAGTGTTCCGAGGCCATATCTGCATATGGTAGGCTCGTCAAGTTTAACCTGAGTATTCTGCGTGTGCAAAAACTGGCTTGCACACGTTGTAGATGGACGTAGAGCTTATCACACCCGATCATCACGTGGTGTCTGGGCACGACGAACTTTGGCAACGGTGCATACTCAGGGAGAACACTTTTATCTTGAAATTTAGTGAGAGATCATCTTATAATGCTACCGTCAATCAAACCAAGATAAGATGCATAAAAGATAAACATCACATCCAATCAATATAAGTGATATGATATGGCCATCATCATCTTATGCTTGTGATCTCCATCTTCGAAGCACCGTCGTGATCACCATCGTCACCGGCGCGACACCTTGATCTCCATCGTAGCATCGTTGTCGTCTCGCCAATCTTATGCTTCCACGACTATCGCTACCGCTTAGTGATAAAGTAAAGCATTACAGCGCGATTGCTTTGCATACAATAAAGCGACAACCATATGGCTCCTGCCAGTTGCCGATAACTCGGTTACAAAAACATGATCATATCATACAGTAAAATTTAGCATCATGTCTTGACCATATCACATCACAACATGCCCTGCAAAAACAAGTTAGACGTCCTCTATTTTGTTGTTGCAAGTTTTACGTGGCTGCTACGGGCTTAAGCAAGAACCAACCTTACCTACGCATCAAAACCACAACGATAGTTTGTCAAGTTGGTGCTATTTTAACCTTCGCAAGGACCAGACGTAGCCACACTCGGTTCAACTAAATTTGGAGAAACTGACACCCGCCAGCCACCTATGTGCAAAGCTCGTCGTTAGAACCAGTCTCGCGTAAGCTTACGCGTAATGTCGGTCCGGGCCGCTTCATCCAACAATACCGCCGAACCAAAGTATGACATGCTGGTAAGCAGTATGACTTATATTGCCCACAACTCACTTGTGTTCTACTCGTGCATATAACATCAACACATAAAACCTAGGCTCGGATGCCACTGTTGGGGAATGTAGTAATTTCAAAAATTCCTACGCACACGCAAGATCACGGTGATGCATAGCAACGAGAGGGGAGAGTGTTGTCTACGTACCCTCGTAGACCGTTCGCGGAAGCGTTATATCAACGCGGTTGATGTAGTCGTACGTCTTCACGTCCGACCGATCCAAGTACCGAAAGCACGACACCTCCGAGTTCTGCACACGTTCGGCTCGGTGACATCCTCGCCTTCTCGATCCAGCAAGAGGGGCGAAGTAGTAGATGAGTTCCGGCAACACGACGGCGTGGTGACGGTGTTGGTGAAGAAAAATCTCCGCAGGGCTTCGTTTAAGCACTATGAAAATATGACGGAGGATAAACTAGAGGAGACGGGGTTGCCGGCACACGGCTTGGTGTTTCTTGATGTGTCTTTGGTGCTAGCCCTGCCCCTCTATTTATATGTTGAGCCCTGGGGTCGAAACTTGGAGTAAAAGCCTCCACAAAGTCGGTTTCACCCGAAAGGCAAGAGTCCTTCTCGGACTCCAGGGCCAGACGCCAGGGATCCCGGTGTCTGGACCCAGACGCCAGGGACCCTGGCGTCTGGCCCCTCGACTCCGCAAAACTTCCTTTTGCGCTTTCCAAAAACCTTGTGGGCTTTCCCCTTTGGCCCAAATAAAGTGTTCTCGTACCCAAACATTTCGGGAAACATCCGGAACCCCTTCCGGTGATTTCCGGAACCCTTCCGGTGACCAAACACTATTATCCCATATATCAAACTTTGTCTCCGTACCATTCCGGAGTTCCTCGTCATGTCCGTGATCTCATCCCGGACTCCGAACAACATTCGGTCACCAACATACATAACTCACATAGTACTATATCGTCAACGAACGTTAAGCGTGCGGACCCTACGGGTTCGAGAACTATGTAGACATGACCGAGACACCTCTCTGGTCAATATCCAATAGCGGGACCTGGATGCCCATATTGGCTCCTACATATTCTACGAAGATCTTTATCGGTCAGAGCGCATAACAACATACGTTGTTCCCTTTGTCATCGGTATGCTACTTGCCCGAGATTCGATCGTCGGTATCTCAATACCTAGTTTAATCTCGTTACCGGCAAGTCTCTTTACTCGTTCCGTAATACATCATCTCGCAACTAACTCATTAGTTGCAATGCTTGCAAGGCTTATGTGATGTGCATTACCGAGAGGGCCCAGAGATACCTCTCCGACAATCAGAGTGACAAATCCTAATCTCGAAATACGCCAACCCAACATGTACCTTTGGAGACACATGTAGAGCTCCTTTATAATCACCCAGTTACGTTGTGACGTTTGGTAGCACACAAAGTGTTCCTCCGGTAAACGGGAGTTGCATAATCTCATAGTCATAGGAACATGTATAAGTCATGAAGAAAGCAATAGCAACATACTAAATGACCGAGTGCTAAGCTAATGGGATGGGTCAAGTCAATCACATCATTCTCCTAATGATGTGATCATGTTAATCAAATAACAACTCTTTGTCTATGGTTAGGAAACATAACCATCTTTGATTAACGAGCTAGTCAAGTAGAGGCATACTAGTGACACTCTGTTTGTCTATGTATTCACACATGTATTATGTTTCCGGTTAATACAATTCTAGCATAAATAATAAACATTTATCATGAAATAAAGAAATAAATAATAACTTTATTATTGCCTCTAGGGCATATTTCCTTCAGCATTTACATGATTTTCACATATATATATATATATATATATATATATATATTGCTCATAATTCATTAACCTAATCATTGGTTAGTTTAGATGAAAAAAGTGTAGATGGAATGGTGTGCTTTAGATGAAGAAAATCTGCGCAAGCGATTATTTTGGTGACAGTAAGTGAAAAGACTAATAGTTGTATTTACACAACTATAGATTTAAAATATAGTCATCCCATTGTCTCGGTAATGAAGTGAGACGAGAGGAATATTATTGCCAATTGTATGTCATCTCACTAAATGCAATGCTTTTTTTATTAAGATGCATGATGGATTTCGGTCTGTTATTTATAGATGTTTTGCAGACGGACATTGGTTTATAGATACATAGATACATAGACTTACTGCCTATATTTTGAGTGTTCATTACACATATGTATGCTTATTTTTGTGCACCATTGTTATTCAGAGAGATGCTGCTAATGAGCCTATAAACCTTGGTCCAATTTTCTTCGTAAGAAATCACCACTAAGTTACTTTTACATGAACTCCTATTTTATGTGGTTATTTTTTTCCATGGAAACAAAAATAACTCCAACCATATATGTGATAGGCTCATAACTTGTTGTATCCAGGAAAGGTGGTTAGATCCACGACCTCACTAGAGTTGTGTTGTAGTGCTATTTTGACAGGAGAGTTGTTGTAAATTAGTTATTGAACTGATCGTTCGCTCCAAACATTTACACTTAGGGGCCCAACAATTGTTACACTATTGAAGAGCAAACATCACCCTTGCATCGCGAGGAGTTGTTCTACCACGTAGCACATCTAACGCTCTAGAAGCTTGTTCATCTTGAGATGGCATTTGTTTCAGGCGGACACGTTTCCCATGTCAAACATGAGGAGTCAGTGGTGAATCATTTTGTCCTTTTTTTTGGAAATGGAGGCATATGCCCCCGGCCTCTGCATCATGAAGATGCATGCAGCCATATTATTAATAATCCGGACAAAGTCGTCAAAAAGGTCTTACAGCTCGCAACAGAGCAAAACAAAGTGAACAAAAGGGAAATAACATGCTGACACGATCAACCGATATGGTAATAAGAAGGATAAGCTCCCTAGACTCATATCCTATTATGCGAGCGCCATCAGAACTGGTTGAATATAGCCCGAGCTACCATCTTCCATTGGTTGCACCCAGTAACCAAAGGCTCTCTGGAGTCCATAGGAGTGAGTAAGGACCATGTACGGATCCAAGCTGTAGCCCTGAAGATAACCTGCAAGGAAGTCAAAGTGTGTTGTCTGTTAAAAACCGTGTCATTCCTGCAGTTCCATATAGCCCATAATAGCGCACATATTCGAATCCGAATACGAGGCGCAATACTCTGCTCAACTCCATCTAACCACGTCCCAAACAAAGACGCAATATGAACTGGAGGGCTAATGTTGAAGGCTATGTGAATCGTTCTCCAAAGTAATTTGGCAAGTGGGCAATCAAGAAATAAATGTTGTATTGTTTCATCATGATCACAAAAACAACATCGTGAGCTGCCTACCCGTTGCCTTTTAATTAAGTTATCCTTTGTGAGTATCACTTGTTTGTGGACAAACCACATAAAAATTTTAATACGCAAAGGAACCTTGACCTTACAAATGTGCAATGACCTTGAGAGTGGGCCAGAATTAATCAAATCCGTATAAAAAGATTTTACCATAAAAGTCTCATTCTTAGTTAGCTTTCATTGTGACGCATCTGGTTGCTCGGAGAGTTGAACGTCTATCAATCTCCGAACCAAATGCATCCAGGTGGTCCATCTCGCACCAACTAACACCCGTCTGAACTGGATGTTCAAGGGAATAGTTTGAAACACTGTGCCTACATAACACTATTCAAGATATCTTCCGATATTCCGATAAATCGGCCGATTTATCGCTTACCGTTGTCTGATCGATAAGATAAATCGGCCGATAAACTAGCCAATATGGCGATAAATCGGCCGATATGCCGATAAACTGGCCGATTTACCCCTTATCTTAGGTCGACCGATAAGTTTCCGATAAGCGATATCCCCAACATTGCTACATAATCCTCCTTACGCTGCACAATATTATAAAGGGTGGGATATTGAATGGCCAAAGGCGTCTCTCCTAACCATGTATCTTCCCAAAATCTTGTTGACATCCCATTGCCCACCAAGAATTTGACCCAACGAAAGAACAAATCCTTCGTTCTCATAAGTCCCTTCTAGAATGGCGAGTCAGTCGGTCGCATGGTAACCTGAGCTAGTGTCTTCGAGTGCAAATACTTATTGCACAGGATTTGGGACCACATACCCTCCGGTTGATGCTCTAGCATGTATAACCACGTACTAATAAGACATTTATTCTTAATTTCTAGGTTCTCAATACCGAGACCTCCTTGGTCCTTCGGTCGGCACAGAATGTCCCATCTCACAAGACGGTATTTCCTCTTGGCCTCATCAGACTACCAGAAGAAGCGAGATCTATAGGAATCAAGTCGTTTCCGAACCCCTTTCGGAATTTCGAAGAACAAAAGTAAGAACATCGGCATACTAGTCAGTACTGAGTTAATCAGAACTAGCCGACCTCCATACGACATAAGCTTGCCCTTCCAGCAGCTAAGTTTTTTTTCAATTCGTTCTTCAATGCATTTCCATTCTTTATTGGAAAGTTTACGGTGATGAATCAGAATACCCAAGTAACTGAAGGGTAAAGAGCCTAATTCACAACCGAACAATTGTCTGTAAACGTGTTCCTCCTCTTTGGCCCTCCCAAAGCAGAACAATTCACTCTTATGAAAGTTTATTTTTAAGCCAGACAATTGTTCGAAAAGGCATAGGATAAGTTTCATATTACGGGCCTTTGCCAAGTCATGTTCCATAAATAAGATAGTGTCGTCAGAATATTGTAGAATGGAGACTTCTCCATCGGCTAGATGAGGAACCAGACCCTCTACATGGCCATGCTACTTGGCCCTGCCAGTAATGACGGCCAACATGTCTGCCACAATATTGAACAGAAGAGGAGACATGGAATCCCCTTGTCTCAACCCCTTATGCGTCTGAAAATAGTGACCAATATCATCGTTCACCTTGATTCCGACACTACCCTTATGGATTTGGGTATCCACTTGGTTTCTCCAAGCTTCACTAAAACCCTTCATACGCATTGCCCGCTGAAGGAAAGGCCACTTTACTTTATCATACGCCTTCTCAAAATCCACTTTGAAGATAACCCCATCTAGTTTCTTCGAGTGGATCTCATGAAGCGTTTCATGCAGCACGACCACCCCTTCCAGTATATGTCGTCCCGGCATGAACGTTGTCTGACTTGGTTGGATCACCGAATGGGCAATTTGTGCCAATCTATTAGTTCCAACCTTTGTGAAAATTTTGAAGCTCACATTCAACAGACATATGGGCCGGGATTGCTCGATCCGAACTACCTCATCTTTCTTGGGTAGCAGCGTTATCGTACCGAAGTTGAGATGAAACAACTCCAAATGACCGTTGAAAAAATCGTGAAACATAGGCATAAGATCATCTTTAATGATATACCAACATTTCTTATAGAATTCAGCTGGAAACCCATCTGGTACTGGTGCTTTATTCGACTTCATTTGTGATATTGCTTCAAGAACCTCTTTTTTAGTAAACGGTGCAGAGAGAATGTCATTCTCCGCTGTCTGTAATTGAGGAATATCCTCAATGACAGACTCATCTAGCGTCACCGTACTTGTATTCGGGGGTCCAAAGAGTTGCTTATAATAATTTGAAATATATTATTTCAGATTTTCGTGTCCCACTATTGTCCCCTCGTCCTGTTCAAGATGTATAATTTTCTTCTTCCTATGTTTGCCATTTGCAACCATATGGAAGAATTGTGTATTGACGTCCCCTTGGACAACCTTAAGCGTTTTAGCCTGCAAAGCCCACTTAAGCTCCTCCTCTCTCAGGAGAGCTCGTAAGCCGTGCTCAGCCTCGGACTTAGTTCTTTGCTCATTAACAGAAAGAAGAGCGCCCTCGGCCTTTAACTCTAGTGTCTCAATTAATTGAGTAAGACGCTCTTTTTCCTGTTTGTATATCCTACTCTCATTTCTGGCCCACCCTCTCAAAAACTGTCTGAGATGTCTAAGTTTGTTTTGCCATCTCTCAACATGAGTCCTCCCACTAACGGGTTTTGCCCACTCACGTGCAATAAGCTCCATAAAACCTTCTTTCTCGAACCAGCTTTGTTCGAAAGAGAACATATTGTAATTTGCCACATGAGTAGCCTCACCCGAGTCTAGTAAAAGTGGTGTGTGGTCCGAGATCGCTCTCTGCATCGCATGGACTGACACCAACGGGTATTTTTGTTCCCACTCAACACTGGCAAGTACCCTATCCAGCTTTTCATAAGTCATAATGGATAACGAGTTGGCCCATGTAAATTGTCTACCGGTGAGTTATATTTCTCTCAAATTGAGACTCTCGATAATCATGTTAAACATCATAGACCAACGACCATCAAAATTGTCATTGTTCTTTTCCTCTCTCCTCCTGATAATATTAAAATCTCCCCCGACAAGTATTGGCAGATTTTCATTCCCACAAATCCGCACTAGGTCGGCCAAAAAAATCTGGTTTGGATTCAGGTTGTGCTGCTCCATATACAGCTACAAGAGACCACCGGAATCCATCTAGTTTTGATCTTACCCTGAATTTAACCGAAAAGTCTCCCTGAACCACATTAAGCACCCCGAGTGTCTCACACCGTACTCCTAGTAAAATCCCGCCGGACCTTCCTCTAGGAGGTAAAATGTGCCAGTCAAAATCAATCCCACTGGAAAGAGTTTGGAGAAATTGTGATGTGAAATTGTCTCGACCAATTTCCATAAGTGCTATAAAGTCTAAGTGTTGTTCTATTGTTGTCTCTACTAAGAACCTCTGTTTAGCCAAGTCAGCTAGACCTATGCTATTCCAAAAGATTCCTTTCATAAGTCATCATGAATTTTTTCTTCTTAAGTTTAACTCTAGCATTTCTGCATATTGCCGACGTAGGATAAATTTTCCGCTTCCAGGTTCGTTTTGGGCTTCTCCCCAACACCCTGCGGAACAATAAGATTATCGACGACAGAACTAGCGCCCTCCGTGAGGAGCGGTTCTACCGTGTCGGCATTTTCTGATCCCTCCTCATCCTCGACCTCCGCACTAGGCAAAAGGTTATTGCATATATTTGCTAGATCAATCATACCTAGGTTGTTCACTTCAGTGTCATTCATGGGTTTAATAGATGCTAGGTTACGAATAATTTCGGAAGCCCTCTCCGCTTCCCAAGTCTAAAAGATCATTGACGGATTTAAAGACCTCATGGTCATTTGATCCGAGAGAGGTCCCTAAGTCATTTGCCTTATCCACTATTTCATTCTCTGTGAAATGCAATAATGAACATTTTTATCAAAAGACATACCTGTAGTAGCCTCGACATTACGAAGCATGGCTGCCCTCTTGGCACGCGCTAACTGCAGGTCGTCCGCATCCGGCTGATCCTGGATCCGGTTGCTGACACGCCTGCCTGCCATCATCGGATCCACGATCCCGCCGAAAGCGACAAGTTCCTCTGTCGTCCTCTCCCGAGGAGTGCGCTCCCGACTCTCACGCCCTTCCCCTAGCGTTGGTGAAGGAGGGTAGGGCGTGGTCGAGCGGGCATCAGCCATAGTGGTCAAGGGGGAAGCGGACCGTGGAGCCACCTGCTCAGTAGTCTCGTCCCCCCTCCCCCCTCACCGAAAGGACTGCGCGGTCCCTGACTCTCCTGGACGCCGTGGGCCGACGGAGAGATTAAGACACGGGCCTCCTGCCCGCACCTCACTCCCAGATCTCCCGGAGCCGCCGAGATAGAAAGGGCACCTAGGCCCTCCTGGCCAGGCACCCCTCCCAAAGAACTCGAGTCAGATGCGTGTACGAGGGCG
>NC_041382.1:680919139-680961949 GCF_002162155.2 Triticum dicoccoides
CTCGCCATGATCCATGTGCCCACCAAGTGTGACTGGGCCTCTTTCTCGAAAGCCCTGAGATGCGTGATGAGAGTCTGAAGCCTCAAGTACCGTCATCTCCTCGCAGGCCGGAGCCAACACTGGTGGTAACTGAAACTCCACCGGATCGTCCGCCTCGACTCTAATGCTCCACAACCGACTAGTGTCGCCTAGAGTTAGATCCAATCCTGGTGACGCGGTGGGGCATGCCAACCCAGTGCCTATACTTAGGTTTGAGTTCTAGAAAATAGGCGTTAAAAAAAAGGCAAAAAAAAAATAAAATAACTCCAAATAAAGATGAGATTGTCTCAGGCAAACAAATTAAAATAACTTGAAAAGAATTCTTTTTATTTCTCGCTCGTTGTCTCGGAGCTTAGGCATGATCGAGCACGAATCTTAACGTAGTCCACGGCTGACGGTAGCAGTAACCAGGCATTGCTGAGCGTACACGTGCCCATGACCCACCTGTCAGCGCCCGTACATCCAGCTATCCCCGCAAAAGCAAAAAGGAGGCCATAGACGCGCAGGACTGGAGGAGGCGATCAGTACCGTCCGTTCGGAAAAAGCAGCTGAACTGGATTGATCGGCGCCGTCCGCCTCGTGGCCGCTCCGCTATATAAGCACCCCCAACTCCCTCCCTTCCAGAGCACACCACCACAAGCAGCTTCCTTCTTCCCACCCCAAACCAACCCACTTTCTTTTTCGCTTTTGGTACATGATGCTCTGACTGCCGGTCCGGTCGCACATTTCGTTTTCGTTTCGTTTTCGTTTTCGTTTTCGTTTCGATTCCTAGCTAGTAGTTTTGATTCCATCTGCTATTTGTTCTGCTGTTTTCATGTTTCTCTTGCTTTTCTTGAACCGAATCCTCTCCTTCGTGTTTCCTGGTTGATGCGCCGGTGAAGGCAAGAGTACCTCGGAGCGTCGCATGCATGCGTGCCGGATCGTAGCTCGAGTGCCCGAGGGCATGGCAGGTTTTTCCTTCTTCTTTCGTGCAACATCTTCTGTTTTTTCAGTCGCACCTATTCTTCTTCTTTCCTGTTCTTGTGGTGCTCTTGCGTTTCAACTTTCATTTTACCGGCAAGAGGGCGTACGGGCGCGGAGACGAGGTCCAAGAACCACACGTCCGCGCCGCTCATGTTCCAGATATGTGTGCTGTTCAAAGCCCTGTATGCTCCATCGTTTGCTTTGTGTGTTTCTTGAGTTTCTCCCCCCGTCCGGAGTGCTGCTCGCTCGACCGCGGCTCTTTTGTCCCTTTTTTCTTTTCGTTCGGAATGGTCTCCCTGATGAAGCTTGTTTCCCGTGACCGTCCGCCGATGATGATGCATAGATTCGCAGATGTGCTACGCACAAGTGATAGCAACCAATTAATTTCTTCATCTGAGGCGCAGTCGTTTCGCAACCTGTTGGTTTCTTTCTTGCTCGAATGAGATGCCAAGTTCGTCCACCTCTTGACAGTTGGTATTTCTTTTCTCTTCCGTGCTCCATGATGCTCTGACTGCCGGTCCGGTCGCACAACGGCTGAGAGCGTGGCAGACTTCTTTTAAATTTTGTCTGGACGTACGTTCTCATCGGGATGAGAGAAGATCAACCTGTACTGTGCTGTGCTCTGTCCATGCTTTATGCTCTTTTTTCTGCCATTTCCCCTTGCCATTGGAAGTTGTTCGTCTCTTGGTGCTTCTTTTACACGTACGGGTGTCATGATCAGATCAATGCAAGCAGTTGTAGTACGAGCCATCATGCATGCATGGTGGTCTCTCACTCCTTCCGTTTTTTGGTTGGTCTTCCCTGCCCTGGCATGCTTTTCCTTTGGTCCTCGTTCTCTTTTTCCTTATCTTTTTGACGATCTCTTCTTACCTCGGTGATGCAAATTAGCTGTGATAGACCTGATGCTCTGACCGCTGATTGATTCGCGGCGAGATTCATTTCACAACAGCTGAGAGGCTTATTTTACTGATCTACCTTTGCTAAACATGTCAGGGTGGCCTTCCGCGGCAAGAAATGGCTTGACTTCAGTCTTATACTTCTCTGTGGTTTTCAGAATTCTCTTCTCTCATGAACGATTATTTGTTTTTTCTGTTGCCAATGATGCATAAATACGACATGAATAAGTAAAATATCCGACTCACCCCATGCGGAAAACTTTTAACATCGCTGAGGCATTCAGTAATTTAATTTTATTTCTTTTGCCAAGAAATCCTCTGGACGTAGTGCCAGAAACATTGTTTCAGTATTTCACTTCATGTGTTTTTCATCCCGTTTCCAGAATTCTGTCTTCTCACGTACCATTATTTTCATCCTGCCAATGATGCACAAAAACATGAATAAGTAAAATACTCCGACTCACATCATGCGGAAAACTTTTAACATCGCTGAGGCATTTGCTCTTTGTTTCGTTCGTTTCTTTGGTCTACTTTCTCTTCGTTCCTTTGTCAGGGTGGCAGCTTGATATGGTGGTACCAGAAACATTGTTCAGTATTTTAATTCTCTGAGGTTTTCATCCCGTTTCCAGAATTCCCTCCTAACGCACGATTATTTTCATCCTGCCAATGATGCATAAATACATGAATAAGTAAAATACTCCGACTCACCCCATGCGGAAAACTTTTAACAGCTGAGGCATTCAGTAATTTAATTTCAACCCTTGACTTTTTCTTTTTCTGTATGTACTACTTTCTATTCAGTTTTCTTCACCTCCTTTACGAAAAAACGCCGCTTCCTGACTGAACAGGCAAAATTTACCAATGTCGAGGATGAAGTGTCCTTAGCGGGTTGATGCTACGTGAAAACGCAATGACAATTCTGAGACATGTTTTTTTGGCCGTTGATGTATTTTGTTTATGAACGCACTGATGTGCCGCGTGGAAGATAGCATTTTCAGCATTTGTAATTTTTCTCCAGGGGCTGATGATCCGAAACACAGTTCAGTTTGATCCGAGGGCCTGATTTCTTGGCCTATTCTCGAGACATGTAAACTTCATTTCCCCTGAGGCCTCACTGATGATGCTTGTTTTTCTTACCACCATATTCGCTGATGATGATGCATATATATATGTTTGCCGATGCGCCCTCACAAGTGATAGCAATTAATTTCCCAATCTGAGACGAATGGTTTTGTTCTGATTTTTTTGACTGGGTTCTTTGGACGTGCCAGTGGGTTGTCTTCCCTTCTCAACTGGCAACATGAATACATGATCACTGTGGCACAATTACGGGTGGATTTCTTTTCGTGCTCGACCGAGATGCCGAGTTCTTCCTTGTCGTACAATTTCATTCTCTTTTTTCTACCCGATGATGCTCTGAAGTGATGACATGCATGGGTGCCATGATCAATGCAAGCATGGTGGTTGCCCTGCCCTGACATCGACCTGGTCAGAGGGAGCCCCCGTTCTTTTGCTTGCCTTGGAGTAGTACGCTCTCTTTCTTTGTTCTTGGACGGTCTCTTCTTACCTCAATGATGCAAGAAAAAAAAAACTGTGATAGACCTGATGCTCTGACAGCTTCATCTCCGGCACAATCTCTTTTTGCCTGTTGGCTGTTGGTTCTGGACGTCAAAGGCATTGAGCACTTTCTTTTACTCCTACTTCTGTGTGGTTTATCAACCCTGCCGTTTCCAGAATTATCTTCTCTTCTGTATGACTTTTTTTTTAAAACTTTGCCCAATGATGCTCTACATGCAGAAAGCTTTTAACATCACTGATTCGGTAATTTAATTTGCTCTCTTGAACTTTTCCTCTTCTGTACTTCTAATACGAAATTAGTTAATGTTTGTGATGATGATTGCTAGTATGTGAAAATGCAATGACATTTCTGAAGCATCCAGATTTCTTTGATTTGCTTCCATGAATTATCTTTGGTTATGTTGGGCCTGCACAACAAATGCTGGGTTTCTCTTCTTTGATTTCCAATTCTCTCTTTGTTGGTTTTGCTGAAAAACCTTTTCCGTTCTCTTCTTTGGCCGATGATGTGCTGAAATATCGTGATGCTGAACAGGTAAAATATCTGTCACATGATGTGCAAAATTGAACGCTTGTGCGTGCCTGAGGCCTTCTACTTCTCTCAATGATCTCTGTTCTCTCAATGAAGTGGCAAGGCGCACACATTTCTGCTGTGGATACAGCAATTTCTTGCTCTTATACCGTTATCAGTGTTCATGCTAGTATCTATGTGAAAATGCAATCTATTAGTATTAAATATGTACTTCTTTCCTTGGTATTAGATGCGTCTCCTGAACCTGTTTTCTATCGCAATGCTTAGCTTTTTCTTTAGAAGTAATAACTTCCATTGGTGTGATGGATGTGGACAAACTTCACATCTTGGATTTTGTTGAGGCATGAAGATTGCTTTTGTTAGTACTTCTGTTTGTTCAGTGTTCATTTAAAATTTACTCTGGCCAGGCCAATGATTAGAGATACAATCCAACCTTGAATCAATGTGTTGTTCATTGGTATGAGAACTCTTATCCATGACTAAATGAGGCCTCTTGATACAATCCAACCTTGAATCAATCAACCTTGAGTATGCAGCGTTTTGCTGCTGAAATTCTGTACAAAATTGGCCAAACACTTGCTCTGATTTCAATAATATTTTCTAAAAAAAATGGGTTTCCACTCTTGGCAGTAATCTCTTCTTTAACAAGAACACATATTTTGGAACAGAAATGAAAATGCATATTTCAAAGTTTCTATAGTTGTCTTTTTGGTGCCATCAGAACAAGTTTTGTTTGTTCATTGGATTTTTAAACTTATAATTGTTGAATTCCCCTATATATTTTCCTAAGGTTTATGATGTTGAATAACATTGTTTTCGTGCAAAAAAAATAGTTAACTTGATCAATTTTCTTAAGGTCACCACCAAGTACTTCAAAGAGAGACAATTGGTGCTAGTTGGTCCGTGATCAATTCTGAAGCTTATTGGAGACGATGTGCCGGTGAAACAAGATGGCGTACAAGGGGGCAAGGCAACTGTAGCACCAGCGTAATGGTTGAAATTCTAATGCAGGAAGCAGGAACACCAATTTCCTATTAGGAGGCCACCATGTGCGAAACAAAATAGCCTGAGAGGGGGCAAGGCAAAATAGCCTAAGAGTTCAATTTGAAAAGAAACACAGTTCAATTTGATCCGAGGGCCTGATTTCTTGGCCTGTTTTCGACATGTAAATTTCATATTTCCCCTGAGGCCTCCCTGATGATGCTTGTTTCTTGCCACCATATTCGCCGATGATGATCCACATATTTGCAGATGTTTTTTTTAGAAAAGGATATATTTACATATGTGCTACGCGCAAGTGGTTTTTTATTTCGAAAACAAAATAATTTCGGAGCCCATCGAAATATGCGAAATTTCTGAAATTTCGCATATTTCGGAAATTATTTCGGATTTTCCGATTTCAAATTTAGCTTAATTTTATTGAATTCTAAAATAATTTAAATTTATTTTAAAATCTGTTTGAATCTGCATCGATATTTTGGGGTTAATAATATTTCAGACCCCACTGAAATATGCGAAATTTGGAAATTTCATTGAAATTTTGTTGAAATTTTTAACTAGCAATCAATTTTCCAATCTAAGGTGAACGTTTTCGTTCCGATTTTTCGTTGGGCTTAGAGCAACTCCAACGGGCCGACCCAAACGGACGGCGATTTCATCCGCTTTTTGTCCGTTTGGGTCAGCCAGACGGACACGGATGCCCGCTTCCGCATTTGGGTCGGCGCCTGCGCCCAACGCTGGCCTGAGACCCATTTTGACGGCGCCAAAAAAATGAACGCATGCATATTTAAAAAAAGAGAAACAACATTAATTAAACATTAAAGCCGGCCACGAAGGCCGGCGAGACTCCACGCGTCCACATTTGCATTTAGAAAAGATAAAAACAGCCTAAACTACGAGGCGGCGCGTTGGCCTAGGCGTCGTTGATGTCGTCCTCGGGGTCCGTGAGGTCGATGAGCGTCGGCACCGGCCCGGCCCAGGCGAACGCCGTGTTCCAGAGCGCCGCCATGTCGGGCTGTGCCGGTGCAGGCAGTGCCGAGGCGGGGGGCTGTGCGGCCGCCTGTGTAGTCGCGGCCTGGCGTGCCTCCTCCTTGGGGTCGCGCTCGAGCATCTCCTCGTACTCGCCTTGACGGCGCTCCTCTGCCAGCCGGCGCTGGCGCCACATCTCGAGGTAGGCCTGCTCCTGCGCCGGCGTCGCCCCCAGCCAAACCGGTGGCGCGGACACCCACTCGCGCACCACTCCATTCCAGGAGAAGCGCGCGATGGGCTCAGACTCGGGCTCCGGCTGCGGCTCCGGCTTGATGGGGGACGACGGGGCCACCGGCGGCACCACGCTGTCGCCCGCCGCGGAGAGGGCAAGGGCCCGCGCCATTGGCGCCTCGTAGCGGGCCTCCTCTTCCGCCTCCGCCGCCTCTGCTCTGCGCCGCTCGTCCTCCTCGCTCTCCCGGTAGACGGACGCAAGGGCCGCCTGGTAGGCGTCCTCCGCCGCCTGGTCCTCCTCGTGGACGACCAGCGGCATTGGCCTCCGGTCGACCTCGCGCACGCCCCGTCGCCTCGCATCCTCGTGCTCGAAGGTGAAACACCTCGCCCAGTTGGGCGAGTCGGTTGCGTAGGCCTTGTCGAGGCGCTGCTCGGGCGTCAGCAGCACCCACCGGCGCCGCACCTCCTCCGCGTGAGCACGAGCCGACCGCGGCGCCGCCGGCACTGGGATCCTATCTGGATCCAGATGCCAGTCGTGCGGCAGCGTCACGTCCGGATACGACAGAGGCTGGCGGTTCTGCCAGTGTCACTCCGCCTGGTGCACTGGCACGTTGACGCGCTGCCTCTGCCAGCGAGGCGCCGGCGGGGGTGGGAGGAACTCGGAGGGGAAAGGGGTGGCGGGGGACTTGCCCTTGGCCTTGCTGCTGCTGGTGCCGGAGAAGAGGCCCATCCTCGCCGTCGTTGTGGTGGCTAGGGTTTGCCGGCAACGAGGGAGCAAGGTGGGCAGATGGGGACGATGAGTTTGGATGAGGACGGCCCCGCCGCACGGTCGGCTTAAAAAAGGATGAGCGCCGTCGCTGACGCGTGGGCCCATCGTCATAAATTAAGCTGACCGCATGGGCAACAGGTAGTTGGACGGCTGCCATGTGGGGACGCGGCGGATAGCGAGAAGGCGTGTGAAGCATTCGTTCGGCGTCCGCGCCGATGCAGTTGGGGCGCAAATTTGGGCCACAAATGCGTCGGCGCGGACGCGAAGCGGACGTGATTTGGGTTTCGATCGGCGCGTTGGGCCGCCACTTTTGTCCGCGCCGACCCAAACGGACGCAGGCGGGCAAAATGGGTCGAGCAGTGCTATGGGGACGATAAAGTATGGACGACTCATGCACGATGATTAAATCCAGCCGAAGAATCTCGAGCACAACCCAGCAGCGGCCGTTGGATCCCTCGGTCGTGTAGTTATTGTCCCAACACTGTCACGTGTGGAGCACTTTCGAAATGGGTCGGCCCTTTGGAGTTGCTCTTATTACTTTTTCTACCTGATGATGCTCTGACCGCTCGTCCGTGAATTTTGTCTGTGTGGACGTTCTCATTGGAATCAGGGAAGATCAACATGTGATGTGCTGCCGCTCTGTCCATGGCCATGCTTTATTCTCTTTTTCTGCCCCTCCTGTAGCGGACAAAATTATTGTTCTGATCTAAAAGGCTAACAAAATCCCGATTTGATCTCGTTTAAAAAAATCGATTTTGACCTCTTTGGGTGACGCCAACATCCCTGGTGTCTGGGTTGCGAACCAAATGTCAGGAACCCTGGCGTCTGGCCCCTGGCCCGCACTGCCCGCCTGCCCGTTGACCTGTTGACGTGGCAAAGGGGCTAGACGCCAAGGACCCTGGCGTCTGGCCCTGGTAAGTGGATAACCCCCGCGGGCCGAGCCCACCCACCCACCTCTTTTCCTCCTGGGCGGCGCACGAACAGAGGGCTTCTCTCCTTCGCCCCTCTTCTCCCTCACACCAAATCCTCACCTGATCTACTCCATCCTCCACTCTAGTTCGTGGATCTGGGGCCCCTAAGCATCCTTGAGGTATTCTCCCCCGTCTCCTCCAATTTATTTGGGTTGAGTCCTCTTCTTTTTGATGCATTATTCAACACTAGGTGATGTTAGATGAGTAGATGGTTTCTTTGTTTTAGGAAATTGTTTGTAGTTGATAGATGATTTGGTAGGCAGTAGATGATGTGCAGTTGAACATGTAGGCAAAATCAATTCCGTTTTGTGCATATGTTGTCCATAGGAATTTTTTTTGAACTAAGAGGGGTGATGAATACATGATTTTTGTATGTAAAGTAGACTTGTTTGATAATTAGTTTGATAGATGATGTGTGTATGTGGTATAACAATACAGTTGAATTTAAATATGATGTCTCTATGTGTAGATAATCCTATTGTTGGCATACTTTATTTGCAAAAGACATGGTGAAATTTGGTACTCTAGATGATATGTATTTGCATATGTGACACCATATTATTTGACAAATTTATTTGATTGAGATGAAGTTGGTATGTTTGAGAAGAATTATGTGTGCATATGAAGAAGAAGAAAAATGATGTGGTTATGTTTGAGAAGAATGGTGTGTTCATATGGCATAACGTGGAGAAGAAAATTATATTGTTTGATATTGTTCATGTATTCATAGATGTTTGTGATTTGTTTTGTAGGATGGCGGATGGTGATGGACCTTGGTATGTCGGATTAATCGATGAGTGGGATAAGAAGCATCGTGTTCGTGCCATTGAGAACGGACATGTAAGAAGCAAGACTTATCAATTTTCGTTGTTTCTCATTTGTGTTCTTGTATTGATTAAAACATCACTTTATTTGCAGCTTGTAGGAAAGTCGCCCCGGGTTGGGGGACTACTCCTTTTATGGGGATCACAATGGCTTTATTCGCTATATTCCTATCTATCATTTTAGAAATTTATAATTCTTTCGTTTTACTGGACGGAATTTTAACCAATTAGGTTTCTACTAACTAAAACTAGGAAGTCAGAGTTTTTCCATCCAAAAAAGCCTTTCTAGTTTAAGATCTACATTTCTAGATATTATGGTAGTTCGACCGCGGAATTTTTTTGTTTCGGTATCTCTGGAATATGAGTGTGTGACTTGTTAGAATTGATCCTATTGATAATACATACTATGCACATGAGGGGTCATTCCACTGATGACTTTACTTACGACCCGCGGTACGAGCCTTACATTCGGAGATTGGGTCTTCTCCCATTCGTGTTGCAGTTTAAGCGACGCGCTCCGTCGCTGAACCACGCGGCGCTGACCGCACTTGTGGATCGTTGGAGGCCGGAGACTCACTCGTTCCACCTTCCATTTGGGGAGATGACGATGACCCTTGAGGACATGGCTATGATAAGTGGCCTTCCTATCAACGGACAAGCTGTTACTGGTCGTGCCAGTGCCGTTAATTGGCGAGAACGGACTGGCATTTTAATTGGTGTTCAGCCCGACGCCCCTGAGGAAGGCAAGGCCGATACCGCAAGAGTGAGGCATTCTTGGCTAAAAGCGGTTAGAGGAAACACCAATCCGTGTCCTAGGGTGCTAATGACGTGGTTGTGCAGCAGTACGCGCGAGCCTATCTTTGGTATGTACTAACCAAGGTAGTCTTCTCAGATGCAACTGGGAACTCGGCCCTCTGGATGTTCCTGGAGCTACTCAATAACTGGGATACCCAGTATAGCTGGGGTTCGGCCGCACTAGCATATTTGTATCGTCAGGTAAGAGATATTTGCAACCATTTAACTTGCATTTGTCATGCGCCTCCATATCTAACATGTTTGTTTGATTGCAGCTTGACTTGGCGCGTCGCAGGAAGGGAGATACATCCTCATTGGCTAGGTTTGTTTGGAGCCTATCCATGTGGATGTGGGAGCGGATCCCGGTTGGACGGCCCGATATCAAGGACCCCAACATGGAAAACCCACGGGGTAATCCGGACGGGCTGCATGATGATGATCCATATCGGTGCCCTACGTTTGCTTACTATTGGAACAAGTGACAGTGTACGCAGGAAGCTCGCATGTGCGATACAAGTGCTATATGAACGAGCTGGACACCTTGACTGCTGAGCAGGTATAGAGAAGTTCGATGAGACCAAATTTAGTCAAGAATGAAACTTGTATCTAACAATGTATCTCTTTGTTTTGCAGGTACATTGGTTGCCTTATATGGAAGATCGTGACTATGATCTTAATGAGATGTGCACGCGTGATAGCCATCTTTGGCGGGCGAGGTGCCCAATGATATGCTTCTTCGCAGTCGAGTGGCACTTTGTAGACCGTGTGGCAAGACAATTTGGAAGAAGACAAGGTACTCCAATTGAGGAGAGCAACTAGGAGATGCTATCTCTGCATCGGTGAGCAAGCATGCCTTGAGTATGTAGTAGAGCATTGAATAAGTCTATGTTTGCTAATGCTTTGTCTCGTGCATCATTTGTAGGTTCGATCGAAGGAACAATCAGGATATATCGGATTGGGCAAACAAACACCATGCGTGGATAGAAATTTGGAATCAAAGAGACGCGTTAGTGCAATCAGAGAATAGACCTCACAATCAGTCAGCATATCAAAAGTATCAACTGTGGTATGCGGATCGTTACCGGTTAAAGCTAAAGCCTAGTTGGACTCGCGAGGAGTGGTCGGAGTTGGTGTCTGAAGACTCGGAGACTGCAGAAGGTTATCATACCTTCAACACGACTGTGAGAGACACCAGAGGGGCTCACGTTGACTATGCACCGATGCATGACGAAATGGTAGTCTGTTTGACCTATTCTAACAAACTTGCATCATATTGTCTTCTTTCAAATACATAAGTTTGGTGTGTTCATGAATTGCAGGGCAGAGAGTTGCTTCTGTGCGTCAACGATGCCAATGTTGCACTGAGTCATCCACCTGGTGGTGTATTATCTGAGAGGACTCTTAGGAGCACGATGGAGGTGTGACCAATATATTATAAAAGTTTCTTTTCGCGGATTATTTATTTGCATCTCATATCATAGCATATTTTGTGTTGTTGTAGAAGTTCAAGAAGCGGTTCCATAAGATGGCAGCAATGCTTTCTTGCCATGGTGCTCAGTCCAGTGACGTGTATGCACCTGGTACCCGCGCCGCCAGAGCTAATAGACGGCGTTATATCCAGAACAATGAGGACATGGAGGAGGAGGTCCATGAAGAGGAGCCAACACATCATGAGGAGCATGATTATGATGCAACACATCAAGAGGATCATGAGTATGATGTTTATGCTCCACAACCATCACAAGTTACACAACCGACACAAGGCAATGCTCGCTCTAGGAAAGGCAAAGCCATAGCTAAGACACCGGGCAAGAAAGGTAGAAAGAAGACATGGAACACACAATTCCATAGTCCGGAGTATCCTCGTCAGCTTATCCCAACAGGAATGTAAAGATATAATGCCAACATTGAGGTGGAGGAGGAGGCATACAATGAAGAGGAGGAGGAGGCTAGCGAAGCGGAGGAGCCTACACTTGCAGCACTCGTGAAGAGAGGAAGGAGGAAGTGAGCTTCTTGTTTGGAAGTGCATGAACTAGGTGGCGTTTGTATGCATGAACTTGGTGTTGTGGTAAAAACTTTTAAGGTTGTCTTAAATTTTGTGTCTTATGTATGCACTTGGTGTCTTATGTATGCATGAATTTGTCGTGATGAAAAATCTGTGAACTTGTTGTCGTTTGTTCTGTGAAATGTGCTATCTTTTGTGTTCTATGAACATGTCATATTATTATATATGTGCTATCTTCTTGTGGGAAATAAGTCCAAAATAATGTACAGGGCCCTAGACGCTAGGGTCCTTGGCGTCTGGTATGAAGTCAGGGGACCAGACTCCACGATCCATGGAGTCTGGTTTGAAGACAGGGGACCAGACGCCACGATCCCTGGAATCTGGTGGTCGACTGGAAGCAAAAGCAGAGGCCTGGACAGCAGAAACAGGGCAGCCAGATGCCAGGGTCCATGGCGTCTGGCCCTGGTGTAGTAGTTTTTCCATTTTGTTCATATTTTGTCACAGCATAGTATTGAATGACATAGATATTTTGTTCTATCAAACACCTATAGTATTGAATGACAAACATTAGTGTTCACATAATAGCAAATGACAAACATTAGTGTTCACACAATAGCAAATGACAAACATAGTTATCACATAATCTCAAATTACACAAATAGTCTCGAATGAGAAGTTCATCACATACAATGTCTCGAATGACATAAGTAGTTCATGACCACGATGGTCCACGATAGTTGAAACGACATGAACATCACATATAATTCGGTTTCCTGTAGCAATGCAAGTCAACAACCCTTTTCCATCCCCATTCTTGCAGCATTTCTTGAATCTTGTCATCATCAGTTATGTCAACCAATTTTCTTTCCCCGGGGCCATCTGACTGCTTCCTGCTGACGTAGTACACAAAATCCTCTTCCTTCAACCCTTGCTTCAACATGAATTTAGTCTTCAACCAATCGAAAGTGAGGTCCACTTCACTAACTTGCACAACACATGGAGACGAGCCTTAGACATGAACAACAGGGCTAAGCACCCACTGAGTACCCTTAGCCATCTACAACACACAAATCTCTTAGTACCTAACCTATGATACATTAAACCACGAGGAAAACAAAGTAGGGTTTACACAAAACTATGATACATTAAACCAACCAAAAAATGGGGGTGGAGTTGATTTACCTTCTAGTTTCGAAATCCTGAAGATCCAACGGTGAAAGCGGACCGATTCATGAGAGATTTGAGGGGGGGTTAGGGTACTGGATGAGAGTGAGTGGATGAGAGGGCTAGAGGTGAGAATGAGTGGAGATGAAAGGAATGAGAGGGGTAGAGGTGGAGATGAATGGATGAGAGGGCTAGAGGTGGGCCTAAAGAATCTTATCCACTCGAAAATTGCTCTCGGGATAGGGAGCCAGACGCTAGGGACCTTGGCGTCTGGGTGTGTTGCAAACTGGCAAAATGCTCAGACAAATCAGACAGGTGTCTGGTCTCCTACGTGACCAAAACGAGCCAGACGCCAGGGACTTTGGCGTCTGGGTTTGGAGACCCAGACGCCAGGGTGCCTGGCGTCTGGCTCTCTGGATCGGGCATCAGACAGGTGTCTGGTCTCCTGCGTGACCAAAACGAGCCAAACACTAGGGACCTTGGCATCTGGTCTGGATATGGACCCAGACGCCAGCGTGCCTGGCGTCTGGCTCTCTGGATGATCATACAGGTGTCTGGTCTCGTGCGCGACCAAAACGAGCCAGACGCCAGGGACCTTGGCGTCTGGTCTTGTCTTGTCTGGTCTGGATATGGACCCAGACGCCAGGGTTCCTGGCGTCTGGTTCTCTGGATAGGTGCACATAATTTCCTCTCTGGATGGGCAAAATGCTCTTTGGATAGTTTGCACATAATTTCAAATAGGTTGCACACACTTTTAAACATTGGAAATCAAACAAAAATATGAACAAAGCATAGTTTGCACATAATTTCAAATAGGTTGCACATAAGTAGTTCATGATCACACAAGGTCTCGAATAACAAGTTCACACATGATGTCTCAAATGACATAAGTAGTTCATGACCACACACGATCTCTAATGACAAGTTCATACATTAAACAAAGTCTCGACATTCCATCATCGACACCGGTGCCTTTCCATTTGTCTACTGAGTAGTACGGGGCCACTTTCCCTTTTTGTCACGTGCCTCGTCCTCCTCTCGTGCATCGCGAGCCCTTGCAAGTTTTGTTGCCCTCTCTTCTTGACGAGCCTCCTTCTCTTTGCGTGCCCTTTCTTGCTCATGCTTCTTGCGCTCGTTCTTCTCCTTCTCACGACGCTCATGCTCCAATCCCCGTGCAAAGGACTCCTCGAACAGGCACTGCCTCCGTAAGTAATCTCGATGTTGGTCCTCTTGGACATCTTTTGGTACCTCATGATCTATCCAAGTGAAGTACTTGCAAAGTGGAGGAGGCGACTACATAAAAATCATGTTTTTGTTAGTAATATGAGTTCAAACTTGATGAGGTTTTGGTTGTATGCTTCTTCATAACCACCATACAACATCCTAATAGCATTTGCCTTTGCCTTCCATGCCTTCCATACTTGACTTCATAACCAAATTGTTTTTTCACCGTACGCATTAGAAACCTCACTTTCACAGTGGGATCAAAGCCTATGTCTTTCATCCATTTGTATCCGAGATACTCAGATGTGAGTTGACGGTGTGTCATTCGAAGTCGTTTAGATGGCGGTTTGCACCTATGAGTGGCAACACAACTTGTTAACACCCATTCTTCGGTTTCTTTAAGCTTTTCATGGTGTAACGCAACTTCATGTCGGAGTGCTCAACATAAATTGGCCTATGGTTCCGAATGGCATAGTCAGCCAACCAAAACTTCAGCATAGGCAAGCTCAGAAACTTCACTCCTTTCTCCAAATAAGCATTCTTGTCCTCATTCTCCACCCTTGGTTCTCCTGCACCCGCGCATGGTGTTGGCTCAATCGTCGTCATTCTCATTCCACCGTCAACAACAGCTTTATGGCCAAGGCTGAGATCTTTAAACAAGTGAGTTCTTTTTTCTAAGCCCGTCAGCTCAAAGTGGATTTGGTTTTCCTCCTTTGTGAATCCATCTTCGTCCAACTGTTCAACTGGACCCTCGTCATCCGAGTCATACGCATATTGACGCATAAAAGGCAAGTCACGATCCATGTCCTTTTGCGCTATGTATGCATCCAAGTCACCAACATCATTACCATGAAACCCTTCCTCTTGCTCTTCGTTGTCATCATAAGCATCTTCATCCTCTTGAATTACTTCGTCACTAGCAATCACCTCAACTTCATTTGCTTGGCTAGTTGGTGGTTGGCTAGAAGCATTGGGGGCATACAACTCAACCTCATTTGCTTTAATAGATGGTACACGGGGACGTGGTTGGTGAGAAGCATTGGGGGCATCAACCACAACCCTATGCTCAACAAGTGGCACCATTGTCCTCTCGCTCATGTCATCCATTGGGGAAGAGACATGCCGGTTCAAATCAAAGGTAAACCGAGGAGATTCAACCTTGGTGGCAAACAATTCAAGTGACTTGTCTTCCGATTGGGAAACTTTTTCCTTGTATACATCCCAATGCAAATCCGAGGTGATAGGCATACTTTTCAAGCGAGATTTGGCTCCAACTCCAACATCATACCTTCCTATTAACTTAACATCAACATTGGTGTCCATCCACTTTAAGACTTGTCTCACTTTTGCAACAACATCCTCATAGCTAGGGCTTGTATCAAAAACCAATGGTTCCTCACCCGTGTCGGCATTGTTACTCAAGAATGCCTCCTTGTCCATGTAATGAACATTAACAAGTCTCTCCATCTAAAAATAACATGAATGCATTTAAGACTTCAATGATAATTGGTGTTTATCCAAATACATCTCATTATATCCAAAGCATATCAACACTAAATTATTGGTGATGTCCACAAAAGTATCACTAATTAACACACATTAAGCAAAGTTAACCCTAATCACTAACTAACCCTAACCCCCAATCTTTCTACTGAACAAGCATATATTCCTACTACACACCATGCATATCACTATATTATCAAAGTTAACCAAGCCATTCACACTAACATAAGGGAGAAAACAAAAACTAGGGTTCCACCAACATGTATAAAATGCAACCAAAATAACAAAATTTAACAAAAAAATAATTGGATGATTTGGGGAAGATTACCAAGAGCAACAAAGTGATGGAAAGATCCACCTAAGAGATGCACCTTTTGGAGAGGATTTGAGGGGGAGCTTGAGGGGTGGGAGAGAGTGTGGGAGCTCCAAGTGTTCTTCAAGCTCGGGTTGTGGATTGGGGAAAGTGTGTGAGGTGGGTCCCACACACTCTCCCGTGGGTTATCCACTTACCAGGGTCAGACGATTTTTTTTGAAAGAGGTCAAAATCGAATTTTTTTTGAAACAAGGTCAAATCGGGATTTTGTTAGCTTATAACAGTAATTTTGTCCTCCTGTAGCGATGGCTCCCTGCCTTTTCCATTGCCCTCTGTGCTTGCGTTTCTTTACATGCATGGGTGCCACGATCAATGCAAGCATGGTGGTCTCTCGTTCTTCCTTCTTTTTTCTTCTTGTATTGCTGTGCACCCTGACATCGACCTTGTCAGAAGGAGCGAGGACAGCAGCAGTTCTTGTGATTTGGATTTGGAGTAGTGTACCATTCTTTTTTGTTAGTAGCATTTGGTCTCTAGGGTGGTGATCTTTTTCTTGGACTGTTTCTTCTTACTCCGATGATGTAAATTAACAGTGATAGAACTGATGCTCTGTTTGGCTGTGATTCTTCGTCTACCTTCTCTGCCTGCGTTCCTTTGCTAAACATGTCAGGGTGGCAGCCTTGAGTGACGTCTGCCTGCTGCCTTACACGCCAAAGAAATAATCTCGCCAAGCATTGAGCACTTTCTTTTACTTGTGTGTGACTTATCATCCCAGCCGTCTCCAGAATTATCGTCTCTCCCGTACGACTTTTTTAAACTTTGGCCAATGATGCTTTACATACATGAATAAGTAAAATACTCTGACCTGCCCATGCAGAAAGCTTTTAACATCGCTGAGGCATTCGGTAATTTAATTTGCTCACTTGAGCTTTTACTTTTCTGTACTTATTTTACGAAGTTAATTAGTGTCTGTCATGCTTGCTAGTATGTGAAAATGCCATTACTTCTTTGATTGCTTCCATGAATTATTTTTGGTTATGTTGGACCTGCAACAACTAATTCTGGGTTTCTCTTCTGCATAGTGGTAGTGAACAGGTGAAATATCCTGACTTGTAATTCTCTCTTTGGCCGATGATGTGCTGAAATATCCTGCTGAACAGGTGAAATATCTGTTACATGACGTGTAAAATTGAACGCTAGTGCGTGCCTGAGGCCTTACTTCTCTCAATGATCTCTGTTCTTGACAAAGCTCTTCTTGATAACCTGTTCTTCTTTTGCTGCTTTGTACGCCCGAGCCAACTGTGAGTTTTATTGACACTGTAATGAAGTGACATTTCTTCTGTGGATACAACAATTTCTTGCTCTTATACTGATATCTGTCTTGGTGCAATGACACTTCTGAAGTTCTGAGACATCCAGAATTCTTTTGTTGCTTCCATGTATTAAAGTTTTGGTTTTGTTGGCCGTTGATGTCGTAGAATCTCACTATTGTTCTGATGTGTGTGGCACATGCAAGATAGAAATACACCGAGGCCATTCAAGCACCTGCCATTCAACTTGTAGCAGTAGCATTTTCCTCTTTCGCTTCTTCAAAATTAGGGAATAATTAATAGGCCTGTGATGGAAAGCATACCGGGATTCACTTTTAGAACTCACCTGTGAGTTGGTACATGAAGCGAAAATTTACAGCGCTGATGCATCTCCCATTTCTCTCTTCTTTGCCCCATTTCTTTTCTCAGTGAACTTTGCTCACGTCTCTCTGCTGCCACCTGTCACTTGTTTCTTTTTGGTTGGTTAATTACTTTGCCCCATAAATCCTGTGAGAAACGTCATGGAAGGTCCAACTTTGACTTTCCGGCAATGCCATAGTGCTTCGTCCCAATTACTTACATCCAGCAGCTGACCAGAAACCTCAAACAACCCATACTCCGCACGGTTGGCAGCCGGGATTGTGCGGACGCGGATGCCCGGTCACGACATCCTCCAGCAAGCGATGTCCAGATAGGACGCGGATGCGCCGGATGTCCGGCCCGACACAGGACGCCGGATGTCCAGGTAGGATGGCCGGATGTCCGGCCAGGAGTCTGGCCGATTCTTCTATTCTCTGTATAGCTGGGGTCGGATATCCAGGCTGGCGTCGGATGTCCGACTGTTCATCGGACGTAGGATGTCCGGCTGCTGTAGAGTTGTCTTGCATCCGTTTCTCTCTGGGCTTCTTCTGGTTGGTGGCGTCGGATGTTTGGGCTCCTGCCGGATGTCCGGTCGTTGTAGCTCCGTGGCGACTCCATTTGAGGCCCTTGTTGATCCGCTTCCGTATGTACTTGTCCTATGCTTCAAGCGTCTCCATGGTCGTCTCCTCAGTTCATAAGCACATGTAGTGTCTTTGCATTAGGTAGCAACCATGTCTCGCATGAATGAAAAGGGGAAGCATCTAGGAGCGGCTTCACCTTGTGTCCTATGGTGTATGCTAGAGGTCTCGTCGTATGTCCACTTGGGGCTTAGAGTAGTCGTAGTGTACATGGGGATGACCGTAGGATGCTCTGCATCACTTGCCGATGAGGCCACACATGTGGGCGAAGAAGGTGGCCTCTGATTGGGTGCCCTTCTGCGCACTCACTAGGGCCATGCGGATGTGTTGACGCGGCTCAGAGATTGAGACGAGAACATGCACGCGAGTGTCGTCCAGAGCGCGTGCGCTGTGGTGACTGCGGCCACCTGCACGAGCACCTCTTTGGAGAGGTTGTTCAACAGGTAGACCAACACTAGCTGGTCCTCTCGGACCCAAAAAGGATGGAGAGGGTTGGGCTTAGAGGATTCCTTCCCATCCTTATATTTGGTGGTGAGGAATTTGGCCAGCTCCGGTGTCGTGCCATTGGCATAGCCGAACACCCCCGCACCACTTAGTTGCGGGTGATCTAGGCGCGCCAGAGGACGTAATTGGTGCTGGTTAGCCTCTCCGTGACTTGGCCACTTAGGTTTGGCTGGGAGGCACTGGAGGAAGACATGGCTGGAGATTGGATCGCTATATGTTTTGGAAAAGGATTGCTCTGATTAGCATGTTCGAATGGCGGAAACGTCTTGATAGTGGAAGGGGACGTGCTTCATGTTATAGGCAGGGGCGTTGATCCCTTATGCACATACAGTTGAGATATTATAGGTAATTACAACCTTGAAGAAGAACGGATAGAGATAGTTACAATAGATACATGTTTAAGCGAGAGTGGAGATGGCGCGGACGGGCTCGCGCGCTCCTGCCAGCTGGACCAACAACCGGGCGTCGCGTTTCCTATTGTATTTAATACGGCCGTATATATACCAAGCAAGGGAGTACGACTAAAACGGACGTGCGGAGACGGACCCATGCATGATAACGTGTGCATATCGGTACAGGATATTGCTGTACCATTGGTACAGATGAGATGGAATTGTACGTGACGACGTTCTTATCCTATCTGTTCCCCTCCCTCGCCGCCGCACAAATCGACACCATAGCCACCGCTAACCATGCGCCATATTCGGCCACCGCAGTGCAGCTGCGTGACGTCGCCTTCGTACAACATCTCCCGCCCGACGACCATTGCCTCTGCCGCGCGGCAAGAAGCCACACAGTTCCGGCGGCGGCCTCGCGGGGAGGAGCACGACAGGCCCTGGCGGCGGCCTCGTGTGCGGGGCAGGGCACCACGCCAGGGAGAGCGGTCTCGCCCTCCACGGGATCCGGATGCGGGGTGGAGTCATGGTGGAGGTGCTGCTCATGGGGGGAACGATGGCCTGCCTCGCGCGATTGCGGTGGTGAGGATGTGGGATGGCTGCGGCGGGCGGCTATGGAAGCTGCCGAGTCGCGACACTAAAGTTTAATCCATGATGAGGGCAACATTAAATGACCAAGTTTAATCCATGTACCATGGCAACTAACATATATTCTTATCATGCCAATTTAAGATGTGTTTTTGCCATGGCAAATTAAGATGTGTTTTTACGGTGTGTAAAATTTTGAAAGTTTCTAAAAACCAGGCAATCTTTGTTTTTTTATTAACATATAAATTCTTTGTTTTTTATTCTTGTAGGCAATGACGTTTTTGGGCTTCCCCCATTTTTGGGCTGGTCCGCCGGAGGGGAAGAGCCAGATCGTTGTCCGTGCTAGCGACAAGTTTATCTGACGTGGGATGGTTCGGGCTAGAGGGGTACTTCTACCGAACGAGTTCGTTCGTTCCAGCGACTCTCCCAGCACGAACGACTCGTTCGGGCTGGGGTATCCCCAGGCCGATCGTTCGGCAGTTATCGATGTCCAAGATCATGGCTATGGAGATTAGGATCACCAGAGACGAGGAAGGAATTGGAGTTCTTATCGGATCTAGTTGACAGGTATGCCTTGCAAGCCGCAATAACTGTTTTTCCTGCCATCCCAAATGGGTACTTCAGTGTGTTTTCGCTCTGCTTGTCAATTTGAAATAGATTTCCCCTGCCGGATCTGGCCGGCGACGAGCTGCCGGTAGAGCACGACAGAAGCCAGGCTGTAATATGTGGACCTGCGGACTCAAGCATTGGCGAAGCAGGAGATGCCATGGCAGTAGTGGAAACAGATTTGAATAGCACTTGTCAGGGGGTTGCCCTGTCGGCGCCGGCGTCCGAGCAATCTACAGGGAAGGACGACCCTGAAGCCCCTGGCTGGACGCGAAGGTAAGGATCCACTGCATTGTGTTCCTCGCAGTTAATATCATTTTAATCTGCTTGGAGAACCTCGTCCTTGCCTGGCCTGCCGCCTGCTAGCGTTATATATGTTAATCACATGAACTGAAAAACCAGTTAAGGCATGGTTCTGAAAAAATATAACGCGGAAAATGCAGAATCCGTGTTGGGCGTGTGCCTGATGAATGGCCCCCATGTGCTGCCAGGATGAGTGCATTGGAGCTAACAATACGAAGCTATGCAGAGAAAAAAAACTGAAACTGTGATAGTTCCTGCTATGGGAGCCAGTTTCGATACGCTGGGGAAGCTTACGACTACTACAATCTATATTCATGAGAGGTTGGGTTCGGAGTGAGATACGGCAAGAGCCATCTAAATGTTGAGAGAACAAAATGCATGCAGGAGATAGTTTGCACACACAAAATGCATGCAGGATACGGTAAAAGAAATTGTTCCAGCAATTAAACACACAAGCGGGAATGTTAGTGATGCAGAAGGCAGTGCTATCGGGGATTTCATAGGACTGAAACCACCTGAGCGGAAAAGGAAAGCCGCGCGACCAACAAATAGCAGAGATAAGCCTCCGTATGATGACCGGGGTGCAAAAAGCAAAAGGATGAAGCAACGCACAGCTGCTGAAGATGTCGATAGGTGTGGCACGAGCAAACGACTCGCTTCTGCAGCATATGCCGAGAACCTGGTCACAAGAGCACAACTTGTCCGCGACGAGGAGGTCTTCCACCGAAGGAAAGGAACGAGGCTAAATGCTCTATATGTGGTGTCGGTGGCCACAGGAGAAACACCTGCAACAAGCCAAAGGTTGTTCTATATGTTGCTGGGACAACTAACGTGGACACGAATGCACTCACCAGTCTGATTTGAGATCGTCTGTTCAATCTGTGTAATAGACCTGTTCTTGAGGGCTCCGCAGCCGATAATTGATAAATCTGTGTAATAACATGCTGCGTCGATCTCTGTGTGCCATCTCTTGTGTTTGCACCTCATTATGTAATGACATGTTGAATTTCAGATGTGTTTTCAGTTCCATATTTTATTTTTCACGTCATATATTGATGCCCATTGCACATTATCACTGATCCCTCCGCTGAACCCTACAATCATTAAATTCCGAGCGCAACTGATTATGCCAGGTGGCATCACAAGAGCTGTTGTGTCTGTTGAGCGGGAATTCCTCGTCCTTTGAATTTCAAATAGCATGAGCGCGCTGGGCTCAGCACCAATAGACCTTTATTTAAGAACGAGGCGTTGCATCTCTTGCCGAGCGTGAACGAGAGGTACAGAACCGAGCGCGAAAGGCACTATGCCAAATCGTCGTCAAAACCTCTTCCGACGTCGGCACCAACGTCCTCCACAACGTCGTCTCGTGCCCGTCACGTATACGCATTAACTGACCCCAACTGCCACCTGCAATACGTCTGCCAGTCTCACATCTCCGCCTGATGGACGCCCGACGGTAACGAGAGCGCGCAAGCTCGTCCGCGCCTGATGATTTCCGTGTTTAAGCTAACTACCTAGTCTATCCTCTATGAAGATATATATAGGACTCCTGGTGCGGCCATACATGTAACGTGACATGTGTTTAACAGTTACCACTTAGCACTTAACAATGAGTTTGAGAAAAAGCAATTATACTCCCTTCATTTTTTTAGCCCGCATATAATGGTCAAAATCAAGCTTTGTAGAGTTTGACTAGTTCTATATTAAAAAATATAAACATTCACAATATGAAATCAATATTATCAGATGCATCATGAAACGTATCTTCATACTATATAATTTTAGTATTGTAGATGCTTATATTTTTTTTATATAAATTTGATCAAACTTTGTATAGTTTGATTTTGACCAAATTTTATATGCGAAGTAAAAAGAAACGGGGAGAGTACAAAACAAGCAACGCCAGCGCCATGCGTTCGTCAAGCTCACGTACACCAGACGAGCGCGCCACCAGGGTTAGCAGGATTGTATAGTCATGCCATGTCCTGTTTTAAACACCTTTGTGTCCCTGCCATGCTCCATTTCCTCTTCATCGAGGTTTATTGACATTTTTTCCTTACTCTTGAGGTCGATTGTGAAGAAGGTATTGCCTTGCTTGATGAGCAAAGCACCTTTGCTCCCTGCTTTGTTTCTTATTCGATCACAACATTGATGATCTGCCTTCAGTTCTTCCTACTTTGTTTCTTGTTTGATCACAACACTGGTGATATGTGTGTGCGCTCCTTTGTCAGCTTGTAAGGGCATCTTCAAGGAAGACCCGCAAAATTTGGTATATGTCCGATCACACTTTTTTTCACTTTTGCAATTCAATACGGTCCTGCATTAGTCTACGAAGTGGTCCGGACGTCCGTTTTTTCGGTCTATTGGAAACAAACATGGGGGAGTTATACCGGAGTCGGGACATCCACTTGACCAATCAAAAGCCTCCACGTGGTCATTCTCTCTTTTCTCTCTCTTCACACGTATGGTCCCCCTCCCCGCTCTCCTTTTCCAACCGGACTCCACATAAAAAATAGCCCATCACATGCATGGTCTCCGCCTACTTTTTCTCCTCTCAGTCAGATACTTTGTAATTAGCGTTGGCTAACTCTCTACCGTATCATGTCCGCGAAGGAATTTGAGAGTCGACGTTGGAGATGCCCTAAATGTGTAAATCAATGATGATGTATGAACAAACTATAATTTGTATATGCTATGTGTATGTATATGTATAACTAGAACTGTATTCTGTACATCACAATAATAACATGTAGTGTACTGTGTACATCATGTAGTAAAGTATGTGTATTTTTTTAAATCCTGAAATTGATAGCACTGGCGGGCAGAACTAAGGGCCTATCACTAGTGCATCATTAAGCCATGGCGGGCAAGTGGTTGTGCGCAGCGACTATTTATTGCATTAAGCGATACAATCGCCAGCTCTCGCTGAAGGTTTCTCCTTCCTCACCTTGTATTTGGCAAGCACATTGGCACGCGCAAAGAAAAATATAGATGAAATGGGAGATGTGGGCATTGATCCGTGGTCTCCCTACAGAAATAAGACGCTGCTTGCCATTGCGCTGTGCCTATCACTAGTGCATCATTGCGTTGTTATGCATGACACTAGTCTAAGTTACTACCTTCATAGTGCAAAATAACATAGTACTAGTGTCATATGTGGCATCATTTAATTTTTTTGTCGAAAATGGGGTCTCCCCGGTCTCTGCATCAGAGCGATGCATATGGCTATCTTATTAACCAAAAAAACAAAAGTGCCAACAAGGTTTCACAGTCTCCAGCTAAACAAAAAGAAAAAGAAAAATGCAGCTCACACAGAGCTACAGACGGCTAGATACACAAACTAGCCCATAAAAAGATGCCACAACCGGCTGGCTAACAATAGATAGGGAAACTAATTGCCTATCCTATTACATGACCGCCATCCAAACCGGTTGAAGATATCCCGAGCTACCATCTCCCAACGGATAGATCCAGTAACCAAATGCTCCCTGGCCTCCATCGGAGTGAGTAGCGACCACGAACGGAGCAGTGCCGTAGCTCGGAAAATAACCTGCAAAAAATGAATCCGTGATGTTCTGTTAAAAACCAAATCATTTCTGCAATTCCAGATAGTCCATAACAAAGCGCAAACTCCAACCCGAATATGTCTTGCGAGAACAGGCTCAACCCCATTAAGCCATGTCCCAAATAAAACATTGACAGAAGTCGGCGGAGTAATATTAAAAGCAATATGGACCGTCCGCCAAAGAACTCTGGCCAACGGGCAATCAAAGAATAAATGCTTAATCGTCTCATCCCGATCACAGAAACTACACCTAGTAGGTCCTGTCCAATTGCGTTTAATCAAGTTGTCCTTTGTTAAAATAACTTGTTTATGGACAAACCACATAAACACTTTAATTTTTAAAGGCACTTTGACAGCCCAAACATACTTGGAAGTTGGAATAGCAGTCGAATTAATAACATCAATATACATTGATTTAACTGTAAATACTCCAGAACTAGTCAACTTCCAACGCAATATATCGGGTTGGTGAAAAAGTTGAACCTCCATCAGTCTCCTAACTAGATGAAGCCATTCTTCCCAACGATTGCCCGCTAGCGACCGTCGAAACTGAATATTAAGGAGGATAGATTGGAGTTAGATTGTAGACTCATGTTGTCTTGGAAAGCGCTATGTTACAGTAACATAGTATTATGTTACTACTTTTCATTAACTACTTGCCACATAAGCAAAAAATTATCGAGGTGCGCTATGTTACTACCTAAGTTACTCCCACTATGACTAGTCTAAGTTGTTATGCGCAGCGACTATTTATTGCATTAAGTGTTATAACCGCTAGCTCTCGCTGAAGGTTTCTCCTTCCTCACCTTGTATTTGGCCAGCACATTGGCACACGCAGAACAATGAGAAAAATAGAGATGAAATGGGAGATATGGGAATCTATCCGTGGTCTCCCTGCAGAAATAAGGCGCTGCTCGCCACTGCGCTAATCCCCGTCGCAGTAGATAAAAGCAGCCCTCCGTACTTAACGTTTCAAACCGGTTTTCTTGTTTCTTTTCGTTTTCTTTTCTTTTGTTTCGTTTTCTTTTTTCTTTCTCCTTTTTTGCATTCTTTCTTTGCAGTATTTTATTTGATTTCTTCTTTTGTTTATTTTGTTTCTGTTTTCTGTTTTGTTTGTTCTTTTAGTTATTATTCTATATTTTTTGTATATGTCAACAATATTTTTCAGATACACGTCTAACATTCCTTCTTCATTTTTTTGTTTTCATTTGTAGGTAATGGCTATCATTTTTCACTTTACATTTTCGTATATGTCAAAAATATTTTTCAATAAGTGATCAACATTTTTATACACATTCAACATTGTCCAAAAGCTTATTCAACATTTTCTATACACATTCAACATTGTCCAAAAGCTTATTCAACATTTTTTATATATACTTGTTCAACATTTTAATACTTATTCAATATTTTTAATACATGTTCAACATTTTTCAAATAGTCGTTTAATAGTTTTTATTACTTATTCAAAAAATTTAAATGGTTGTTCAACATTTGAATAGTTATTCAACATTTAAAAAAACTTGTCCAACATTTTTCAAATACCGTTCAACAATTGTTAATACCTATTCAACATTTTTAATACTTATTCAACATTTTTAAATACTTATTCAACATTTTTAAAATACTTGTTCAATATTTTCAATAGTTATTCAACATTTCTAATGCTTATTCAACATTTTCTATGTTTGTTAACTGATATTATTTCGGGAAAATCATGGGAAAACCGAGTACAAAGAAAAAACACAGAAAAATCATGTTGTATTAGACTAGTAAAAAGGGAAAAAGGTAAAAGAAAGTAAAAAAAAAAGGAAAGGAAGTAAACATGGTAAAACCAGGCTCGGTTTTCTTCTAGTAGGCCGCCCTCTCTATGGTGTTCAACAAGTTGAGTCTGTCACAATGGCTAGCATCGTAGGGAATAAACAAGCTGATCCTGATATCGTTCCCCAGTGAGCCCCAATTTTAACAGTGGGCCGACCCGATATGTATTGCTGGACGCGATAATCCCCTCTCGTCTCGCTTAACGCGACGAACAGGGCCCCAATCTCGCTTCCCACGCATAAATATTAGTAAATCAAGCCTAACCCAGTCACGCGCAATCGATTCTGATTTCTCGAATCGGGAGGAGGGGAGGGCAGGGAACCTCTGCCGCCACCGGAGGGAATTCACTCCTCCGTGGCTCCAAGGGTCTACGCTGCCGCCGCCATGCCCTCTGCTCCGGCCGTCAGGCGCCTGCTCCTTCTGGCGCCATGTTGGCGGCGAAAGAGCTGCTGCCGTCCGCGCCGCTCCCCACTCACGTTCCTGCTTGGGCATCGGCGCGAGATCCATCTCCACTCGTGCCCGATCTGATTTGTTATACAGAGTTCATGCGAAGCAGCTGGCCGGACGAACAGAGGAAAAACAGCGGTGTCTCCCGGGTCGACGCGGAGTTGGCAGCTTCAGGATACAGATCGGGAACGAGTGGAGATGGATTTCTTCATCGTTTAAGCTAGCGCATCAATTTTGCTTCCGCTCTTAAGAAACAACACCATGCACCTCCGTCTTACCCAGTGCGCCATCCCACTACGACTCTGCTAGAGGCTCTGCTGCAACATTCCCGTGTGTGCTGCCGAGCAGGTTGTTTTTCTTTTCATTTTGATGAGCACTTGTGGTTTTCAGTAGAATAATTCTTTGCGTTGAAAGTGAAAAATACATCTATACATTTTGTCACAGCTGTAATGTACTCCCTCTGCACATATTTCTTAGTAAGTTATCATTGATGAAAATGAATCGGTGAGTTGGACCACATATTTATTTGTATATATTGGTGTATATATCTGAACCCATGTTACTTTTTGAGAAAGAAATAACTACACGTTTTGTTTCCCAGAAAAATATGGGCCTTCCAATTCCAATGGTGTCTAAACCATATCGAAGGGTTTGTTTCGGCCATGATGTTGTTTCTTAAGAGCGGCCGGTTTATCGCGTTGCAACGCATGGCATATTTACTAGTGTACTTTGAAATAATTAGACGACCCTAAGTTAATCTCCTCTTATCTTACCTCCGAGATGAGATGTGAAAACATACAACAACTAATTAAACTAGATGATACCCTGCGCGTTGCTGCGGGATCTCTTTGCTAACAATAGAAATAGCATAGAAAACTTAATAGAACCGCAAATCAGCACTTTAAATTCTAAGGTGAACAATGTAACAACAAAGAGAACGGTTTCTCCACTGGTAGTAGACTGTGTCTTATGGATGTATGGCCAGAGTATAGATATCAACATTTGATCCTATTGTTTGACCAATGCTTGAGTATCAACAGGAATATTTGTGAATTTCACTAAAGTAGTGTATCACAGTGCCTTGATACTAAGAGAGACTTATTATACTTTTTTTCCTTTGAGTTATGGGAGTAGATTTCCAATTCCCATTGATTAAGAATAACAACCTGTTTGGCTTTATAACTTCTCACAGTATAAACTCAAGCAAAAGTGGACTTTGTCCGAATCGATTAGCAAAATATGTACCAATGACTGGCGACCTAATAAATAGCAGACTGGGATTAAACGTGCTTACAATTCTGAAGATATTTGACACACACGAACAGGAGGATGCCAGCCTACGTCCATTGTTGTCCATCCAGCACAATTGTTATTTTTTCATGGGAAAGTGTGTTAGTTTTTGGAATAGAGACTGTTCGAGGATACATTGGTTGGTTGAAAACTCAACTTGTCCATCCAGCACAATTGTTATTTTTTCATGGGAAAGTGTGTTAGTTTTTGGAATAGAGACTGTTCGAGGATACATTGGTTGGTTGAAAACTCAACTAAGAAAACATGTGTTAAATATTGTAATTTTCACAACCGATGAAGAAACCTCTTTGTTGAAAAATATCAGGTTTTGTCAAATCTCCCGTTTGGATCATAATGCATAGCCTGCAAAGGTATATTTGAGAATAATTTAGGAATACATAATCTCATTACTAATCATAGGTAAATGCACCAAATATACAGAGGGCATACAGCCACAAGTCATCATTCAACGGTGTATGTACTGTAAATAAAAAAGACATCACTCCAGCTATGCCCATAGAAAGTTTCTATCTTCGAAAACGTGGAGAACATACCTCATACTTCCATCAACCATATCTGCAGCTTATGCTTGTGTACAAAGAACTACATGTGCCATAAACATACATATGATCAAACAGTTAGGAAATAAAAAAAATCCAAGCCATGTACAACGAAAAGCCATTTCATAGGGAACATGTGTAGAACAAAAATGGCAGTAGTTTATTTTTTGATGGAACTCTAACCATGTCTGCCTGAAACAACATGTGAGAAGTATATATAGGTCCACAAAAGCGTAGTTATCCTGTCTGGGTATGTAACAATGCTAGCCTGCAAATTCGTCGTGCAGGTTGGTGGAAGATGAATGTGCGTCCTACACTTACAAATTCTTGCAAAAACAAATTCAATTTGAAATTGTAGTCAAATAAGTGTGTGCGTGAAAAACTGACCGCTTCCTCGTAGCCAACGCGATGTACACCAGCCTTGGTGGCTCCTTCTCGTGGCTCAATTTAAAGAGATAATGAACCTGAAGCTAAAACAATGGACCTGTAGAGCAGTTTCAATAGAGGGATTTACTTGTGGTGTAGAACTGTTTCCGATCAAGGTAGAAGGGAGACGAAGGGAAAAGAGATGTAACTTGTTAATAATTGTCGTTGCTATTTACTTGGATTCCTATATGCACTTGTGTTTATTAAAAGCCATAATGAAAAGCTAAGTGGGGGAGATGAAAAACTGGTATAGGAGTAGGACGCATGCACTGCAGTAGGATTATTTTTGGCTCATCAGTCAATGGGTTACGGCTGGAACGGAAGGCAAGCGAGGGCTGATTCGATCGGTTATGTACAGTTAGTATGATCTTTTTCATGAGAACAAAATACTTAAGACGGAAAAAACCCGAAGAACACAGTACAGAACCTGTCGGCGTACTCAGGAAGTTCGCGACCCTTGACGCAAGCCCATGCAGGATACACAGGAACATGACTTCTTACTAATATGTCGGAGCTCAGCTGGAGAATGGCTACCATTACGGCAGCTGCAGGTGGCTGGGTATTCGCAGATACATCACCTCCGCCTGTTCGACCAAACCAAAAATCAACCAGTCATCACAGATCAATGAATCAACCAACAATTTGTGGTTGCTGACTGGACTCTCAATGGCACCGAATAACGGCGACGTACCTGCAACTGGTGGTGCCACTGGATGTCGTTGTTGTCGAAGCCGACGCGATCTGCTGCTGGCGAGGCCGGGGCAGAGGCCGCCGTCGATGGATACCATGTCGATGGGGCCGAAGCCGACCTCACCGAGGAAGTTGGAGGTGGATTTGTGACAGACTTGAGCTCGTCCAGGTGATGGCTTGCAGCCTTGTCATCGCCAGCATATGTGAAAGGTCCTCCAAAGAAGGCAACCGCAGGTTCTTCCCTGAGCGCCGCTGCCGCACCGGCCCCGGCCGAGACCGCACCTCTTGCTCCATCATAGCGGCGGCCGCCGCCCTGTATGAAGTACGGACCGGCAGCTCAAGAGGACCTTCAAGCCACGGACTCAGGAACCACACCGAGAGGGGGAACATACCTCGAGCGAACCCCGGGGAATTGCAGAGGGGAGCCAAGTCGGCGGTCCTACCGGAGGGGAGTGAGATGGGATCTCGACCGTCACGTTGGACTGTACATAGGGGAAAGGAGGTCGATGGGCTCAGCTAAGACTACCCACAGTGGGAGTAACATAGGTAGTAACATCACACATATCTAGATAGAATAGATGATGTGGCAAACAATAAATGAAGAAAGAGAGGCATGTGGTAACATAGCTAGTTACTACTAGTATGAGTAACATCACACAAATCAAGGCAAAATGAGTCTATAGCCTAATAAATGAAGTGTTGCATGTTATCACACATATGTTACTCCCCACTATAGAGGTAGTAACATAGAGTAGTAACATGCCCATGTTACTACTCTATGTTACTACCCATTGTGGCTAGTCTAAATCGAAGGAGCAAGACAACCACTCTGTACTCTAGATTTATACGCTGGCAACCTTTGATGGGTCTCTCCCTTGATTGACCCTTCAGTTACGGGGCACAGAAGAGGAAGGGACCGCTCTTTTCGGTGACCATGGGATCAGCCGCGTGCAGCAGAAGAGAGGAAATACATGGATGAGAAGAGATCAGATGGGTGCAGTTGGCTAGGCTAGATTGAATAAACGCCTAAAACAATTATGATGACCCATTCAGATTGGAAACGATTTGTTGATTATTTTCTGCTGAGGTGGAGGCTGCATGTTGAGAGAATGCTGATGTGGCATCAACATGATGTGGATAATGTGCATGTAGAGAGAATTGCTCTTATTGGGGATCAACTTTTTAAGAATGTAACATACAAAATCCATCTCGTAGAGCAGCGGTGGATTGACGTCAGCTTCTTCCGCAGCGATGAAGGAGATGGTGCCTGGGCCGTTGAGTTGAAACGGGTGCTTGATTTGAACATCTGATCATGTGAGACAGCGCAGCTGGGACGACAACATGGCCGCTTGGCCGCTCGGCCAACCAGAACGCCGGACAAGGTCAAGGCCGCCACGCCATTGCCGCCGGGACATACACCAGCGCTGGCATACCTAGACCTTACCACGCCCGTCGATGTTGACAACTATTGTTGCATGTTGTCGTCTGACAAGGCGATGGCCAGCAACCGACGACGGCCTGCCGCCGTCCGACTAGTCGCTGACCTCGCCCTCGTGGCTACACAGAACTCGTTTATAAAAACGACTACTATAAACCGGTGAAAGGATCGATATGGTTGACTAGAGGGGGGGGGGGTGAATAGGCAACTACCAATTTTTACTTTTCTTTACCAAATTAAACTTTGCATCAAAGTAGGTTGTCTAGATGTGCAACTAGGTGAGCAACCTATATGATGCAATAACAACAAGCATACAAGCAAGCAAGGGAAGAAACACTAAAGAGCTTGCACAAGTAAAGGTAAGAGATAACCAAGAGTGGATCCGGTGAAGACGAGGATGTGTTACCGAAATTCCTTCCTTTTGAGGGGAAGTACGTCTCCGTTAGAGCGGTGTGAGGCACAATGCTCCCCAAGAAGCCACTAGGGCCACCGTATTCTCCTCACGCCCTCACACAATGCGAGATGCCGTGATTCCACTATTGGTGCCCTTGAAGGCGGCGACCGAACCTTTACAAACAAGGTTGGGGCAATCTCCACAACTTAATCGGAGGCTCCCAACAAGACCACGAAGCTTCACCATAATGGACTATGGCTCCGTGGTGACCTCAACCGTCTAGGGTGCTCAAACACCCAAGAGTAACAAGATCTGATAGGGATGAGTGGGGGAATCGAAAATCCCTTGGTGGAAGTGTAGATCGGGGCCTTCTCAACCACTCCCGAGCAAATCAACAAGTTTGATTGGCTAGAGAGATAGATCGGGCGAAAATGGAGCTTGGAGCATTTAATGGAGCTTGAGCAATAAATGGAGCTTGGGGGAGGAAGAGGTAGGTCAAAGAGAAGAAGGGGACTCCCTTTTATAGTGGGGGCAACAATCCAACCGTTGCCCCCCACCAACCAGCCCCGCATAGGGCGGTACTACCGCCAGGACAGCGGTACTGCCGCGCCAGCCAGTGGCACTGCCGTGCAGAGGAGACTAGTAGGAAAGGACCCAACTGCGGTACTACCGTGGTGGTAGGGACGGTACTACCGCTTCTAGAATGGTACTACCGCCTCTACAACCGCGACTAGTGCCGCAAAACCCGACACGAGAAAAAGACCTCTCGAATCGAGGCGGTAGGAGCCAGACTGCCCAGCGGTACTACGGTAGCGGGGTCACGGACGGTACTACCGCTGTGGAGCGGTACTGCCGCTTGTGACCCTTCGGCCATACTACCGCTGGTAGTGCGGTACTACCGCTGGGGCGCAAAAGAGAGAGAGAATCTCTCAAAGATGCTGAGGACGAGGCGGAGGTGCCAGGCACCTTAGTGGTACTACTGCTGTGGAGCCACGGGCGGTACTACCGCTGTGGAGCGGTACTGCTGCTTGTGGCTCCTCAACGGTACTACCGCTGGGTTGCGCGGTACTACCGCTTGGACCCAGACAGGACAAGGAAGAGAGGAGAGATCTCTTCAATGGAATGGAGACGCTCGGAGGGTGAGAAGCTGATGTGTACGTGATGATTCCACCCATGCAATACCCCAGCGGACCCCCTCTTGATAGTACGGTGCCCTCTACGCAACTAGTCCACCGAGAAAGAAACTAAAGAGCTACACCGTCTTGAAATACACTCCGAGGGGAAGAAAGCATCTCGTGCCAGGGGAGAATCTGTGAATTATTCAAAGCACAAAATTAGTCCGCAAACATGTTGTCATCAATCACCAAAACTACCTTGAGAGAGATATGCTGTAACTATCTCCCCCTTTTTGGTGGATTGATGACAACTAGGGATTTGCGCAAGGAAAAGAAATAAACCGAAGAAAACTAAGAACTACAAAATATAGACGGGCTCCCCCAGAATGTGTGCACCTAGATATGGCAAGACACACACATTCGGATGAACACTCCCTCTATATTTTATAGTCCAACAATACTAAGCACAAGATATATGAGAGAAGAGAATAAACAGGACAAGCATGCATCTCATAATAAACTACAGTACTCTGAATAGACATAAGTAATAAGGTAGTGATAGGGAGCATATGTCTCACACCATATGTCTAGAACTTAGGTCTCACACCAAACCAAACCAAATAAAGACACCGAGAAAACACACAAGAACCCACAAGACGATTCAAAGCACGGCAACAAACACAAATCCCTACACTCTCTCCCCCTTTGGCAGCGAGACACCAAAAAGGGCAAAGAGTGACACTACGACTCCAGGTGATGGGAAGATGAAGCTCTCGAACATCGCATCTCTGCATCCTCATCGTGGGTCGAAAACTGCTCGGCATCGGAGTCGGTCCAAGGGCAATGCTGATGAATCCATTCCTCCTTTTCAGTGATCTGACCCTCAGACCCACTGGCAACTGTTGCTCCCATCTGACGCATGAGCTCCTTGTGGCGCGTCCTGGCATGCTTCTCCGCCACATGAGTCATGTACTGACCATGAGACTCCATGCAGAAAAGTTTTTTCATCTTGCGCTTAAGCTTCTGTGCCCATGACGGTTTTGTACTAGAGGGGCCAAAGTCCTCCTCATGATCATCAGTAGCAGCCCCACCCTCGGTCCCCATGGCAGCAGCAGCAGCAGACGGATCCCCCATGGCTGCAGCAGCAGACGGACCCCCTGTGGCAGCAGTAGCAGATGGACCCCCTTTGTGAGGCGCTGTCCAATTTTCCTTCTTCCTCAGACGCTTGATCTCATGAGAAATCAAGTCTCCAGTTTCTAGCAACACTTTGGGATAAGTCTGTGCCCAGGCCCTCTCAATGAGGTTCATGATGAATGGACCATATATAGGGCACTTGCGCTCAGACACGGCAGAGAGAAGTTCAGACCACATGACATGAGAAATATCCAGGCTCTCTCCAGTGCTTGCTTCCTTCTCATGCTGACAGAAAAGGAGCATGTCCATGAGGTAAGAGTGGACCATATCCAGATTCCCGATCCGAGGGAAGAGTCTCACGGAAGATGCGATGAAGAATGTCCAGATATGGAGACAGCTCATAGGTCTTCTTCTCAGTTACTGGGTGAACTTTCACAGTGCAGTAGGGCCAAAGGGCTTGCTTGTGGGTGGACGTAGCATTGCGGTGAGGGCGGAAACCGACAGGAGTCTCAAGCCTGTGATCCACCACATCAAGTAACTCCATGAAAGCCTTCCACTTGACAGAAAGCAGCTTGCTATTGGTCATCCATGTCAGAGTCCTGTCGACATCCGTCCCAAGATGGACGGTGGCATAGAATTGAGCCACCAAATCCGCATCGAAATCCTTGTTGAATTGCATGATCCTGAGAATGTTCAGCTGAGTGCACATCTGAAGGGCTTCGCCAAAGTACTCCGGGTCCTTCTCCATAGCATCAGTGTCAATGGAGCGAACATCAACAAAAAGATTCTTCTTTGCCTTGATCACATCAAAGTAGATGGCAAACTGAAAACGGTTCCAGAACGGGCGGTTGACCAAAGTGGGTTCTTGGTCCACCGCATAGGGGTTGCGGCGACGCTTCTCCCAAAACTCCTTGTTGGTCATCTCAGTCACAGTCTTCCCCTTTGGCTTGTTGGCGGATCGCTTCGATTGCTGAGGAGGTGGAGGAACACTTGCAGATGCACTTGCTGGAGGCGGTTGGGTGCTCGAGGAACCACCGGCTGGCTCTGAGGTGCGGTAGCGTTTTGATGTAACACGCCCGGGGTTGATACGGCAACATTGCTGCTCGGAATGGTCATCACCTGGAGCCAAACACAAGAACACGCAAAACAATCAGAAAGGACAAGCATAAGCCAACAAACTCAACAAAAATGAGGCAGAAAAATGATGGAATTTGGCATGCAGCGGTAGTACCATGACATGCCCGCGGTAGTACAGCCCCAAGCGGTAGTACCGCCCCAAAGAGAGCGGTAGTACCGCTCGAGGTCAAGCGGTAGTACCGCTCCAATGAGAGCGGTAGTACTGCTCGAGGCGGAGAAACAACAGTTTCCTACAGCACGAGGCGGTGAAACAGCGGTTTCCTACTACCGTGGTCAGATCCGGCACTATCGGCCTACCAAATTCAAAAATATTCCTACCAAACTCTAATCGAGATAGTCTAGTTGCCTTGTCCAACCAACTCAAGCCTAGATTTGGCCAAAAATCTAGAGATGCAACCACCATTGCCCCTAAGAAACAAGATCTGAAAATGAGACAAAAGGAAAGAAGGAACAGGGGCAATACCGGCATCCATGGCAAGAGAACGGGGTGGGGATCGACTCCACCAAAGGAAATGGAGAGGAACGCCCCGAAGACGGAGATCCGCCGGAGCCCTCCCGCGGCGAGTGGAGGCTGGAGAGAGGAAGAGGAAAGAGGGGGCGAAGTGAATGGGTATGGGGGGGGGGAGAAACCTCCCCCTGCCCCGACTTAACCCCCTGGTCCCGTCCCTCAGCGGTAGTACCGTGCTGGGGGGCGATAGTACCGCTCATGAGCGGTAGTACCGCGCACCACCAGCGGTAGTACCGCCCAGCACGCCATGGCAACCAAACCAACAAGGCTTTTGCTCGAAGGAACGACAAAAACGGCAAGAGAAATAAAAAGAGCCAGCAAAAAGACCAAGACACACCTCTTCAAACGAGGGCGGTGGCCGAGGCCACCTATGTTTGAGTCAAAAGGTATGGCGCTGCGAAGATTTTAACCTTGGGTCCATGACCAAAACTCGTCTTTGAAGCACAAGTACCATCAACAATGGCTAAAGTGAATGACTTGATCAATTTATGCATAATGGGGGGAGGGAGAGTTTATTGAAAGAACAACACTCCCCCTTTGTCCATGCCTACACCTAAACTAGACAACAAATTGAGCGTGGTAGGGTGTGCAAGGGATCAAGCCACATTGGGTGAATCAATGATATTTAGCTCATGCCTTAACTCGTGAAATCTTGCTTCATCCAAGGGCTTCGTGAAAATATCTGCAAGGTTGTTATGAGTGTTGACATAGTTGAGCTCGATCTCTCCTCGCCTAATGTGATCCCGGATGAAGTGATACCGAATCTCAATATGCTTCGTCTTGAAGTGTTGCACCGGGTTGAGAGAAATCTTGATGGCACTTTCATTGTCACACCAAAGAGGCACTTTGTCACAACTGACACCGTAATCCTTTAAAGTTTGCCTCATCCATAGGAGTTGTGCACAACAACTACCAGCGGCAACATACTCCGCCTCAGTGGACGAGAGAGACACACAACTTTGCTTTTTGGAAGACCAACTTACCAAAGAGCAACCAAGGAATTGGCACCCTCCGGAAGTGGACTTCCTATCCACTTTGTCTCCCGCCCAATCGGAATCCGAGTACCCTACAAGCTTGATGTTTGATCCTCTTGGGTACCATAAGCCAAAGTTTGGGGTATGAGCCAAATATCGAAAGGTTCGTTTGACCGCCACATAGTGACTTTCCTTAGGTGCGGCTTGAAACCGTGCACAAATTCCCACACTCAACATGATGTCCGGTCTAGATGCACAAAGGTAAAGCAAGGATCCAATCATGGAGCGATATACCTTTTGATCCACCACTTTACCATTGGGATCTAAGTCAAGTTGGCACTTGGTGGGCATTGGAGTGGAGGCCGGCTTGACGTCACTTAGCTTGAATCTCTTGAGCATGTCTTGAGTGTATTTGTACTGATTGATGAAGGTTCCTTCTCTTCTTTGCTTCACTTCGAACCCTAGAAAGAACTTCAACTCTCCCATGGAGGACATCTCGAACTTTGAGGTCATGAGAGCGGCAAATTCCTCATTGAAAGCTTTGTTAGGGGAACCAAAGATAATATCATCAACATATAATTGGCACACAAACAACTCCCCTTTGACCTTCTTAGTAAAAAGAGTGGGGTCGATTAGCCCAACTTCAAAACCACGGTCTTGTAGCAACTCGGTAAGGTGGTCATACCACGCACGTGGGGCTTGTTTAAGGCCATAGAGTGCCTTATCAAGTTGATACACATGATCGGGAAAGTAGGGATCCTCGAACCCGGGTGGTTGCTTGACGTAAACCAATTCATTAATAGGACCATTAAGAAAAGCACTCTTCACATCCATTTGTTGTAACTTAAAGTTATGATGAGAAGCATATGCAATCAACATGCGAATGGATTCAAGACGAGCAACGGGAGCAAAGGTTTCACCGTAGTCGATACCCTCGACTTGGGAGTAGCCTTGTGCTACCAAACGAGCCTTGTTGCGAATGATAATCCCATGGGCATCTTTCTTGTTCTTAAATATCCACTTGGTTCCTATGACATTGTGATTCCCAGTCGGTCTTGGCACCAATCTCCACACTTTGTTGCGCTCGAAGTTGTTGAGTTCTTCATGCATGGCATTGAGCCAATCCGGATCTTCTAGTGCTTCATATACCTTGTGGGGTTCCACACAAGAGACAAACGCATGATGCTCACAATAATTTGCTAATTGTCTACGAGTGCTTACCCCCTTTCTTAAGCTTCTAAGCACATTCGTCATGAGATGATCCTTGGTGGAGAGCTTGGAAGCAACCTTGGCGGCACGACGCTCTAATTCCTCCTCGAGGGTGAGACGAGGAGTGGTCACTTGATCATCTTGAGCGTCGTCTTGGGCTTGTTCTTGTACTTGAACTTGCTCGAAGGAGAGAACTTGACCTTGGGCATCACTTGATGTGTCAACACCGTTTTAAGCGTGATCTTGCCCTTGGTCATGTTCTTGAGGATGAGGGCCTTCATGTTGTTCTTCGGAAGCGTGTGGGCCTTGGGTTGGTGATGGCTCCACTTCAGTGGAGCTTTGTCCTTCTCCTTCGGCCACAAGGGGTTACTCAATGGGTAGGATAAAGCCAACACCCATTCTTCTTATGGCTTGGGGAGGAATTTCATCACCTACATCACAAGTGCCACTTTGCTCCACTTGGGAGCCGTTATTCTCATCAAACTCCACGTTACACGTCTCCTCAATAAGTCCCGTGGATTTATTGAGGACACGGTAAGCATGAGAGTTTGTAGCATAGCCAACAAATATGCCCTCATAAGCTCTAGCCTCAAATTTAGACAACCGAACACCTTTCTTGAGAATGAAACACTTACACCCGAATACCCGGAAGTACTTGAGATTGGGCTTGTTACCGGTGAGTATCTCATATGGAGTCTTGTTCAAGCCCTTGCGGAGGTAGAGCCGATTGGATGCATGACACGTGGTGTTGATGGCTTCGGCCCAAAAGTTGTACGGAGACTTGAACTCCGCCATCATGGTCCTTGCCGCATCCATCAACGTCCGGTTCTTCCTCTCCGCAACACCATTTTGTTGAGGGGTGTAGGGTGCAGAATATTGATGCTTGATTCCCTCATCACTAAGAAATTCATCCAAGGTGTAGTTCTTGAACTCGGTGCCGTTGTCACTTCTTATTGTCAAGATCTTTGCATTGTGTTGACGTTGTGCTTCATTTGCAAAGTCAATGACGGTTTGTTGGGTCTCGCTCTTCCTCTTGAAGAAATACACCCAGGTGTACCTTGAGTAGTCATCCACAATCACCAAGCAATACTTTCTACCTCCAAGACTATCGAAAGATGGAGGGCCAAAGAGATCCATGTGAAGGAGCTCCAAAGGCCTCTTCGAATAAATGATCGTCGTGGGAGGGTGAGCCATCTCATGTAGCTTTCCTTCGATACAGGCACTGCAAGCATGATCTTTAGCAAAACTAACATTCGTTAGTCCACAGACATGGTCCCCCTTGAGGAGACTTTGCAAAGATCTCATATTGACATGTGCTAAACGGCGATGCCAAAGCCATCCCACATCAACTTTAGCCATTAGGCACGTCGCGGTCTTAATGGGTCGCTCCGAAAAGTTAATCACATATAGACCGTTCTCGACATGCCCAACAAAGGCTACTTTAAGAGTCTTGCTCCACAAGAGGGCCACGGTATCAATATCAAAGAAAGTGGCAAAGCCCATGATTGCAAGTTGACGAACGGAAAGTAAATTGTATGCAAGGGACTCAATAAGCATGACCTTCTCGATCGTGAGATCATGAGAGATGACCACCTTGCCAAGTCCCAATACCTTAGAAGATGAGGCGTCACCCCACTCGACATTGGTGGGCATAGATGGAATCTTGTGCACGTCCACCACCAAGTCCTTGCTTCCGGTCATATGATTTGTAGCTCTGCTATCGAGCAACCATGATCCACCATCGAAAGCAAACACCTACAAGAGATCAATGCTTGGTTTTAGGTACCCATTTTGTAATGGGTCCTTTGATGTTAGTAACAAGGGTCTTTGGAACCCAAATAGACCATTCGATGTACTCATGAAGAGAACCAACAAATTTGGCATAAACATGCCCATCACTAGCACGGCATAACACATAAGAAGGATTAAAATCGCCGGTTTTGTTGGGGGGGGGGTGACATTGCCCTTCTTGACATTGTTCTTCTTCTTCTGCTCGGAGGCACTCTCTTCCTCCTTCACAAAGGTTTGCATGAGAGGAGGAGGTCGTTTGGTCTTGTCATTCTTCTTCTTGTTCTTAGAGTCGGGCACGTACCCAACCCCTTCCTTGGCCACAACCCCCTTTTGGTTGATCAAGAGATCGTTGAGGTTCTTCTTGCCTTGTATGCAAGTTGCAAGACCTCTCTCAAGTTGTCCTTTTAGCTTAGTGTTCTCCTCAACGAGATGCACATGCTCACAACACGGGTTACTAGCATTTGCATTATCAATTAACATCATACGAGGGAAAGTGGCTTTTTCCTTGGTTAGATTTACTTGAAGTTGATCATGAGACTCTTTGAGGCTAGCATGAGCACCCTTCAAGACCTTGTGAGCCTTGTCAAGTAGATCAAACTCCTCTTTGAGTCTAGCAAGATCAACCTCAAGTTCGGCCTTCTCGGAGTTTAGCACATGAGAAACTACGAGGACATGATCATAATCTTTCTTTAACTTAGCATGATCAACGTTGTGTGACCCCTCAAGAGCCAAACGTAGACCACGCTCTTCCTCAAGAGCATTGGAAAGATCTGAAATCTCATCGGCATAGTCACGACTATGCCCTTCCATCTTAGTGATGGTGTCTTCGTGAGCCTCGATCATGTCATTGGCTTCATCAAGTTGTTCCAAGAGAGCAACAAAGTGCTTCTTGGATTTTCCCTTGAGTTTGCCCATAAAGGCCTCAAACTCGTTAGCCTCCACATTAGCTCCCTCAAGTTCATTAATGCTATCCATCAGAGAAGGATGATTAATGATGGTAGTTTTGATGTTGGGGGTTACCTTGTTGGTGGCTTTAGCTATGAGGCACTTGGCAGTGATGCTCTCATTGGGTGAGTCGAAGAGAGACACCCGTGACGTCGTCGCAATGGCAACGGAGGCCATGGCAACCGACTCATCATCTTCATCATCGTCATCATCCTCATTGTACTCTTCTTGCACAACCAAAGCCTTGGGAGGAGTCTTCTTGGAGAAGTTGTTCTTGTTGGGGAACGACATGGCCTTGTCCTTTCGGATGAGCTTGCCACCATTGTGTTACACCCTCGATGCGACTATAGCTCCCACGTGTCGAGGCACGACTTAGAGATATAATCGCATTGAAGGAATATGTCGCAAGTTAGGCAATCTTCACAACATCCCATGATATAAATAATAAAGTGGAGATAACATAGTTGGCTTACACTTGCCACGTCAATCAAGTACATAAATAACATTACATCATCCAAACACTCGTGGCCCGACTACGGCGCCAAAATAAAAGAGAACCCAACATGCGACAACGGTCCCGTTCACCCCCAACTGGGCACCACTACTGATCATCGGGAAAGGAAACATAGTAACATTGAGAGTCTTCATCGAACTCCCACTTGAGCTCATACGCGTCTGCTGGAGCGGAATCATCAGGCCCTGCATCTGGTGTAATAGTAATCTGTGAGCCACAGGGACTCAGCAATCTCGCACCCTCGCGATCAAGACTATTTAAGCTTATAGGTAAGGCAAGGGTAAATATAAGTGGAGCTGCAGCAAGCGACTAGCAAGTATGGTGGCTAACTTATTCGCAAAAGAGAGCAAGAAGAGGAGGCAAAGCGCGAGCGAGAAACTAAAGAGCAACCTGCGCAAACATTACTCCAACACCGTGTCCACTTTCCGGACTCCGCCGAGAAGAGGCCATCACGGTAACACACTCAGTTGATTCATTTTAATTAATTAAGGTGCAAGTTATCTACAACCGAACATTAACAAATTCCCATCTGCCCATAACCGCAGGCACGGCTTTCGAAAGTTCAAATCCCTGCAAGGGAGTCGCAACTTATCTCATGATAAGCTCTCACGGTCAACGAAGGAATAGACCTCCTCCCAAGACGTTCCGATCAGACTCGGTATCTCGGTAATTCAAGACACTTCGACAGGTTAAAACAAGACCAGCAACACCGCCCAAATGTGCCGACAAACCCCGATAGGAGCTGCACATATCTCTTTCTCAGGGCACACTCAGATTGTCTTAGGTACGGGTAGGCCAGCCCAGAGTTGCCCCTGGTGGCCACTGGCAGCTGACAGGTGGGCCAACACTCAGAGGAGCACTGGCCCGGGGGGGTTTAAAATAAGATGACCCTTGAGTCTGCAGAACCCAAGGGAAATAAAAGGCTAGGTGACGAATGGTAAAACCAAGGTTGGGAATTGCTGGAAAAGCTTTAATCAAGGCGAAATATCAAGGGGTTCCCATTATAACCCAACCGCATAAGGAACGCAAAATCTGGGAACATAACACCGATATGACGGAAATTAGGGCGGCAAGAGTGGAACAAAACACTAGGCGAGAGACCGAGACTTCCACCCTTTACCAAGTATATAGATGCATTAAGATAACATGGCAATATAATGATATCCCAACAAGTAAATAAATGTTCCAACAAGGAACGACCTTCAATCTTCACCTGCAACTAGCAACACTATAAGAGGGGCTGAGCAAAGTGGTAACATAGCCAATCAACGGTTTGCTAGGACAATGGTGGGTTAGAGGTTTGACATGGCAATTTGGGAGGCTTGCAAGCAAATGGTAGGCATCGTAGCAATGGCATAGCAAAAGAGCGAGCAAGCTAGCATAGCAAAGATAGTAGTGATTTCGAGGGTATGATCATCTTGCCTGCACAGTTGTCAGAGTTGACTGGATCCTCGAAAGCAAACTCAACGGGCTCCTCGTTAGCAAACTCGTCTCCCGGCTCTACCCAAACAAGACAAACAAGCAACAAGGATACAATCAACCACGTGCAAACTCAAACAACACAGTGCAAAGATGATATGCTATGCGGGATGCGATGCGGGATGCAAAATGCAAGATATGACAGGAAATGCATGAACCTGGCCTCAACTTGGAAAACTAAGTGTGCCACTGGAAAGATGAGATGAAATCGCTTGAAAACGATATAAAGAATGCCGGAATCGGAGTTACGGTTTGGAAATGGCAAGCGATTCAAAAATGACACCGGTCTGCGATTTACAGCAAGTAGGCATCTAAATGCAATGAGATGAACATGCTAAAGCAACCAAACACGACAACAAAATACATGGCAGGGATGCACACAAGATGCTTAACAAAAGTCTAGCACTGATCCACGGCCAATTCATCCATTAACAGGTTCAAACGAGCATGGCAAAAATGCATATGGCAAACAGATCTCAGACTTAGTGAAATTAACACTTGTCTGGAATTTCGGATCAAGTAGCCCTCTTCGGAGCAACAAAACTACATGCTACAGGACCTGAACATGGCAAAGTAAAGCATGGCATGGAGCTACTCAAAGAGCTTAACAAAAGTCCCTTAGTGACCTTGAGCCAAAAGGGATCAGAAAATACAATTGCAAGCAAGTAAACATAGCAAAAACATAATCAGTTTTCAGACTTGGTGAAAAACTGACACATGCTGAAATATAACTCAAGTAGGCATGTTTACGAGCTCGATGCAGTCACTACGGTGCAAGTCATGGCAAGACAAGCATACACCCATCAAGAAGGCACAAAATGCAATCTAGTCATGGCAAGAACAATAGCATAGCATGCACGGATCAACTACAACATCATGGGCGGCGGCTGGAGGTCCGGC
>NC_041382.1:680962235-680971710 GCF_002162155.2 Triticum dicoccoides
GGGCCCGCGCGGCGGGGAGGCGCGGCGATGTGGGCGCCCGGGCGGACGAATCCCGGGGCGCCACGTGGCAGCGGACAGCGGACCGGACATGTCCGTCGGCAAGAATTTTGTCCGGCGGCGCGCGGTGCTGAGATCTAGGGTTAGGGACGAGGGAGAGATCCGGATTTGGAGGGGGTGTTTAAATAGGCATAGAGGGAGCTAGGAGAGTCTAAATGAGGTGCGGTTTTCGGCCACGCGATCGTGATCAAACGCTCTAGATGATGGAGCAGAGTTAGGTGGGTTTTGGGCCAAATTGGAGGGGTGTTGGGCTGCAACACACACGAGGCCTTTTCGGTCCCTCGGTTAACCGTTGGAGTATCAAACGAAGTCCAAATGATACGAAACTTGACAGGCGGTCTACCGGTAGTAAACCAAGGCCGCTTGGCAAGTCTCGGTCCAATCCAGAAATGTTTAATCCCCACACACGAATGAAAGCTAGAAATGGCCACCGGAGGAGAACGAAGCGCCGGAATGCAAAACGGACAACGGGGAAAATGCTCGAATGCATGAGACGAACACGTATGCAAATGCAATGCACATGATGACATGATATGAGATGCATGACAGTGATAACAACACACGGAGACAAAGACCCGAACCCGAGGAAATAAAATATCTTAACGCCGGAAACGACAAGAGTTGGAGTACAAATTGGGAAAGTTACATCCGGGGTGTTACAACACTCCACCACTACTAAAGGATCTCGTCCCGAGATCTAGGACTGAAAGAACGCCGGGTATTCAGAACGGAGGTGATCCTCACATTCCCAGGTAACTTCATGGTTGGAATGGTGTGACCACTTGACTTTGAGAAATTTGATTGACTTGTTGTGAGTCTTGCGTTCAGTCTCTTCAAGAATAGCAACTGGGTGCTCACGATAGGAGAGATCTTCTTGGAGCTCAATGTCCTCCAAGTTGACGGTGCGGTCAGGAGTCTTGAAGCACTTTCGAAGCTGAGAGACATGGAACACGTCATGAACATTTGCAAAGTTTGAAGGAAGCTCGAGTTGATAGGCGAGGTCGCCTCTCTTGCTAACAATCTTGAAAGGTCCCACTTATCTGGGGGCAAGCTTCCCTTTGATACCGAAGCGACGAGTACTTTCATAGGAGAGACGCGGAGGTAAACATGATCTCCAATCTCGAAAGCCAAATCACGGTGCTTACTATCATAGTAGCTCTTCTGGCGGGATTGGGCTGCTTTGAGGTTATCTCGAATGACTTTGCACATTTCTTCTGCCTCTGTGATTAAGTCATTACCCAAAAGCTGACGTTCACCAGTTTCAGACCAGTTGAGAGGGATACGACACTTCCTGTCATACAGAATTTCAAATGGGGCCTTACCTGAACTTGCTTGAAAACTGTTGTTGTAGGAGAATTCAGCATAAGGAAGACAATCCTCCCACTTCATGCCGAAGGAGATCACACAAGCCCTGAGCATATCTTCAAGAATCTGGTTGACACGCTCGACTTGACCGCTAGTTTGAGGATGGAAAGCTGTGCTGAAGCGGATGTTAGTGCCCATGGCCTTCTGAAAAGAATCCCAAAACTTCGAGGTAAAGATTCTGCCACGGTCTGAAGAGATCATTTGTGGAATACCGTGCAGAGAGACAATGCGAGAGGTATAGAGTTCCGCCAATTGAGCTACAGTGATCGACTCTTTGATAGGCAGAAAATGAGCCACTTTGGTGAGTTTGTCGATGATAACGAATATAGCATCATTGCCACGCTTGGACTTTGGAAACCCAGTTACGAAGTCCATTTCAATGTGGTCAAACTTCCATTCTGGAATGGCAAGAGGTTGGAGGAGACCTGCTGTCCTTTGGTGTTCTGCCTTCACTCTTCTGCAGACATCACATTCATTCACGAATTGAGCGATCTCGCGCTTCATTCTAGTCCACCAATATGCCTGCTTGAGGTCCTGATACATCTTCGTGCTCCCAGGGTGGATGGAGAGGAGAGAATTGTGAGCCTCGTTCATGATCACTTTAAGGAGGTCACCTTTGGGTACAACAATACGATCCTCGAAGAAGAGAGTGTCCTTGTCATCAAGGCGGTAGCACTTGTACTTGGACTGACTCTTGGCAATCCCAATCGTCACCTTTTTCACCATAGCATCAAGAAGCTGGGCTTGGCGAATCTGGTCTTCTAAGGTAGGAGAGACTTGAAGGTTGGTGAGGAAACCTTGAGGAACAACTTGCAGGTTAAGTTTTCGGAAAGCTTCACAAAGCTCGGGTTGATAAGGCTTGAGAATCAGACTGTTGCAGTAAGCTTTCCTGCTCAAAGCGTCAGCAATCACATTGGCCTTTCCTGGAGTATACTCAATACTCGGATTATACTCTTGAATCATTTCGACCCATCGAGTTTGCCTGAGGTTGAGATTAGGCTGAGTGAAGATGTACTTGAGACTCTTGTGATCAGTGAAAATGTCCACTTTTCTTCCCAATAGAAGATGTCTCCAAGTCAAAAGAGCATGCACAACTGCCGCCAACTCGAGATCATGAGTGGGGTAGTTCTTCTCATTAGGCTTCAACTGGCGAGATGTATAAGCAACAACTTTCTTCTCTTGCATCAATACCGCGCCAAGACCTTGGAGAGAGGCATCACAAAAGACCTCGTACGGCTTGGATTCATCAGGTGGAGTCAGAACTGGAGCAGTGATCAATTTCTCTTTCAAAGTGTTGAAAGCAATATCACACTCCGGAGACCAAACGTACTTGACGTGCTTCTGGAGAAGATTTGAGAGAGGCTTCACGATCTTGGAAAAGTTTTCAATGAATCTTCGGCAATAGCTTGCGAGACCGAGAAAACTGCGGAGTTTCTTCACGTTCTGAGGAGGTTCCCAATTCACAATTGTAGATACCTTCTCAGGATTCACGGCAATGCCCTTGGCAGAGATGATATGACCAAGATAAAGAACCTCATCAAGCCAAAATTCACACTTGGAGAACTTGGCGTAGAACTTGTGTTCCCTGAGCTTATCGAGAACCAAACGCAAGTGCTTGGCATGATCTTCCTTGTTCTTGGAGAAAACCAAAATGTCGTCGAGATAGACCAAAAATGAAGTCATTGGTGTAGGCGTTGAAGATGAAGTTCATCATGCGAGAGAACGTCGAAGGAGCGTTGACGAGACCAAAAGACATGACAGTGTATTCATACGAACCAAAGCTTGTCCTGAAAGCTGTCTTGGGAATATCTTGCTCACGGATTCGAATCTGATGATAGCCCATACGGAGATCAAGCTTGGAGAATACTTGGGCACCTTTGAGTTGTTCGAACAGCTCATTGATGTTGGGAAGTGGGTATTTGTTCTTGATGGTCTTCTTGTTCACTGGACGGTAATCAACACAAAGTCGGTCCGTTCCATCCTTCTTCTTCACAAAAAGAACACCACAACCCCACGGAGAAGAACTAGGCCGGATGAGATCCATTTTCTCTTGAATATCGAGTTGCTTCTTCAGCTCCTTCAACTCTTCAAGTCCGAGCTTGTAAGGACGTTTGCACACAGGTTCCATGCCAGACTCAAGATCAATAACGAATTCAATTGCCGGTGCGGAGGCATTCCTGGAAGCTCTTCTGAAAAGACATCTTGATATTCGCAAACGACTGGAATTTGAGAGATAGCATCCAATTCACCCTTCTCATTGAGAGAAAACAGACGGATGGTATTATCCCGAGCGGCAAAGACAATTACATCCTCAGACGAATGAGTCAATTGAATCTGCCTGGCTGCACAATCAAGATGAGCCTTGTGCTTAGAAAGCCAATCCATTTCAAGAATAAGATCAATATCCGAGTCACCAAGAACCGTAGGAGAAGATAGAAACTTGTAGTCTCCCAAGGTGATAGTAACATCCGGAGCAATGGAGTTAGCATGCATGCGCTTACCGGGAGAGACAACTGCTAAAGGACTAGGCAACATTTGCAAAGGCAAACCATGCTTAGATGAAAACAGTCTCGAGATGAAACAATGCGATGCACCCGTGTCAAAAAGAACTTTTGCAGGAACATCGTTAACAGGAAGGTTACCCATGATGACATCTGACGAGTCCTCTGCCTGAGCTGCATTCATCAAGTTGACCTTGGCATGCTTGGGATTATGCTTGACCACAGCTGTACTTGCCGATCTGACAGGAGGAGGAGGAGGAAGACGCCTCTGGTTGAAACACTTGTTGGCATAGTGACCCTTCTGTTGGCACTTGTTGCACGTGACCTCTGAAAGCGGACGGTGATACGGAGCACTCGATCTTGGAGCTTGAGACGAAGTCTTGTTCTGAAAGCCAGGGTTGGATGGGTGGGAAGAACCACTGCCACCTTTGCTCTTCTGCTGATACGGCTGACGGAACGGAGGAGGAGGAAGCCAAAACTTCTGCTGCTTGGCCACTTGAGTAGAGGAAGAAGGAGTAACATCTCTGACTCGCTTCTTGAAAGCATCACACCTCAACTGAGCAGCCTCTTGCTTCAGTGCCATGTTGTAGAACTCATCGTACCTCAAGGGCTCAAAGAGGACAAAAGCTAGCTGAATTTCTTCTCTGAGACCACCTCTGAACTGGTATATCATGCTCTTCTCATCAGGCACGTCCTGCTTGGCAAAGCGAGCGAGCTTCTGGAACAACTTGTTGTAGTCATAGACAGACAAAGAGCCTTGCTTCAGATTGCGGAATTCCTCACGCTTGCTTTCAACCACGCTCTGCGGAATATGATGAGCTCGGAAATCTTGACGGAAATCATCCCAAGTGATAACACGTCCACCTCTGGAATCCTTGTACTGCTGGAACCATTCTGTAGCTTGATCTTTGAGTTGGAAGGATGCGAACTTGACAAAGTCCTCAGGCCTGACGTTACTGCACTCGAAATGCTTACACAGATCCGCAAGCCAATCGTCAGCATCGGTTGCCTCAACACAATTGCTGAAAGTCTTTGGCCCGTTAGCAAGGAACTGGTTGAGTGTAGCAAAGTGACTCTGATTGCTCCCTTGATTCCCTTGGTTGCCTTGATTGCGCTCTTGGAGAATTTGCATGATCAACTGTGTGTTTGCATTGGTTGCGGCCATCACAGCTTGCCATGCCTCTAGAGGAGGTGGAGGTAGTGGCGGATCAAGATTCGGAGTCGTGCGCGTTGGAGGAGCCATCCTGAAGAGGTTGACCACCATTAGCACATTGATAGACAATTATTGAAGCTGAATCCAACGGAATGAAAATTGCAACATATAGCCTTCACATCCGAACAAAATGAACGAGTGCATTTCTCTTGAAATGGTCACATATCCATAAATTGAGAAGCCGCGTAGAATTAAGGTAGAGAAATAAATCAACAAGGTACAGATCGAGAACAAATAATCGGTAAGAAATCCCAATCTCAAACCAATATCTGTGGAAGAAGAACTAGAGCTACTAGAATTCCCACCTATGAAACTCCCGAACCTTTCCGGTTATGCAATCAGGTGTTGGGGATACAGGGGAAGCATAATATCTCACCCAAACTAGCAAATCCTACATCCAGCTGTATCCATCCTTCAACACATAACCAAGAAAAACTTCGGAAACCATCTACCTCAACCTTCGAAAAGCATCTGTTGTACAAGTTATGGCGATACTCCCAAACTCCCGCCCCAGTACTGGGTGGTGTCGAGGTTATCTCACCAACGAACTGCATAAAAGAGATTTTCGATGTCGGCGTACTAAACTCAGGTATTCCAAAACTGCAACGATAAAATTATGATGACAACACCTCAGAGCTCAACTCCCCGGGACACTTTCACTAAACCCCTGACAGGAGGCACCAAGACAATGTTCTCATCACAAAACCATCGGAACGATTCCAAGATACCCGCGTGATCCTAAAAAAAATTAGTGAAATTTGAGAAGAGAAGAGTCAAAACTCTACGTCAGGATGCCTTACCAGAGCGATGAGGAGACTGGGAAGTAAAAAAGAATTCCTAAACTCTCCGATATATAATTCCTAAATGACTCAAAACATTTTTCTAGACACAACTCGGCCGCTAAAAACAATCAAGCAATGGGGCTCCTAAGGTTGGGGAAGGCTCTGATTACCAACTTGTTACACCCTCGATGCGACTATAGCTCCCACGTGTCGAGGCACGACCTAGAGATATAATCACATTGAAGACATATGTCGCAAGTTAGGCAATCTTCACAACATCCCATGTAATATAAATAATAAAGTGGAGATAACATAGTTGGCTTACACTCACCACGTCAATCAAGTACATAAATAACATTACATCATCCAAACACTCATGGCCCGACTACGGTGCCAAAATAAAAGAGAACCCAACATGCGACAACGGTCCCGTTCACCCCCAACTGGGCACCACTACTGATCATCGGGAAAGGAAACATAGTAACGTTGAGAGTCTTCGTCGAACTCCCACTTGAGCTCATACGCGTCTGCTGGAGCGGAATCATCAGGCCCTGCATCTGGTGTAATAGTAATCTGTGAGCCACAGGGACTCAACAATCTCGCACCCTCGCGATCAAGACTATTTAAGCTTATAGGTAAGGCAAGGGTAAATATAAGTGGGGCTGCAGCAAGCGACTAGCAAGTATGGTGGCTAACTTATTCGCAAAAGAGAGCGAGAAGAGGAGGCAAAGCGTGAGCGAGAAACTAAAGAGCAACCTGCGCAAACATTACTCCAACACCGTGTCCACTTCCCGGACTCCGCCAAGAAGAGGCCATCACGGTAACACACTCAGTTGATTCATTTTAATTAATGAAGGTGCAAGTTATCTACAACCGGACATTAACAAATTCCCATCTGCCCATAACCGCGGGCACGACTTTCGAAAGTTCAAATCCCTGCAGGGGAGTCCCAACTTAGCCCATGAGAAGCTCTCACGGTCAACGAAGGAATAGACCTCCTCCCAAGATGTTCCGATCAGACTCGGTATCTCGGTAATTCAAGACACTTCGACAGGTTAAAACAAGACCAGCAACACCGCCCGAATGTGACGACAAATCCCGATAGGAGCTGCACATATCTCTTTCTCAGGGCACACTCAGATTGTCTTAGGTACGGGTAGGCCAGCCCAGAGTTGCCCCTGGTGGCCACCGGCAGCTGACAGGTGGGCCAACACTCAGAGGAGCACTGGCCCGGGGGGTTTAAAATAAGATGACCCTTCAGTCTGCAGAACCCAAGGGAAAGAAAAGGCTAGGAGGCGAATGGTAAAACCAAGGTTGGGCATTGCTGGAAAAGCTTTAATCAAGGTGAAATATCAAGGGGTTCCCATTATAACCCAACCGCGTAAGGAACGCAAAATCCGGGAACATAACACCGATATGACGTAAACTAGGGCGGCAAGAGTGGAACAAAACACTAGGCGAGAGGCCGAGCCTTCCACCCTTTACCAAGTATATAGATGCATTAAGATAACATGGCAATATAATGATATCCCAACAAGTAAATAAATGTTCCAACAAGGAACGGCCTTCAATCTTCACCTGCAACTAGCAACGCTATAAGAGGGGCTGAGCAAAGCGGTAACATAGCCAATCAACGGTTTGCTAGGACAATGGTGGGTTAGAGGTTTGATATGGCAATTTGGGAGGCTTGCAAGCAAGTGGTAGGCATCGTAGCAATGGCAAGCAAAAGAGCGAGCAAGCTAGCATAGCAAAGATAGTAGTGATTTCGAGGGTATGATCATCTTGCCTGCACAGTTGTCAGAGTTGACTGGATCCTCGAAAGCAAACTCAACGGGCTCCTCGTTAGCGAACTCGTCTCCCGGCTCTACCCAAACAAGACAAACAAGCAACAAGGATACAATCAACCACGTGCAAACTCAAACAACACAGTGCAAAGATGATATGCTATGCGGGATGCGATGCGGGATGCAAAATGCAAGATATGACAGGAAATGCATGAACCTGGCCTCAACTTGGAAAACCAAGTGTGCCACTAGAAAGATGAGATGAAATCGCTTGAAAACGATATAAAGAACGCCGGAATCGGAGTTACGGTTTGGAAATGGCAAGCGATTCAAAAATGACACTGGTCTGCGATTTACAGCAAGTAGGCATCTAAATGCAATGAGATGAACATGCTACAGCAACCAAACACGACAACAAAATACATGACAGGGATGCATACAAGATGTTTAACAAAAGTCTAGCACTGAGCCACGGCTAATTCATCCATTAACATGTTCAAACGAGCATGGCAAAAATGCATATGGCAAACAGATCTCAGACTTAAGTGAAATTAACACTTCTCTGGAATTTCGGATCAGGTAGCCCTCTTTGGAGCAACAAAACTATATGCTACAGGACCTGAACATGGCAAAGTAAAGCATGGCATGGAGCTACTCAAAGAGCTTAACAAAAGTCCCTTAGTGACCTTGAGCCAAAAGGGATCGGAAAATACAATTGCAAGCAAGTGAACATAGCAAAAACATAATCAGTTTTCAGACTTGGTGAAAAACTGACACATGCTGAAATATAACTCAAGTAGGCATGTTTACAAGCTCGATGCAGTCACTACGGTGCAAGTCATGGCAAGACAAGTATACACCCATCAAGAAGGCACAAAATGCAATCTAGTCATGGCAAGAACAATAGCATAGCATGCACGGATCAACTACAACATCAACGGCAAAATTGCAAACAAGTTGACAATCTGCCCAGATTCACAAAGTAGTAAAAGTAGAGCTCGATTGACTCAAGCTAGGGTGCTCCATAATTGCAAACAAAGACATGGATGGATACAGCACTACAATATTAACAAAACTACCTTACTGATCATCCTCAAAAGAGGCACGGATCACTAGAAAATAACATGAACATATGGCATCATGAGATAAACAGCTCCAGGACTTAGAGAAATTACTAAGTCTCTGAAAACAGAATTAGCAAGTGCACCACTTTGCAAGCTTGCACTAGTCACCACTCACATCCTAAAAATACATGGGTTGCACCTCTGGAAAGATGACAAAACCCTTAACAAAACATATGTAGAACTCACGGGCATATCATGCAGACATTAATCATGGCAAAAATGATAAAAGCTAAACGGAGTAGCAGATCTGACAATTATCTCAAGTAGCCCTCTTCTAACAGCATTTCAGGCATCAAGATGAGCTCAAATGAAAATTATGCAATGGAATGAAATGATGTACTCTCTGAGATGAATATTTTCATATGCTATATGCATGAATCGGAGCTACGGATGCAAAGTTACGGAGCAGCGAACATGAGCACTTGGACTGAGAATTTCGGGACTTGGTGAAAAAAAACGACATAGGGTTAGGGTTTACTGTTCACGCCAGATCTAGATCGGGGTCGCACGGAGCACGAGGTTCGTCGGCCGGAGGAGAAACTCGCCGGAGGAGGGGGGCTCGTCGGTCGGACCCGAGGGAGAGGAGGAGGCGGCGGACTCCGGGGTCGGCGGTGGCGGGCGCGGCGGCTGGATGCGGCGGCGCCGGCGA
>NC_041382.1:680972319-681023064 GCF_002162155.2 Triticum dicoccoides
GCGGTGCAGGCCGGGGGGGCCCGACCTGGGCTGCGGTGGGCCCGCGCGGCGGGGAGGCGCGGCGATGTGGGCGCCCGGGCGGACGAATCCCGGGACGCCACGTGGCGGCGGACGGCTAATTTTGTCCGGCGGCGCGCGGTGCTGAGATCTAGGGTTAGGGACGAGGGAGAGATCCGGATTTGGAGGGGGTGTTTAAACAGGCATAGAGGGAGCTAGGAGAGTCCAAATGAGGTGCGGTTTTCGGCCACGCGATCGTGATCGAACGCTCTAGATGATGGAGCAGAGTTAGGTGGGTTTTGGGCCAAATTGGAGGGGTGTTGGGCTGCAACACACACGAGGCCTTTTCGGTCCCTCGGTTAACCGTTGGAGTATCAAACGAAGTCCAAATGATACGAAACTTGACAAGCAGTCTACCGGTAGTAAACCAAGACCGCTTGGCAAGTCCCGGTCCAATCTGGAAATGTTTTATCCCCACACACGAATGAAAGCTAGAAATGGCCACCGGAGGAGAACGAAGCGCCGGAATGCAAAACGGACAACGGGGAAAATGCTCGAATGCATGAGACGAACACGTATGCAAATGCAATGCACATGATGACATGATATGATATGCATGACAGCGATAACAACACACGGAGACAAAGACCCGAACCCGAGGAAATAAAATATCTTAACGCCGGAAACGGCAAGAGTTGGAGTACAAATTGGGAAAGTTACATCCGGGGTGTTACACATTGTCTTCCCTCTTTTCATACGGGCATTCCGCAACGAAATGACTCACGTTGCCGCAATTGTAGCAAGTCCTTACACGTTGCTTGCCCCTCGTGCCACTCGAGTTGTTTTTGCTAAAGTTTGGCCTCGAGTTTTTCTTGCTCCAAAATTGCCTGAAAGCAAGTGCCATGTGTTCATGATATGCATACTTCGTATCTTCGGGGTTGCTCTCCTCTTCTTCCTCTTCTTCTTCTTCCACGGTGAGCTTGGCCTTCAATGCAAGGTTAGGCTTCTTTGCCCATTGAGAATGGAGCACCGCATTGTCGGCAGTCTTGTCCAAAATGTTCATGGCCACAAACTTATCCAACACTTCGCTTGAGGTCAAAGTGTGGAAGTCCGGTCTTTGACGAATGACGGAGGACATGGCCTTGTGATAGGGCATCATTGCCTTGAGAAATTTGCGCTTGATCCAATTGTCATGCGTGTCCTTGCTCCTGTGATCTCGTAGTGAGACCGCGAATTTGGTTACTCTCCGATAAAGCTCACGAGGTTCTTCATCTTCTTTCATTGCAAACTCATCGGCCTCATCTTGTACCACTTCATAGTTGGAGCATTGAATGCTTGTGCTTCCCCGGTAGAGAGAGACAACACAATGCCATGCATCTCTGGCCAAGGCGAAGGGACAAAGATGAGGTAGGTCTTCGGATGGAATTGCATCTTGAATGATGAAGAGAGCATTCTCATTGAATTGATTGTCCGCGGCTTCTCGAGGAGTGAAGTTGCTTGGATCATATGGATAGAAATCTTCTTCAATGATTCTCCAAAGGTTAGTGTTCACATGATTTAAGTGACGTTTAAAGCGGTAAACCCAAGAATCAAAATCCTCATTTTTCATAATCTTAGGGGGAGGACCGGCATGATTCAAATGAGTGGAAGGAACCTGTCCACCATAAACAAGTGGTGGTTCCACATGGGCAAAGATGCCGGTGCCATTCTTACCACTAGAAGAAGGAGCCTTTTCACTACTAGCTTCCCCCTTGTCGGGGATAGCATCCGTCACCTTGTTGGCGGGGTCACCCACTTTCAACGGTGCGGTGAATAGTTTAAACCCCTCAAGAAATTTAGTAAACATGCTTTCAACTTCGGTCGTCATGGAGTTTTTCAATGTCTCCAAGGCCACATTGAACTCCTCACGAGAGACCGAGATTCCCCCATCGCCCGTAGACGAGATCGGGTTCACACCGGAGTGTTCCTCCACACCGTCTACGGTATCATACATACTCTTTGGATGGTAAAGTCCTTAATAAAGAGACGAGGTTCTGATACCAATTGAAAGGATCGATATGGTTGACTAGAGGGGGGGGGGTGAATAGGCAACTACCAATTTTTACTTTTCTTTACCAAATTAAACTTTGCATCAAAGTAGGTTGTCTAGATGTGCAACTAGGTGAGCAACCTATATGATGCAATAACAACAAGCATACAAGCAAGCAAGGGAAGAAACACTAAAGAGCTTGCATAAGTAAAGGTAAGAGATAACCAAGAGTGGATCCGGTGAAGACGAGGATGTGTTACCGAAGTTCCTTCTTTTTGAGGGGAAGTACGTCTCCGTTAGAGCGGTGTGGAGGCACAATGCTCCCTAAGAAGCCACTAGGGCCACCGTATTCTCCTCACGCCCTCACATAATGCGAGATGCCGTGATTCCACTATTGGTGCCCTTGAAGGCGGCGACCGAACCTTTACAAACAAGGTTGGGACAATCTCCACAACTTAATCGGAGGCTCCCAACAAGACCACGAAGCTTCACCACAATGGACTATGGCTCCATAGTGACCTCAACCGTCTAGGGTGCTCAAACACCCAAGAGTAACAAGATCCGCTAGGGATGGGTGGGGGAATCGAAAATCCCTTGGTGGAAGTGTAGATCGGGGCCTTCTCAACCACTCCCGAGCAAATTAACAAGTTTGATTGGCTAGAGAGATAGACCGGGCGAAAATGGAGTTTGGAGCATTTAATGGAGTTTGAGCAATAAATGGAGCTTGGGGGAGGAAGAGGTAGGTCAAAGAGAAGAAGGGGACTCCCTTTTATAGTGGGGGCAACAATCCAACCGTTGCCCCCCACCAACCAGCCCCGCACAGGGAGGTACTACCGCTGAGAGGGGGCGGTACTACCGCCAGGACAGCGGTACTGCCGCGCCAGCCAGCGGCACTGCCGCGCAGAGGAGACTAGTAGGAAAGGACCCAACCGCGGTACTACCGCGGTGGTAGGGACGGTACTACCGCTCCTAGAACGGTACTACTGCCTCTACAACCGCGACTAGTGCTGCAAAACCCGACACAAGAAAAAGACCTCTCGAATCGAGGCGGTAGGAGCCAGACTGCCCAGCGGTACTACGGCAGCGGGGTCACGGGCGATACTACTGCTGTGGAGCGGTACTGCCGCTTGTGACCCTTCGGCCGTACTACCGCTAGCAGTGCGGTACTACCGCTGGGGCGCAAAAGAGAGAGAGAGAATCTCTCAAAGATGCTGAGGACGAGGCGGAGGTGCCAGGCACCCCAGCGGTACTACTACTGTGGAGCCACGGGTGGTACTACCGCTGTGGAGCGGTACTGCTGCTTGTGGCTCCTCAGCGGTACTACCGCTGGGTTGCGCGGTACTACCGCTTGGACCCAGACAGGACAAGGAAGAGAGGAGAGATCTCTTCAATGGAATGGAGACGCTCGGAGGGTGAGAAGCTGATGTGTACGTGATGATTCCACCCATGCAATACCCCAGCGGACCCCCTTTTGATAGTACGGTGCCCTCTACGCAACTAGTCCACCGAGAAAGAAACGAAAAAGCTACACCGTCTTGAAATACACTCCGAGGGGAAGAAAGCGTCTCGTGCCAGGGAAGAATGTGTGAATTATTCAAAACACAAGATTAGTCCGCAAACATGTTGTCATCAATCACCAAAACTACCTTGTGAGAGATATGCCGTAACAACCGGCATTTTTGGGTTTTTGCAGAACTCAATTTTCTACATCCGCGTTTCTGTTAGACGATCCAAACAAGAATTTAGGTTGTTACAACAGAAATCGAATCTAAGGAGAACCAGTTTTACATAACCTCCATATCCAAACAATCTCTTAGGGCAATGTACAATGGTGCTATCTTAGGAGTGCTACGTCGGATAAATGATAAGGTGGAGGAGAGAGACCTCACAAGAGAAGGCTTGTCTTCTCTTATTTAAGATAAGACAAGAGATGATCTCTTAGCACAATACGTGTCACCACATTTTTAGGAATTGCTAGTTATTGAAGATAAGGCTAAGAGATGACCCATTGTAGACATTTTTCTTTGTCATCTATAAATTACATGCAAAACTTAAAATGAGACTATCTTATCAACCATTGTACATGCCTTTAAAATCTTCATGCCATTGCCACGGCGGTAGTAACCAGGCATTGCTGAGCGTACACGTGTCCATGACCCACCTGTCAACGCCCGTACATTTAGCACTTCCTCCGCATCCGCAAAAGAAAAAGAAGACCATAGACCCCGCAGCTCTAGGGGCGATCAAAACAGTTCGTTCAAAACAAAGGAGAAAAGCTGCGGCACTGGACTGATCGGCGCCGTCCGTTCCGTGGCCGCCATGCTATTTATACACCCCCACCCCTTCGCCCTACCACACCACCACGTACAAGCACCTTCCTTCTTCCCACCCCAAACCAACCGGCCGGCTTCTCCATCTGCTATTTCGTTTCGTTTTGATTCTTTGGTTCTGCACCTGCTGATTTGATGTTTCTCTTGCGATCAATGGTTTGTTTTTCTTGAACCGAGTCCTCTCCTTGAGCCGGTGAAGGCGATAGGAGCGTCGCGCGTGCGTGCCTGATCTCGAGTGCCGATCGAGGCAGCTTTTCTTTGCTCTTGGACTACGTTTTGTTCTCTTGGAACATCTCTTCAGATCAGATCAGGGGCCTTGTGTGGCTGATCGATGAGCACTTGCTGCAAGATCTTTCTTCTTTCCCTGTTCTTGTGGTGCTCTTGCGATTTCAACTTTCTTTTTACCGCCAAGGCAACGTACGGGCGTGGAGATGAGGTCCAAGTCTAACACTCACGTGCGGCTCATGTTCCAGATCGTTTGTTCTGTATTTTTCTTGAGTTTTTCCGTCCGGAATGCCGCGCTCATCCGCGGCAATGCTTTCCCTTATATAGCCTGTTCCTCGCGACCGTCCGCCGATGAGGATGCATGTATTTGCAGATGTGCTACGCACAAGTGACAGCAATAAACATTTCACAATCTGAGGCGCCGTCTTTTCTCAACCTGTTCGTTTACTTTCTTTTGGATCAAGTGATAGCAAGACGGCGGGCGTGGAGATGGGGTCCAAGAACAGGTTCGTCTGCACGTCCGCGCGCCTCGCGTTCCAGATCTGGGTACGTTTCACCGTTTAGTCACTGTTGCTCTTGGGGTTTCTCCGTACCCGAGGCTCTACTGCTACGTTACTTTTGGTTCGCAATGGTCTCGGTGTGTTTCTTGCGACCATATATACATCCGCCGATGACGACGCATATATTTGCAGATGTGCTGCGCACAAGTGATAGCAATTCATTAATTTCTTCATCTGAGGCGCTAGCTAGACACATTTTGTTCTGATTTTTCGTTTGGATTTAGTTGGGTGCACGTGCCGCATGATCATCTTCTCTCCGCTGGCAACATCCATGATAACTACTCTCTCCGTTTCTAAATATAAGTCTTTGTAAAGATTTTATTATAAACTACATACGGAACAAAATGAATGAATCTACATTTTAAAATGCATCTACATACATTCGTATGTGATTCATAATGAAATCTCTTCAAAAACTTATATTTAGAAACGGAGGGAGTACTGTAGAATGTCTACACCTCTACTGAGGCATGCACACGTACGGGTGGATTTTTTCTTGTTTGAGATAACAAGTTCTTCCAGCTCGTACAATATCGTTGTCTTTTTGGTGCCGTTGCTCGATGATCGATGCTAGATCAGTGAGGGCCGGTTGTTGGATCCCCGGCCAGATCTCTCTCTATCTCTCAGCGACGAGCACCTGGAACAGCACACGGGAACTAACACAGGAGATTTTTGTGCCGCGTAACTGCTTTGGGCTTTTTTTATCTGTTTAAAACATATCTAGATGCGACATAATTATGTCACATCTAACCTAATGTCCACTATTTTTATGGTCTTTTTTTATTTCTTTTTTTTGTTTCTTATTATTGTGTTATTTGTGAAAACTTAGATATAACATTCTTAAAAAATATCTAGATGTAAATTCGACAAACTGTTTCTTTTTCTCTTCTTATTTATCCCTGGAGGCCAAGCTCATCGTTACACGCATAACTAACCCTTAGAAAAAACTCACCTGGCGCGAGCTCGATCTGATCGTGCCATCCCGATCCGAGTCTGGCGGGTGACCAAATCAACGAGAAACAAAAGATGACTCAGCGTGAACTTCGGACGTCTCAGTTAGTCAGGGCTACATGCAATCAGACGTCGAAGATAAACATGCATGCACGACTCTACGAGTGAATTGCAAAAGACATTTACACTTAAGTCAAGGTTTGCAGAAACCACACATTTACGGAATTGTACCAAAAACACTAATTTTTTTCATAATTTTTTGCAAAAAAACACTGGTTGCTTGTTTGGTCCGTTTTAAGTACGTTTATGACATGGAGGACCCGTTTTTGCTGACATGGCGTAACGGTTCACAGGCGACGCCGTTAGACAGACGGTTTTACCCCAACACCTTTTTTGAAAAAAATTAAAAAGCAATCGGGTCCTTGGCCCTGAAAATAAAGGGTTAATTATCCTTTTGCCCTCAGTGGTGTCCATGTGCTCAGTTTTGCCCTCAGATGCGAATTAATTGTCCTCAGTTTTGCCCTAATCCGAGCACAACAACTATGACGAGGCCAAACGGCCACATTTGAGTCCATTCCGTCCGCCGGCGTTAGTGGTTGTGGGTCCGGAGCTTACATGTGGGACCGCGTGGACGTGGGTCCGGAGCTGACATGTAGGCCCGTGCAACTAAATCCCCAAATCATTCTAGCTCACACCGATCCGCCCGGTCGGCTGTCCTGCGCCGCCGCCACTTGCGTCGCGGCCAGCACCTGCCCCGCCACCAGCTGCACGGCCTGCTCCGTCGCTACCTCGTTGCGCCTCTCCACGGCTACCTGTGACGCCCACCACCTTCCCGCGACGCCACGGGTGGGGCGCCCGCCACCTGCTCGATCCGCGGCGCGGCCTCCTTTCGTGCGCCCGGCCGGAGCGCTCAAAGGTGGGGGGCTGCTGGAGCTATTTGAACTAGGAGGAAGAACCCTAGGGCGAAATGGTGAGCAGCGGCGAATCCGGAGTATTTGGCGAGGCAGGCATCGGGCCGGAGATCCGCCGCGTCCACGACTGGGTTCCCGAGGGGTAAGTCTCCCCTCTTGTTTAGATTGAGTTTAGTTGTGCATTTGAACACTCGATTCGAGTAGATTTGCCCAATTAGTGTACTGATTGCGTCTCTGTTTTTCGCCGGTTAGGATGGAGTTGCGATTTGCTTTCATGGTGCACATTAGAAGGGACCGGTACATGTTCGATGCAAAGGATAAGAAGAAATACCAAGTAGGTTTTGATTATTGGTTGCCAATGGCTAGTAATTGGAGTTTCAGACAATTTGGGGAGGTAGTTTGTAGCCAATATCCTTGGGGTTTGCTTGATGAAGTGGTATACAAATACTATGATGGGGAAAAGAATTGGGTGACAGTTAGTAATGATGAAGAGCTAGCTACCATGTTTGTTAGGCATAAAGAGAAAGATAATTTTCATGTGAGGCTGCAAGTTGATGTGCTTGAGCAGGCATTTAGACCTAGGATGGCGGGTGCAACATCTCGGGGAGAACCAAGTCGTCGTAATGGCATCTCTAGCCAGAACAGTTCTGTTGGTGCACGGCGACGTGGTGGCTCGACAAGTGTGGGCAACAGTAGTAGGGTCCCCCTTGAAGTGGAGCCTGATGGCTACAATTCTGGGGTTGATGAAGAGAAGCTATATTCTGATGTTATTCGGAATTTACGATGGGCACCTCGGACTGAAAACCAAGATGAGGCTCACAATGCAGTCTGTGTGGATGATGACGTGATGGGTGAGGACGAAGACCTTGCAGCTGTTGAATGGGACCCTTTGAACCCTCATATGGAAGAAGGTACAGTTTTTGCATCCATGAATGAGTGTAGAAATGCACTTGTGACATACTGCATCAAGGTAGAATGTACTTTCAAAGTTGACAAGAGCGATCAAGTACGTTACAGAGTGCACTATCCGACTGAAGGTTGTCCATGGAGGCTGATTGCATCTAAAATGCAGAATATCACTAATGTTCAAGTCAAAGTGAACCCTTTTAAGCACACATGGCAGGAATCAACCCTTAGGAATGATACAATCAGTAGAGCCAAGTCAAGATGGGTGGCAGAAGAAGTAAAGAAGTGGGTGAAAGAAAACCAGCAAGTGGGTCCAAAGGAATTGCAGAAGAACATCAAAGATAAGTTCAAGATAGATTTACCATGTATGGGGTTGTTCAATGGTAAACAACATGCTATGGATTTTATTTATGGTAACTGGAACGAAAGTTTTCAATTGTTGTATTCATTCAAAGGTGAAGTGGAGAGGACAAGCCCAGGTAGTATTATAGATATTAATCACCACACCGTGGAGTACACATTCAGGGGAGTGACAAAGACCAAGGAATGCTTTAGGAGGGTTTTTGTCTGCTTTGAGGCTTGTCGCCGGGGTTTTTTGGCAGGCTGCAAGCCTTATTTGGCTATTGATGCCACTTTTCTCACAGGGAGGTTTAAAGGACAGTTAGTAGCAGCTTGTGCAGTTGATGCACATAGTTTTGTATTTCCAGTTGTCTATGGTGTGCTGGTGACAGAGTCTGAGGAGAGATGGACTTGGTTTTTGCATAATCTCCGCCGGGCTATTGCATATCCCAATGGGTTGGTCATTCATACAGATGCCTGCAAAGGTTTAGAAGTGGCCGTAGACAATGTGTTCCCTGGAGTAGAGCATAGGGAATGCATGCGTCACCTTGCTGTAAATTTCATGAAGAAATTCAAAGGAAAGGTGTATACCAACAATTTATAGCCAGCATCTTTGACATGCAGTGTGAAGAAGCACAACTACCACTTGAGGCAGTTATACATGAATCCCAAAGTGAAAGAATACTTGGAAACACACCACTCCAAGTTATGGGCCAGAAGCCAATTCAGTGAAGTGAGCAAAGTTGACTGTGTGCACAATAATCTAGCAGAGTCTTTCAACTCAACGATCCGGAAACTAAAGGGTCATTATATGGAGGATTTGCTTGACAGGATAAGGATAGAATACATGCAGAAATTTCATTATCGTGCAGGAATAGCCGAGGCAAAATTCATGGGCCACATTATCATCCCTGCCGTGATGAATGAACTGAAGCAGAAGACAACAGGCTTGGAAATGAACATGACTCTTTGCTCGGATACCATAGCAGAGATATCATATTTGGATAAAGAAAAGAGGGAATGGAGATATCCAGTGGATCTAGAAGTTAGAACTTGCAGTTGTAGGCAATGGCAGATAACTGGGTTGCCATGCATTCATGCCTTGTTTTTCATCACTTCTCTCCCAGGTCCAGCAGGGAACATACAACAGTATGTGCATGATTACTACTCTGTTGCAAGGTTCAAAGCCACATATGCTTATGCCTTGCCTGCTATGGAGGGAAAACAACAATGATACATGGTGGACCCTGGATTCAAGCTTTGTGCTCCAATTCTGAAGAGAGCAGCAGTAGACCAAGGAAGAGTCGAATCAGACCTCGCAGCGAAGGAGCTGGAATTGGAGCGAGGAAGCGTAAGTGCACAAGGTATGGTGGGTCTGGTCATTTTGGTAAGTATTGTGATAACACAGTAGATCCAGCGTTCGGAGAGAGTTTCGATGAAGGCTTCGATGAAAATGTTGGTCAGCAGCCGGTTGCCTCAACAGATGATAAAAATGATGGTCAACAGCCGGTTGCATCAGATGAGGATTTTGACGAGGTTCCAAATGATGATGGTCAACAGCCGCATGATTTTGACGGTGATCCAAAATATCCTCCAAATAATGATTCAAGTGAGGCTCCAAATGGTGATCCAAGTGAGGCTCCAAATGATGATCCAAGTGAGGCTCCAAATGGTGACCAACCTTCTGTTGTTGTGAGTTCTGCTAGGTATGTAAATTTTGCAAGGGTCAAATACTACTGTACATCTATCACTTGACATGATCTCATTACTGTTTATGTTTTGCATAGCTCTATGGTAGGTTTGAAAAAGACGCGCAAGGTACCAACAACCAAGAGAAGAAGAGAAGAAACAATGAGCACAAGGTATACGAGGAGCAAAGTGATGGCAAGAAGCTCATGGAACAGACAGAACCCCCAACGCTATCTATGAATAATTATGAAACATTATGAATAAGGGATGATGTTGTATTATGAAACATTTATCACTTGACATATTGTCTTTCTGTTGTATGATGTTGGACCTATGTTAGAAGTATGTTTGACATGATGTTTAAATATCTGTTGGATGATGTTTGAATGAGCACATGGTTTTTCCTTTTTTTGATTTTTTGAATTTTGTTTTGCTTATTTAAATTATGGTCAAACCTAACTTTGACCAAGATTTAAACAAGTCTAAAACATCAAAATGAAAACTAAGCCTGGATACTTCTTAGTCAATCCAAAATGAAGTTGTGGTGAAGTTTTTGAAATTTTCATGAAAAATGTGCTAAAAAGAGGGGTCCAAAAGTAGGGTAAACGGCCTCATTTCTAAGTAAGGTTTTTTTCGACCTTGTCTAAATCAGCCAAATAACTTTCCTACACATATATTCTATATGTACAGACTATGTGCGCTGGTTTTTCCATTTTTTGTTTTTTTTTAATTTGTTTTGCTCATTTGAATTCTGGTCAAACTTAACTTTGACCAAGATTTAAACAAGTGTAAAACATCAAAATGAAAAACTAAGCATGGATCCTTCTTAGTCACTCCAAAATGGAGCTGTGGTGAGTTTTTTGAAATTTTCATGTTCATTTCCCCAAAACACTTCTCTTCACTTCATACAAGAGAGTTTGAGATACTCGAGATATCATACAATACACATGAACTTATCATTTAAATGTATGTAAAGCTTGTTTATCAACTTAAATCGTTAGTATATGACATAAAAAGATTATGTGCGCAGGTTTTTTATTTTTCTGATTTTTATTTAATTTATTATACTCATTTAAAATCTGGTCAAACATAGCTTTGACTGCTTCAAACCCCTCCCAAACCCCGCTAACCCTAGCGTTGAACAAGGACCGTTCATCTAACCCTAGCGACGATCAAGGGCCGTCGATCTAACCCTTCTAGAAGGAATCTGCGGGGAGGAGGGGGGCGATCCGCGAGATGAAATCTGATTGGCTGGAAGATTGTTTTTTCAACAAATACCAGGCGCGCTGGATGGACCGTTGGGCCGTCTCGTTGTCTGGGCCTGAGACCGCAGTAAATAGCCTGTCTCAGCCTTTCCAGGCCTTGCATGCATGGAGGCGGCGACGTGGGTTTGCATGCGCGAGAGGCGGCGACGTGCATGCATGTGAGCGAGGCGAGCGAGGCGCGCTAGGCGAGCTAGGCTAGCGAGGCGAGCTAGGTGGTTCAGGGCAGTGGTTCAGGGCAGCGATTCACATGCACCGCCCGGTCAAAGAGCTATGCAGTGATTCAGATGCACGCACGCGCCCCATGCATCGTTTTCGTGCAAAAATTTAAGTGTGCAAAACATAAGGGATATACACACGCGTCCGGATTCACACACGCACCGTTCTCATCCTTTCTCTCTTCCTCTCCCACCCACAAGCCAGATCCGATCCTCTCCAACTTCAAACACCCAAACGACCGAGCCCTCCCCACGCGACACCAAGTGAAGATGCAGTTCAACGGGCCGACCTTCAACCGTCCCCCTGTCGTGCCGGAGCTGTGCTACCCACCGGGCGTGCTCGTGGAGAGGGAGCTCCGTGTGTGGGCTATTTCAAGGTGGAGGGGTTCCGTCGAACTCACCCGCGCCTTCCTCAGAGTCGGCTATGCCCACCTACCACGGGGCTCGCCGAGGATGTTCACCCTCAACGAGGTTCGTGACCGCGGCGGCATCCTCCTACTGCTCACGGTCACCTTCACCAACCCGTTTGACGCGCGCGAGCTCCTCGGCCAAGTCTTTTGGTGCGGCTGCGAGGCCATCTTCTTCACCGTCTACAACATCTACACCAACTACGAGCGCATCTTCCCCGCTCTAGGCCAGATGCACTCCCTTCCCCACGACGAGGAGGAGGAGGTGTGAAGATGAAGACGGTGTTGAAGGGGCGCACGCGGCCAAGGTGGAAGAAGGAGGTCAAGATGAAGATGTTCAAGCCTGGAGTCAAGCTCGTCATGTTTCGTTTTTTATTTTGTTGCTTTTCTATGTCGTGTCGTGTCATGTTTCGTCATGTGTCCGTGAACTGTCTGTGAACTTATCTAAGTTATTGTAATGGTACAGTGTGTTCTATCTTATCTAAGTTATTAGAGTTTATTATGTGTGTTAAAAAATGTCCGTTCCCAACATATCATTTCTTCCCTAAACAAGTCATGAAGTTCGAGAACTTGTGGTTTTCATTAATGAAAATCAGAGGGGTGAGAAGCCCTCTGTTTCATTCAAACAAAAAGTCATGAACTAACATGCAAATTTATTTTCTTTAAATCCTAAACCAAGTGACACTCTAACCCTAAACCAAGTGCCACTCTGACCAAAATCATGTGGTAGTGCAACATACATTTTCAACCTTCCAACCCTCCAAAATTTAAGTGCAAAACAAAGGAAAACCACTCTCACGCGTGTGCAAACATTCACGGTCTCACTATTTTAAAAAAAAAATCACAGTCTCACTATGTATACCTTCCTTCCCTACCCATGTCAAAGTCTTGCCATTTGTCCTAGCGGTTACCAGCGCAGCCCTAAACACCACAAACCCACGTGGTCCTGGGTTCGAGTCCCCAGCCGCACCAATTTTTTGTGCATTTTCCATCCTTCATTTTTTTAGACAAATTATGTTTTTCTTAATGTAATGCCCTTAAAAAATGTTCATTTATTTTGGCACCTGGCGTAAACCTCTACCAGAGCTGAGGCACATTTTCCATGACATTTTGGTCTTTGATTTAAATCACAGTGTATTTGAATTGGATTAATTAACAACTTCAAAAAATTTCTAACCCTAATTGTTTGGCTCCGGAATAATTCAATTAGCTTCTACAAAAAGTTTCAGCATTATGATTTACTGCCTAAATTAAATCAGAATAGAAAACAGAAAAATACGCAAGAGAATCCCCGAATGAGCCTAATTGGATGCAGTTGGCCCATTAGTCTAGCCTGCACTTGGCTCTACGCTCTGAATTTGGCTCAAGAGCAACCTTTTTTTGGACAGAAAGGCAAAGCAGAGAGCTGCATTTCATTGATCAAAAGTTTCTGAATTCCTAATTTCTTCTCTTTTTTCCAACATATTTAAATGTTGGTCACTTCTTCTCTTTTTGTTTCAACATTTAAACAACTTTAACCAACATTTAAACTAGGTGAATTTCTCAAACAATTTTAAGATTACAAATTCCTCTATAATTCATGCCTTTCCATACATTTTCAACATTACAACCAGTGCGATTACCATACTTACAAATACCCAAAAGTATTTGCAAATGGGTATTGGTAGTGCTTGATCTTCAAGCTTCCTAACCTTCTTCTTCAACATCCTAAGCTCAACAACTAGCTCTCTATCAGTGCGTGCTTCGCCCTCCATCTCTTCTTCCGGAGCTCGTGGTGCGGCCACTGCCGTTCGTGGCAGCATGCGCAACCATTCTTCATGCTCTTCTTGCACTTCATTCATCAGAGTCTTGGCCAGAGCATCGACCCAAAGAAAGAAGCATGTCACCTGCATGAACACCAAACAGATCAACCCATTGCTCAAAGATCCCGACCACGAAAATGGTGCAATTGCCCCGATTCTTACCCCATTCTCGCTGCACACGTAGAACGGATGATTCTGGTTCCTCGGTGTCTGAGAAACCCTCCGATCAACGCCCGCCCGGCACCGCGGACAGACGAAGACAGGCATGTCCACACGCGCCCGGCTCTGCATCCGCGAGGTGGCGCCGGAGCTTGAGGAAGACATGGAGCTCGCAGCCGAAGGGGATCTCAACGCCGCCGCGCCCTCCACAGCTAGCTTCCCGCCGTCGTGCTCTCTCTCTCTCTCGCCGTGGTCACCGCCGTGCTCTCTGTCGCCGTGGTCACCGCCGCTGTCGCCCGCTTATATAGCACACCCGCCAACGGCTCTCTGCTCAATGGCTCTCTGCTGGGTCCCACAAGCCACGCGTGCAACGGTCTGAATAAAATTGGCCGTCTCTGCCGCCTGGTCCCACCTGTAAGGGCCGAGTCAAAAGGTTGACCTGACGGAGACGGCAGAGTTCACGGAACGAGTCGGTGCGCACGGACTAGGGGCAAAACTGAGCACAATTCGCATCTGAGGGCAAAACTGAGTACATGGACACCACTGAGGGCAAAAGGATAATTAACCCGAAAATAAAAGCAATCAGGACCTTCATCTCCCACCGGTCCGGTGGGATTGCTCCGGTGCACAGCTAGTGCTGCGTCCGCCGCCGCCTGCTCGCGCCCGTGCCTTGCTTGCTCGCGTCCGCCGCCATCTGCTCGCGACCGTACGCCGCTGCTTGCGCCCGCCGCCGCCTGCTTGCGACCGTGCGCTGCTGCTCGTGCCGGCCGCCGCCTGCTCCGCCGCGTCACGTGGTCCGCCTCCGGCGCCGTGACAGCGATCAACCTCTCCAGGACAGGGCTCTCCAGCGTGTTCGCCGCGTCCGCACCGCGCCTCTGCGCTCCCGGCGCTCGCCGCGTGTCGTGGTTCTAAGCCTGACAGTAGAGTGGGGGGTAGGTATGGAGAGGCAAGTTCCTAGCTATGGAGAGGTTGTAAGCACAAAGGATGTACGAGTTCAGGCCCTTCTCGGAAGAAGTAACAGCCCTACGTCTCGGAGCCCGGAGGCGGTCGAGTGGATTATGAATGTATGAATTACAAGGTGCCGAACCCTTCTGCCTGTGGAGGGGGGTGGCTTATATAGAGTGCGCCAGGACCCCAGCCAGCCCACGTAGGAGAGGGTTTAAGGTGAGTTAAGTCTGGGGCGTTACTGGTAACGCCCCACATAAAGGCCTTTACTATCATAAAGTCTACTTGATTACAGGCCGTTGCAGTGCAGAGTGCCTCTTGACCTCCTGGTGGTCGAGTGAGTCTTCGTGGTCGAGTCCTTCAGGCCAGTCGAGTGAACCCTCGTTGGTCGACTGGAAGGCGACCTCTTCTAAGGATGTCCTGGGGTAAGTTACTTGGATCGGGTCCATGACCCTACCCTAGGTACATAACCCCATCATTAGCCCCCGAATGGATTGAGGCTTCGAGTGAAGAAGGAGTTGATGTCGTTTCCGATTAATCTTTGTGCTCCGGTTGTGCGCTGTTCTGGACCAAAGAATCCCTTTGTCGACAGGAAACAACTTGCCTTCAGTCGACTTGATCCATTCTGTTTTTGCGTCGAGTGATCTTTGAGGCTTCGACGATCTCCGAGCGACGGATCGCCGGAAACACCGCGCCTGACAGACTGATTTGTTGCTCGCGGATTCCGCGGGATGCGAAATTTTGGGGCACGCGCGAAGCGGGGCGGACCGCGGCGTTCGGATGGGACGGGGCATGGACGCCTCGATCTCCGTGCCGCCTTTTTCACCACGTATCCCGTCTGCATAACTGTTCCAGATATGATTAGATCGACCGGGCCCACCTGTCATCCACTCGGAAGGGACCTTATAAATGTGCCCGGCGAGGATTTCTGTGCTGCGCCTTAGCATTCTTCCCCTCTCTCTGCTTCCTTCCTCCCTGCTCAGCGTGCTCGCTCTCGCCCCCGCACCACTTCCCTTCGCGCATCTCGCCGGCGACCATGGCCAAGGAGAAGACGGCGGCGCTGGAGCGTGCAAAGAAGGCGTCGGCGTCGGAGAAGGCGAAGGGGAGATCCACCAGCCGCGGAGGGTCCTCGTCCAGATCCCGCCTGCCGAAAGGCTGGGTCCAAGGAGACTGGATCCAGTCGACCATCACTAAGAATGACATTCTCGACATGGCCAACGAGGGCTTGATCCCCCACGGAGCTGCGAGGCTTCCGGGGAAGGAGTGGCAGCCCCAGCCAGAAGAGGGTGAGTGTGTGCTTTTGGCCACCCATGTTGATCGCGGGTTTTCCTTGCCGCCGAGTGTTTTCTTTCGTGGCTTTTTGAACTTCTTCGGAGCGCAGCTCCACCACTTTACCCCAAACTCCATTGCCTATCTTGCCGCGTTCGTGTCCATGTGTGAGGGTTTCTTGGGCTGTCGACCGCACTGGGGTTTGTTCAAACATATATTCACGTGTCGATCTCAGACCGTGAAGAAGGCGAGCCCAGGTGATGAGAAAACCCGAGTCGTCCAAATGTGCGGAGGCCTGGGGATTCAGGTGAGGAATAAGAGCACCTTCCCGCCCATGACCTTTCCCGAGTCCGTCAGAGGCTGGCGGTCGACTTGGTTCTACTGCCAGGTCCAGTCGACGCCAGGGCAGTCGAGTGGACTCCCTCCGTTCACCATGGACCGAGTGAGCAAGCCTTCCCCTCTGAAGCTGATTCCGGAGGAGAAAGCTGACGTGAAGATGTTGATGGAGCGCGTGGTGCAGTTGGTTCGGGAGGGAGTGACGGGCATGGACCTCCTGGAGGTTTTCCTCAGGCGTCGCATCCAGCCTCTTCAGTTCCGGAGCCACTGCATGTGGTTGTACTGTGGGACCGAAGACGAGACTAGAGTCCATCCAGAAGCAGTCGACGATGTCACTCTGGAAAGATGGATGGTAGCCGTCACCGGAAACAAGGACAACCCACGCGGAGCCAGAAGGATTCCTCCACTCGACCACAACAGTGATCCAAATAAGGTACACTTGCCCTGCTCTCCACTGCATTCTTGTCGCATTCATCTCTGTTTACTCTGCCGACTGGTCGACTGATCATTGTCTTGATATCTGCTAGGCCCTCACCGAGCTGTACTCGATGCCCAATGGGGCACAAACTCCGACTGAGGAGGGTGAGGCGAGTGGGGGCGAGAGCCAGGACGAGGAGGAATGGGACTCGGACGTTGCAGGGGACGACGACGACGATGATGATGACGACGGCGATGATGATGACGCCGAAGACGAGGAGGAAGAGGAGGAGGTCGTGCCACCGCGCTCGGAAAGGCGGTCGAAGCTCGTCCACGACCCTTCGACTGAACGTGGCAAGGGGGTTGCGACGCAGTCGACCAAGCGCCCTAGGACCACTTCTCCAGCGCCGACTGAAAAGGCGCCGAAGCATCCTAGGGGGGCTCCGCCAAAGCCGACCAAGCTCCTGCCGAAGATGAAGGTGTCCATCCCCACCATATCAGGGTAATTGTGCTGCTCATATTTTCTTATTCTGTGCGAACTTTATCTCTGGTCGACGCTGAAGTTAGTCGACCGATCCTTTGGAGTTGCAGTGCTGCTACTTCTGAGACCTCGGCCCGGGCTGATGACCACGAGATGGAGGATGCAGCAACTTCGAACCCAGGTACTGTATTCTTAACATCGTTCTTAGTCGACTGACTCGCGATCTCTGATCCTGATTCTTCTCCGCAGCTCCACCCAATACTGTTATCAATCTCCCTGATGACGACGAGGATGAAGAAACACTGGCACGCAGGAGGAGTCGGAAAGCGTCCGCCAGTAAGGTGCCTCAGGATGTGACGGCGCCTGAGATTCTGACTGTGGAAGAAGAGAACATCACTCGACACACGGTGTCCTTCGCAAATCCACTGATGAGTGCTCAGCAGCCCTCCCTCTTCACGACGCACCACGTCCCAGAGGACCAAGCTGGCGCAGCGAAGGAGGCAATACGCCAGGCGGGACTCATGATGGAGCAGCTGAAGACTATCCGGGACGCAAGCCAGGCAGCTTATGATGCCAGCTCTGCCCTCCAAATCAATGTCCAGGTCAGTCGACCGCTGTTTGTTCTGTTGGATATGCTACCAAAAAACTTTTCTTTTCCGGAATTTATAGTAATCACCCACTGGGTGTGTCGAATAAACTCCGTGTTAGCGGGGGCACGCTGAGTGCACCCGCTGGGTGTAGTCCCCAAGGCTAAGGTCGACTGCTGGCAGTCGGCCTTAGGCTTTATGATGTCAATCTTTCTGTCAGTCGACTGGTCGACTGGATTTCACAAACCGGTGGGGGCACGCTGAGTGCACCCACTGGGTGTAGTCCCCAAGGCTAAGGTCGACTGCTGGCAGTCGGCCTTAGGCTTTATAATGTCAATCTTTCTGTCAGTCGACTGGTCGACTGGATTTCACAAACCGGTGGGGGCACGCTGAGTGCACCCACTGGGTGTAGTCCCGGAGACTGTGGTCGACTGCTTGCAGTTGATCACAGTCTTAGAGAATGCATCTCGCACACATTTTTTTTTGAGGTCGACTGGTCGACTTTGTCTTCAACAGGATTAGTGGGGGCACGCTGAGTGCACCCACTGGGTGTAGTCCCCGAGACTACGGTCGAATGCTTGTATTTGGCTGTAGTCTTAGAAACGTGTGTTTATCCCTTTTTCACTCGGAAGTGAATTATATTTGACATTTAGTCGATTGGTTCTTCACAGAACTCCTGTGATCTTGTGGCTCGCTACTCAGAGCTGGAACAAAAACATACTCAAGTCGAGCTGAGCTTGAGGCTGGTTCAGGAGAAGCTGACAAAGGCAAAGGAGGAGACCGAAGGTATGTTTGGTGAGACACTGACGACTGCTTTTCCCCTTGCTTGTTTCAGCATCTGATCTTGCTGTAACTTGCAGGTAAGGTAAGGGAGGCCCAGCAGAAGAAAGACCTTGAGCTAGCTGAGAAGATCAAGCTTGCTGACGAGAAGTTAGCTTCAGTTACCAAGCTCGAACAAGACAATACCAATCTGAAAGCTGCTCTTGGGATTGCCAACAAGGAGGTCAGTCGACTGAAAACTGACAAAGCTGCCCTGACCGACCAAGTCAGCAAATTGACTGAGAAGAAAACTGAACTGGAGGCCTTCCTGAGTGGTCTTGCCAAAAAGTTGTTCCTTATGCTTGAAGGTAAATCTCCATGTTTGGCAAATATTTCCAATTGTGGCTTTTTCCATTCGACTATCTCCTTGACTTAGTGATCACCCTTGCAGAATTTTGTCAAAACTTTGAAGAAGAAACCAGCCGACTGGAGCCAAACCTTGACCCCGTCAATTCTCCGGTGAACGACGAAGTTGCCATGGATGTTTTCCGACTGGAGTCTCGTGTTGCAGCTGTCGTGGACTATCTCGCAAGGCTGAAGGCCACCACATCTCGCATCGACTCGACGCTCTGGCCTGAGGAGACACTTCAGAATGACCTTGAGTCGCTGATGGCCCGCTTGAACACGATCCCTGGTCGAGTGCAGGAGTGGAAGAAGTCCTCGGCTCGGTGTGGTGCAGATGTCGCTCTGTGTCTGGCCCGAGTCCACTGCAAAGATGCGCGAGAAGAGAAGCTGGCGGCCCTTCGGGTGGCCAATACCAAGAAGCACGACTTCAGATCCTTTATGGAAACTTTCCTTGCAGCTGCCACTCGGATCGCCGACGGGATTGACCTTGATGAATTTGTTGCACCTTCCAGCCCTCCACAGGAGGGGTAAAAAACTTCTTCTGGCTCGATGCTTTAAATTTGCCTCGGTATGCCGAGTGAAATTGTAACCGACAAACCTTAACAGGCTTGACGCCTGAGCACTTTCGGTTCCTTTAGATGTCGATTCAAACTTGGATTTGGTGCTTGAATACGATTGCCTTCGGCTCGGAATGTCTTTTGCAGGTTCAAGGCAAGGTGCATGTGCTGCAATCGATTTATTCTTTAGTCCACTTAGACGAGCACTGGGCTGCAGCTAAGCCCCCGAGTGAGAGGGTTGCTCTTCACTCGGTAGGATTTTCATAACTTAGGCGAGCACGAGGCTGCAGCTAAGCCTCCGAGTGGAAGGCTGGCTTACCACTCGGTAGGATTTTCACAACTTAGGCGAGTGCTTGGACTGCAGCTAAGCCCCCGAGTGAGAGGGTTGCTCTTCACTCGGTAGGATTTTTATAACTTAGGCGAGCACGAGGCTGCAGCTAAGCCTCCGAGTGGAAGGCTGGCTTACCACTCGGTAGGATTTTCACAACTTAGGCGAGTGCTTGGACTGCAGCTAAGCCCCCGAGTGAGAGGGTTGCTCTTCACTCGGTAGGATTTTTATAACTTAGGCGAGCACGAGGCTGCAGCTAAGCCTCCGAGTGGAAGGCTGGCTTACCACTCGGTAGGATTTTGATAACTTAGGCGAAACGGATTTGCAGCTAAGCCTCCGAGTGGGATTCTGGCTCACCACTCGGTAGGATTTTGATAACTTAGGCGAAACGGATTCGCGGCTAAGCCTCCGAGTGGGAGTCTGGCTCACCACTCGGTAGGATTTTTACAAACTTAGGCGAAACGGATTCGCAGCTAAGTCACCCACTGAGGGGAATTTCATTGGACAAAAAATAAAAAGTGACAGATATTATGGAGGAACTATGACACTTATTATTTTGAGGTCCATGAACTACAGAAGTACTTTATTGCAACTCATCCGAGTGATAAAGCTTAAGTGTAAAACGGGCGGAGTAGCTCCGCGTTCCAAGCTCGGGGCTCGTCGATATTATGCTCGACGTTGTAAAGACGGTACGCCCCGTTGTGGAGAACCTTGGTGACGATGAAGGGGCCTTCCCAAGAAGGAGCAAGCTTGTGTGGTTTGTGCTGATCCACTCGGAGAACCAAATCCCCTTCCTGGAAGGCTCGACCTCTCACGTTTCGGACGTGGAAACGCCGCAGATCTTGTTGGTAGATGGTCGACCGGATCAGAGCCATCTCCCTTTCTTCCTCTAAAAGGTCGACTGCGTCCTGCCACGCTTGTTCAGCTTCTGCTTCGTTGTAGATTTCAACTCGAGGAGCATTGTGGAGAAGATCACTCGGCAAGACTGCTTCAGCTCCATAGACCAAGAAGAATGGAGTTCTTCCGGTCGACCGATTAGGCGTGGTCCGTAGTCCCCAGAGTACAGATGGAAGTTCGTCGACCCAAGCTCCAGCCGCGTGTTTGAGATCACGCATCAGTCGAGGCTTCAGTCCCTTGAGAATCAGTCCATTAGCTCGCTCTGCTTGTCCATTCGACTGCGGATGGGCGACTGATGCGTAGTCGACCCGTGTGCCTGAATATTAGTTCCCTGATGAAGCTAACAGCAGTACCGGTGTCAAGGCTCTTGATTGGTTTAGCCTCGATCCACTTGGTGAACTTGTCGACTGCCACCAGTACATGCGTGAAGCCACTTCGTCCTGTTCTCAAAGGACCGATCATGTCCAGCCCCCAAACTGCAAAAGGCCAGACAAGTGGGATGGTCTTCAAAGCTGACGCAGGCTTGTGCGACATATTCGAGTAGAACTGACATCCCTCGCACTTATCTACTATCTCTTTTGCCATCTCATTCGCCTTGGGCCAGTAAAATCCGGCTCGGTATGCTTTGGCCACGATGGTCCGAGAGGACGCATGATGACCACAGGTCCCCGAGTGAATATCATTGAGGATGAGTCGACCTTCTTCTGGTGTTATGCACTTCTGACCGACTCCAGTCGCGCTTTCTCTGTATAATTGTCCTTTGATTACGGTAAAGGCCTTAGATCGACGGACGATCTGTCGAGCCTCTTCCTCATCCTCCGGAAGCTCTTTCCTCAAGATATATGCGACATACGGAATCGTCCAGTCGGGAATGACCACCAAAACCTCCATGATCAAGTCGACCACCGCTGGGACTTCAGTGAAAGGATCTTCTTTGACCCCAGTCGGGGTATATGATGGAGCTCCAACCCCTCGAACTTCTTCTCCAGCTTCCTCACTGCACTGCAGTATCCAGTCATGGCTGGGCTTCTCACGTCCCACTCTTTCATCACCTGATTGACCACTAAATCCGAGTCGCCATAAACCATTAGGCGACGGACGCCGAGTGAAATGGCCATGCGCAACCCATATAGGAGGGCCTCATATTCTGCCTCATTGTTGGAGGAATCAAAGTGAATCTGGAGCACATATCTGAGCTTATCTCCTCTGGGGGAAACCAGGACAACCCCAGCACCGGAACCATTCAACATCTTAGAGCCATCGAAAAACATGGTCCAATGCTCCGAGTGAACTTCAGTCGGCTGCTGTTGTTCAATCCACTCGGCGAGGAAATCTGCTATCGCCTGGGACTTAATGGCTTTCTTTGCCTCAAACTTGATATCAAGGGGAAGAAGTTCAATCGCCCATTTGGCCACTCGACCAGTTGCGTCTCTGTTGTGCAAAATCTCTGATAGTGGAGCGTCGCTGACGACTGTGATGGAATGGTCAGAGAAATAATGAGCAACCTTCTTTGTGGTCATGTATATTCCATACACAAGCTTCTGATAATGAGGATATCTCTCTTGGATGGAGTCAAGACTTCAGACAAATAATACACTGGGCGCTGAACTTTGAGAGCTTTTCCTTCTTCTTCCCGCTCGACCGTTAGCACAGTACTGACGACTTGTCCTGTGGTTGCGATGTAGAGCAACAGAGGCTCTTTGCTGATTGGAGCAGCAAGCACCGGCTGGGTGGAGAGCAGAGCTTTTAGCTCGGCAAACGCTGCATCAGCTTCTGGAGTCCACTCGAACTTGTCAGCCTTCTTCATCAGTCGGTAAAGAGGCAGTGCCTTTTCACCGAGTCGTGAGATGAATCGACTTAATGCGGCCAAGCATCCAGTAAGCTTCTGGACATCGTGCACTCGCACAGGGTGTTTCATTCGAAGAATAGTGCCAATCTTCTCTGGGTTAGCATCGATTCCCCGTTCGGAAACGAGAAAACCGAGTAACTTGCCACCAGGAACTCCAAATGTGCACTTTGATGGATTGAGCTTGATATCATACCTTCTGAGGTTGGCAAATGTTTCGGCGAGGTCAGCGAGCAGGTCGGAACCTTTTCGTGACTTGACAACAATATCATCCATATAAGCTTCCACATTCCGACTGATTTGGGTGAGTAGACACTTCTGAATCATTCGCATAAATGTGGCTCCGGCATTCTTGAGGCCGAATGGCATGGTGATATAGCAGAAGCACCCGAATGGAGTGATGAAAGCTGTTTTTACCTCATCGGGCCCGTACAGACGGATCTGGTGGTACCCGGAGTAAGCATCTAAAAAAGACAACCTCTCGCATCCCGCGGTCGAGTCAAAAATTTGATCTATGCGAGGGAGAGGAAAGTGATCTTTCGGGCAGGCCCGGTTGATGTGCTTGAAATCAATGCACATTCGGAGCGACTTGTCCTTCTTAGGAACCATGACGACATTAGCGAGCCACTCGGAGTGGTATATCTCTCGGATAAATCCTGCCGCCAACAGTCGAGCCACTTCTTCACCGATGGCCTTTCTCTTCTGGACGGCGGACCGCCGAAGATGCTCTTTGACTGGTTTTGCAGACGAGTCGACTCTTAGGCGATGCTCAGCCAGTCCCCTGGGAACACCTGGCATGTCAGCGGGCTTCCATGCAAAAATGTCCCAGTTCTCACGGAGGAACTGGATGAGCGCTTCTTCCTATTTTGGGTCGAGTGTTGTGGAGATGCGGGTCGGAGCTGCTTCGGGGTCGGTCGGGTGAATGTGAACAGGCTTCGTCTCACCGGACGACTGGAATGCAGACTCTGTGGCGGGCTTCTTGGATCGCAGCAAGTCACTCGGATCTGCGTTTTGCTTGTATTCTTCGAACTCGACCGCTGTCACTTGGGAATCGGCAATCTTGGAGCCCTTCTGAAAGCACTCCTCTGCCTTTTTCCTATCACCGGTGACAGTGATCACACCTTTGGGACCGGGCATCTTCAATTTGAGATACACGTAACATGGTCGAGCCATGAACCGTGCATAGGCTGGTCTCCCCAAAATGGCATGATATGCACTTTGAAAATCCACGACCTCAAACGTCAACTTTTCTTTGCGAAAATGCTTCGAATCACCAAACACTACGTCCAAAGCTATCTGGCCAAGTGACTCGGCCTTCTTCCCTGGTATAACTCCATGGAAGCTCATGTTACTAGTGCTCAGTCGGGACATCGGAATGCCCATACCTTTCAATGTGTCTGCATACAATAAGTTCAGCCCACTTCCACCATCCATCAGCACCTTTGTCAGTCGAGTGCCTTCGACAACTGGATCGACCACCAAAGCTTGCCTCCCGGGGGTGGCAATATGAGTCGGGTGATCAGATTGGTCGAATGTGATGGGTGTTTGAGACCACTTCAGATAATTTGCCTTTGCTGGGGCAACCATGTTCACCTCTCGGTTAATCACTTTCAGTCGACTTCTGCTTTCCACATCTGCAAAGATCATCAGAGTGGAGTTGATATGCGGATATCCTCCCTCACTGTCCTCTTTGTCTTCGGCCTTGTCCGACTCCTTCTCCTTGTCCTTAGACTGTTTTCCCTGAAACTGCTGGATCAGGAGTCGACATTGGCGAGTGGTGTGCTTTGGGTAAATGATATTCCCCTCTTCATCTTTCTTCGTGTGAATGTGACACGGCATATCCATCACGTCGTTCTCCTCTTTATCCTTTACCTTCTTGGGGTTCCAGGATCCTTTTGGTTTCCCCTTAAACTTTCCTTGAGTCACGGCCAGAGCCTCTCCAGGAGCTGCCGGTTCAGCCTTCCGCTTCTGTTTCCGACTGGCGTTTCCTTTTTCCGACTGACTCGGCTTGTGCTTGCCGCTTCGGAGTCGGTCTTCTTCTTCGCCGTTGGCGTACTTGGTAGCAATCTCCATCATCCGACTCAAGGTCATGTCACCGGTTCGACCAAATTTCAAACTCAGTTCTCTGTTCTTGACGCCGTCTTTGAAGGCGCATACTGCCTGATGATCAGAGACATTTTCCACAGTGTGGTGCAAAGTGATCCACCTCTGAATATACTCTCTGAGAGTCTCATTAGTTTTCTGCACGCAGACTTGCAACTCTGTCAATCCCGCTGGTCGCTTGCAAGTCCCTTCAAACGTTCTGACGAACACTCGGGACAGATCTTCCCAAGTGTAAATGCTGCTAGGAGGTAATTGAGTCAACCATGCCCTGGCAGAACCTTCCAACATGAGGGGCAAATGCTTCATGGCCACCTCATCGTTCCCACCACCGATCTGAACTGCCACTCGGTAGTCTTCAAGCCAAGTTTCAGGCTTAGACTCACCAGTGAACTTGCTGACTCCTGTTGCCAACCTGAAATTGGGGGGGATAACTGCGGCTCTGATAGCTCTGCTGAAACATTCAGGACCAGAAACATGTACTCGACTGCTCGTGGGTACATCTCTGTCGAGTGCGCCTCGATGGGCTCTGTTCCGGTCGACCAACCCTTGCACGATAATGGATCGCGCGTCGAAGCCTGGCTCTCTGGGGTCAACTGGAACCCTACGCCCTGTACTGTACTGACGCCTATCATCTGGCTGCCGAGGAGCGTAAGACCCACCCCTCGGAGGGGAATAGGGCACTCGACGCCTATCATCTCGGTCGAGTCTGTCGCCATATTGATCTCGCCGATTCTCACGCCCTTCGCGCCGCGGAGGCGATCTGGGGCTGTGAGCCGACCGAACCGTATTCACAGTGACAGATCGACTGTGAATTCTGTTGCGCGACTGAGACACGGCTGAATTCTGATCTCCTGCTGCCCGGAGCAGATCCCTGATCTGCAGCAAACCTCTGCCAGCTTCCGACTGCGAAGGCTGAATGGACTCTGCTATACGGGTCGCAGCTGCTAAATTCTGAATTGGGGTTCGATATACCTGAGTCGGCGGGAAGAGTTGACGTCGACTGGTGTCGGGAACTCGTTGCCGCGCGCGCTCGTCGAGTGCTCGCTGAAGGTTCTCCAGTCGAGTGCGCTCGGCCAAATTGGCCAGACGCGCCTCCTCCAAGGCACGAGCCTCGGGGGTTTCTCCTGCGATGGGAATACGCAGGGGATCCTCGTTCCTGCGGCGAAGCTCTTCTCTTTGCAGAGAGTCGAGTGGCTCGGGCTGGTATTCTTCGTAGTCTCGTGCAGGGTCGCCGCCGTCACCTGCTCCACCACCACGGGCGAAGCCAGGAGGGTTGTGGGGCCCGTCGACCATCAAGATTTCTGCCGCTGGATCACTGCTTCCGCACTCGGATGCAGTCTCTCCGGAGCCAGTCGACTGATCGAACAAGCCGTAGAGAGATTCGTTGGGCTCGATTGCCGCAACTTGTGTAGTGGCCGATTGGCGAGCCACCGCGTGACTCACCCATCGCTGAAGCCTCGACCGGCCTGAGCGCTTGCGCTGGCGGGAGATCGGGAGGGTGGACGATGAAGGAGCCGACCGATACTGGGTCGACGGTTGCCGTAGCAGAACGCCGCGGACACATGCGCGAAAATGTGTCGCACCGCGGACGGGGAGCGCGTCTACGTCGAGTGGAGCCTCCTGGAGCCATGCGGAGTCGTCGGCGATGAAGGTGAGGGTGCCGAGACGGATCTCTTGACCCTTGACCAAAACTCCAGCAGACACCATGATGAGAGTACTCGGAAGAATCGCAACTTCTCCACAGAACCGCTAAAACACCTGCCCCACGGTGGGCGCCAACTGTCGTGGTTCTAAGCCTGACAGTAGAGTGGGGGGTAGGTATGGAGAGGCAAGTTCCTAGCTATGGAGAGGTTGTAAGCACAAAGGATGTACGAGTTCAGGCCCTTCTCGGAAGAAGTAACAGCCCTACGTCTCGGAGCCCGGAGGCGGTCGAGTGGATTATGAATGTATGAATTACAAGGTGCCGAACCCTTCTGCCTGTGGAGGGGGATGGCTTATATAGAGTGCGCCAGGACCCCAGCCAGCCCACGTAGGAGAGGGTTTAAGGTGAGTTAAGTCTGGGGCGTTACTGGTAACGCCCCACATAAAGGCCTTTACTATCATAAAGTCTACTTGATTACAGGCCGTTGCAGTGCAGAGTGCCTCTTGACCTCCTGGTGGTCGAGTGAGTCTTCGTGGTCGAGTCCTTCAGGCCAGTCGAGTGAACCCTCGTTGGTCGACTGGAAGGCGACCTCTTCTAAGGATGTCCTGGGGTAAGTTACTTGGATCGGGTCCATGACCCTACCCTAGGTACATAACCCCATCACCGCGCTCGACCTCAGCCAAAACATCCTCCACTGGTGGAGCTCGAGCGCGTCGGCGTGCGGGCCGAGGCCGCCGGGCCACGAGCAGTTGCTCCATCGCGCCTCCCAATGCGCTGGCCAAGCAGAGGCAACTCCCTACGCCGGCCAGGCAGCAGCAACTCCCTGCGTCAGCTGAGCCGCAGCTCCACTGCGTCTCCCGTGCGCTGGCCGAGCAGAGGCAGCTCCCTACGCCGGCTGACCTACGCCGCCGAGCAGCACCCCCCACCCCCCACCCTGCGCGCCGGTTGGCCGAGTTCAACGAACGAACGGCCTGCCCATGGACTTCTGCAGCGGCGTGATCTGGCATAGAGGACCCAAGCTCTTCTAAAAAAAGGGAGGGAGCTTTTAGTAAATATATATCTTTAACGACGTCTAGTATGAACAGTTACGCCACGTCAGCAAAAGCAGGACCCCATGTCATAAACATACTTAAAACGGTCCAAACGAGCAACCAGTGTTTTTTGCAAAAAAATTATGAAAAAAATTAGTGTTTTTTGGCACAATTTCATAAATGTGTGGTTCCTGCAAACCTTGCCTGAAGTGTCGATATTTTTTGTAATTCACTCCGACTCTACTGGAGCACTATGGTCCAACATACACACGTCCATCTCCATGCTCAGCTAGCCCACTAGTACCGTTTCCTAACTTCACTACCATGCTAAACACAAAACCATGTTCATAACACGACTAACCAAACTATGGACTAAACCTGCAACAAGATTACAACCAACATCCCTAATCTTGTTTTTACTTACTTTCTTACTCGCTGATCTTCATGGCTCGGTTACTTTCTTACTCACTGACATTCATGGCTCTCGTGCAGGACGAGCCTCCACGGCTGGTCTTTGTTTCTTCTGCCACCATGCGAGCTCCCTCATGCAGCTTCTCCTTGCTCAGCAGCTGGCTTAGGTTTCGTCAGGTCCAGAGGGTAGAGCCGATTCCTGGATCTCAGCTCTGGCTAGCTCTCCGGAGCTACCAAACACGCTCAGGAACCCACGGTGTGTAGCATTGACTTGCTCACTTGCACCCTTCTTCATCAAGTTGGCCTAGACTTACTGTGTTGCTTCTGAGCTTTGGAATGAAATACACATTCAAGTTCAACTCAAGCGAAAGAGCTCCCCAGTTCCTATGACCAAACAAAACCACGCTCGAGGCCGAGCGAATGAACGCGTAGAGCTAATTTTGATTGATTTATTTATTTTGAATTTTACGTTGAGCTAACAAAATCAGGATATGGAACGGAGCCGGTTCTGACTGTATGTATAGATTATAACGCGTAGAGCCGTACGTACGTGCCGATCCACACACAACTCGAACGCCCACCCAATTTGCTCGGCTTCCCTTAGCGATCCGTGTCCGAGTTGATTATGGTGATTGCTGAAGACTGACCAGGACTGCACGGCCTCGTAAAGTTTGACCAACTTTATAGAAAAAAGTGTCAACATTCACAATCTGAAATCAATACTACTAGATGTGTCATGACTTAAAGTTTCATACCATATAATTTTAGCATGGCATTTTCATATAAATACGGTCAAACTTTGTAAAATTTGATTTTAGAGGATTCTAATATGCAGAGTAAAAAGGATCGGAGGGAGTACTACCTAGGGCGTGTGGAGCCTGGAACGTATCACAGCAGCTTTATACGGTTTGTGAAACCCACAAGGGCACCGGTCGAGATGGCCAAGGTTGCACGCGAAGACGACAGTGGAGAGCTCCAGGACGACGTCCTCCTCGACATCTTCCAGCGCGTGCGTGGTTTCCGTGACATCATCCGCTGCGCCCCGACGTGCAAACAGTGGCGCCGCCTCGTCACCGACCGGGCCTTCCTCCAGCGTATAGGCCTCTGGCCGGAGAACGCCAACCATCCATCTATCTTAGTTGGAATCTTCTCCTCCAACGCCCCGCCGTTCCACGACATCCCCAAGGACCTCAAGCCTTTGAACAGGGAACCACATCGCCCTCCGCAGTTCTCGGGCCTCGAGACTGGCACCGTGCATTTCATCTTCGACTCCGTTGTTGCAAATGACAATGGGCTTTTCAACCACGCAAGACCGATGGCGTCACGCCGCGGCCTCCTCCTCCTCGAAGTCTTCCTGCCTCAACCCGTCGGTGACTACCGTGAGCTTCATCTCGCCGTATGTCGCCCTATGATTGATAGACGGGACACACGTCTTCTTCCACCACCCCCCTTCAACATGATTGAACTGATGAGCCGTGTGCGCAATATAACTGGCTACGCAATTCTCACCGATGCTGATCATGACGTTGGAGGTAACATGGACCAGCAGAAGCCAACGTTTCAAGTGATCTTGACTTACAGGGGTGATGACAGATTCGTGCATGTGTGCACGTATTTCTCTGCCACAAACAGTTGGAGTGCCCCCACAAGTGTTGCAAGGCTTCCAGGTTCCTTCGTTGTGGACCACTAGCCGGTGTCGTTGTTTGCGGCACCGCATACTGGTTGTACAGAGACAACAATAACTTCTACACCCTTGGCATAAGTGCCGCCATATCACATGAGTTATTTACTAGGATTTCGATCAAAGTTAACAATATCTTGCCGTGGTCTTGGCCACGACCACCAATCCCATGCATTGACGGAGAAGGAAAGCTTTCGTTTGTTAATATCCAACATCATGGCGTGCTAGAGCTTTGGACCAAGAAACAACAAGATTGCGGTGATCTTAACCATGAGTCCGACGACGAATGGCTACACTCTCAGCTCATGGACCTTGGGAGCGAAAGGATAGATCTTGCTTTCTTTGCAGAGAGCAAGGGTGCTTTGCTCATCAAGCAAGGCAGTGCCTTCTTCACAATCGACCTCAAGAGTAAGAAAAAGTCATTGATTAACCTCAACGAAGAGGAAATAGAGCATGTCAGGAGCGCAAGGGTGTTTAAATTAGGATATTGTACTAGTAGTAGTTGCGCTTGGGGCGGACCCGCGGGGAAGGCATGTGAACATAATCCACCGGTGCTCTACGAGATGAATTTTGTATTTAATTAGCTGTTGTATGTTTCTCAAATGTCATCCGGGAGGTAATTAAGATAACAGGAGATTAATTCAGGGCTGTCTAATGATTTCGTAGTACATGTATGATGTATCTGGTGGTGCCTATATAACAAATCTTTTTCAAGGGATGCGTCAAGATTGACGCATCGAGAAGAAAGATAGAAGGGGCCAAGAAAGACCAACCGTTTTACAAACCCTTTTACAACCCCCTCCACGGCTATAAAAAGCCTTAAATCCACATGCAGATTACTCACTCATGTCCTCCCTATCTACCATACAAATGACGGAACCCCGTTCTTGAAGAAGTCCGGTCGCTCTCCAATCTTGTGCCTCCAGCTCGATCTTCACAAGCACTTCCTCAACCGATGGCAGGGCTCCATTGAACACTATGTCATTTCGGTGTTTCCACAACTGCCATAACACGAGAGTAATAACAGTCCACGTCTCCTTCCTCATGTGGTTTTGCGGGCGTAAATATGTCCATCATTTCACGAGGCTTGCATCCAATGTTGGCGTCCAGTCCGGTCTCCCCCATGTGCTTGTGATCTTGGTCCACACTTGCCTGGCGAAGACACAACTAAGCAACAGGTGATCTAAAGTCTCCGGAGCTTGATCACAAGAAGGGCATGCCGATGGGTGTGGCATCTGTCAGCGCTGCAACCGATCCGCAGTCCAGCACCAATTCCGCGTTGCCAGCCACGTGAAGAACTTGCACGCCGGCGGTGCCCGCGATTTCCAGACTTGGACAGCTCCGGCCTTCTCTATTCTTCCCGCAAAGTGTGTGCGGTATGCCGACCGCAGAGAAACTGCCCGTGCTCTCCCATGTCCATGTGATTGTGTCTTCCACACCTTGCACCAGCTCGATATTCTGAGTCATGTCTACCAAAGTGATGAACTCAAGTAGTGCATGCGTGCTCATATCCGGTGAGACATCTTGCCACCATCCGTCCGTGATCATTTGACTGACCATCTTTTTCCGTCCCAGCTTCTTGACCATGGAATATAGGTGTGGCATGGTATCCTCAATGCGACCGTCCCGGAGCCACCAGTCCGTCCAGAACCGCGCCGTGTTCCCGTCCCCAAGCGTGCATCTTGTAGCTGCTTTGTAGATGCTCATAAATTCTTCGGGTACTTGCAAGTTAAGAGCACCCCATGGCCGGTTTGGCTCTGTCCTTTGCAACTACGGCCACCTGGCTCTAAGCGATGTGTTTAGCAGACGCAAGTTTGGCACGCCCAATCCACCAAACTCTTTTGGCGCACAAACTTGGTCCCAAGTGACGATGCAATGCCCGCCATGAACATCACGCCTGCCCTTCCACAAGAATCCCCGACAGATTTTATTAGTGGCTGCGATGGTTTTGATAGGTAAGTCGAGCGCCATCATCGCATGCACTAGTATGGATGAAAGAGTAGTTCGCAGCAGCTCTAATCGTCCGGCTCGATAAATCAGCCTGGCTTGCCAGGCAGGAAGCCGGTCCACCAGCTTGTCAATCATGTACTGCAATTGGGCTACTGAAACTTTCCACAATGCAAGCGGAAGCCTGAGCTACCGGCAGGGCCAGTCCAAAACCTGGCACTCCATTTCATTTGCAATTAGCTGGCACTGTTCCTCGGAACACCTTATTGGGTGGGCGGAGCATTTGGACAGATTGGTACGCAGGCCCGTTGCGACACTAAAATCAGACAGCAGCGCTGCACACGCCCTATGACTTTGCAAGTCCGGCTTGATGAACGTGATCACATCGTCAACGTAGATGGAGGTGCGCTGCTGGTAGCCGGTGGGTGCAAGAGGTGTTAGAAGACCGGTCTCTGAAGCTCGGTGTATGAGGTGTTGTAGGCTCTCCATAACTAGGACGAACAATAGGGGGGAGACCGAGTCCCCTTGCCGCAACCCTTGCCGGTTATAAATGATCTCACCCGGAATGCCATTGAGAAGAACTCTTGTGGAGGATGACGCAAGTAGCCCAGAGATCCATGTCGTCCACTTGGTACCGAACCCCATGTGCTGGAGAACTTCCAATGGAAAGGCCCAGTGCACCGTGTCAAATGCCTTTGTAATGTCGAGCTTGAGCATCACCGCCTCTTTCTTTGTTGCATGCAGCTTCCTAGCCAGACCTTGCACCATCATGTAGTTGTCATGCAGCCATCTCCCTTTTATGAATGCGCCTTGGTGAGCTCCGACCAGATCCGGCATGTCAGCAACCACCCTTGTGGTCAACACCTTGGCGACTAGCTTTGGGAAGCTATGTATCAAACTGATTGGCCTAAACTCACGTATTTCCAGTGCAGCAGGTGTCTTGGGCAACAGCGTTATGAATGCCTGGTTTATGGAAGTGAGACCACGGAAATCCATTCTTCCAAACGAGTGAAATGCTGCCATGACGTCTTCCTTTATGATCGGCCAACAGGCCAGATAGAAATGCGCCGGAAAGCCATCGGGTCCCGGCGCCTTGTCAAGCTCTTGTGCCCGCAGAGCAGCCCACACCTCCTCATCAGTGAATGTGATGTCAAGATGAGACATATCCTTACTAGGTAGCCCCAGCTCTTCAAGATTGAGCGTGAATTCTCGGTCATATGAGTCCCCAAGCAAGTTGGGGAAGAAAGCATCCACCGCTTCTGCCATGGTCTCATGATTTGTAGTGATTACGCCATCCACTTTGAGCTTTGTGATGAAGTTTTTCCGTCTCCTGTGACTTGCATGCGCGTGGAAGAATTGCGTGCATGCATCGCCTTCTTTTAGGTAGAGTATCCAAGACCTTTGTCTAGCGATCGTCCGCTCCAGCGATGCTAGACCCAGCAGCTTGTGCTTGAGTAACCTCCGCAAACTAATCTCAGCTTGCGTTAATGTCCGACTCTCCATGGCGACATCCAGTCACAGAATGACCTCGTTCGCAATGCGGATTTGTTGTTTGACACTCCACACGTATTTGTTACTCCAGCTGGCTAGTCGTTTAGCTGTTGACTTCAACTTTGCCGCCAACCTCTTGTAGGGGTTTTGGATATATGGTTGGCTATCCCATGCTTGTTTGACCACGTCCTGGAAACCATCAAACTTCGTCCAGAATGACTCAAAATGGAACCGTCTTCCTCGCGTTAAGTTTGCCTCTAGGACCAAGTGGAGTGGGCAATGATCTGAAACATTTGTGCTGAGCCCCGAAAGGAATGCCGATGGATGCAGCTCCTCCCACTCCACTGAGACCAAAACTCTATCCAACTTCTCAAGCGTTGCCTCCATACGCTCGTTTGACCATGTGTATCTACGACTATTTAGGTATAATTCAGACATGTCCAAGTCATTGATGCATCTCCTGAATCTGCCCATCATTCGTCGGTTGATTCTATCGTTACTTTTGTCGGAAGGATCGGCAATTAAATTGAAATCTACAACGATCATCCAGGGGCCTGCATGTAAATCTCTATCATCTTTGAGCTCATGGATGAAAGACACCTTTTCGTTGTCCTCCTGGGGTCCGTAGACCCCCGTTATCCACCATCCAGTTGTGTCCTGGAACTGAACCCAGGCCGTGACCGTGTTCGCCGTCGTGTGAGGGTTTGTGAGCTGCACGCATGCAGACTTGGCCGCCAATAGAACACCCCCACGTGTACCTATCGCCGGAACACGGAAAAACACATCGAATGTTGGTCCGAGGCATTGGCGCACCACCGTCGGGTTCATGTCCTGAACCTTAGTCTCATGTAAACACACCACACATGCACCTGATACGTCTCCAACGTACCTATACTTTTGATTGCTCCATGCTATATTATCTACTGTTTTGGGCAATATTGGGCTTTATTATCCACTTTTATATTATTTTTGGGACTAACCTATTAACCGGAGGCCCAGCCCAGATTTGTTGTTTTATGCCTATTTGAGTGTTTCAAAGAAAAGGAATATCAAACGGAGTCGAAATGGAACAAAATCAACTGGAGAAGTTATTTTTGGAAGGAAACCTACCGATAGACTTTGACCCTATGTCAGAAGATGAAGGAGGAGCTCATGAGGGTAGGGGCGCGCCCACCCCCTGGGGAGTGCCCCTCTGCCTCGTGGCCCCCCCTTTGGTCCACCGACGTACCTCCTGCACTCATATATACCTACGTAACCTAAAACTTTCAGAACGGAGATTAGATCGGGAGTTCCGCCGCCAGAAGCCTCCGTAGCCACCGAAAACCAATCTAGACCCATTCTGGCACCCTGCCGAAGGGGGCAATCCTTCTCCGGTGGCCATCTTCATCATCCCGGTGCTCTCCATGACGAGGAGGGAGTATTTCTCCCTCGGGGCTGAGGGTATGTACCAGTAGCTATGTGTTTGATCTCTCTCTCTCGTGTTCTTGAGATGATACAATCTTGATGTATCACGAGCTTTGCTATTATAGTTGGATCATATGTTTCTCCTCCCCCTCTTCTCTCTTGTAATGAATTGAGTTTCCCTTTTGGAGTTATCTTATCGGATTGAGTCTTTAAAGATTTGAGAACACTTGATGTATGTCTTGCCGTGCGTATCTGTGGTGACAATGGGATACCACGTGATTCACTTGATGTATGTTTTGGTGATCAACTTGCGGGTTCCGCCCATGAACCTATGCATAGGGGTTGGCACACCTTTTCGTCGTGATTCTCCGGTAGAAACTTTGGGGCACTCTTTCAGGTCTTTTGTGTTGGTTGAATAGATGAATCTGAGATTCAGTGACACATATCATATAATTATACCCACGGATACTTGAGGTGACATTGGAGTATCTAGGTGACATTAGGGTTTTGGTTGATTTGTGTCTTAAGGTGTTATTCTAGTACGAACTCTAGGGCTGTTTGTGACACCTATAGGAATAGCCCAACGGATTGATTGGAAAGAATAACCTTGAGGTGGTTTCGTACCCTACCATAATCTCTTCGTTCGTTGTACGCTATTAGTGACTTTGGAGTGACTCTTTGTTGCATGTTGAGGGATAGTTATGTGATCCAATTATGTTAGTATTATTGAGGGAACTTACACTAGCGAAAGTATGAACCCTAGGCCTTATTTCCTATCATTGCAATACCGTTTACGCTCACTTTTATCACTTGTTACCTTGCTATTTTTATAATTTCAGATTACAAATACCTTTATCTACCATCCATATACCACTTGTTTTACCATCTCTTCGCCGAACTAGTGCACCTATACAATTTACCATTATATTGGGTGTGTTGGGGACACAAGATACTCTTTGTTATTTGGTTGCAGGGTTGCTTGAAAGATACCATCTTCATCCTACGCCTCCTACGGATTGATAAATTTTAGGTCATCCACTTGAGGGAAATTTGCTACTGTCCTACAAAGCTCTGCACTTGGAGGCCCAACAACGTCTACAAGAAGAAGGTTGTGTAGTAGACATCAAGCTCTTTTCTGGCGTCATTGCCGAGGAGGTTAGCGCTTGAAGGTATATCTTTAGATCTTGCAATCGAGTCTTTTAGTTTCTTGTTTTAGCACTAGTTTAGTTTATAAAAGAAAACTACAAAAAATAATGGAATTGAGTGAAACTCCTATGCTTTACCTTTTTAATATCTTTCGTGAGTATGATGGAAAGGAAAATTGTGCTCAAGTACTAGAAGAAGAAATCTATAAAATGTTTGGCACTAAATCTTTGAATGATGAGCATGATTGCAATGGTGTTAGTATGAATTCTTTGAATACCCATGATGCTAATGATGATTGCACTAGTTATGATGAAAATGTCTCCTATAGACATGTCAATTTTTGTGGAGTGCATGTTTGCAAGTACACACCAAATAGGGAAGATAGATATTGCAAGGGGCATAAGTACTTAGAAACCAAATTGTTGCAAGAAGAGCTAGATGAATGTGCTGAAAATTTAAGATATCTTACCCATATTTGCGAACTTTGCAATGAACATGGCCATTTAAATATCAAATGCAAATTGTTTCATGACCGTATCGTGTCCAAAAATTGTGATGACTTGATTTCCCTTGCACATCATAATGAACTTAGTTTGCTCTTAGGTTATGAAGAAATGAAACGTATAACTGAGGGTATTCCAAAATTTAATCTCGATAAACTTCTTGGTTTTGATCTAGAGAAGATTTATATGTATTGTGCGGTGAATTGCATTGAAAATCCTTATATTGCCAATTACATAAAGAAAAGAAAACAAATAGGAGATGAAGAGAATACTAATGAAAGGGAAGAGACTTCCCAATATCCTCATATTATTTCTTATGATGAATCAGGTAACGAGGAGGAGCCTTCTATTCAACCAATCTCATTAATAAGGAGCTTCAAAAAGAGGATTGAACCCACACATGAGGTGAATAAGAAGAAAAGAAAAAGGAAGAGGTAAAAAGGTATCGCTCCCAAATAAAGTTGCTCCTATTATTGTTGTGCCTCATAAAAATGAAGATGATACACTTGATGATGATCTCGTTATGCCTATTGCTTGTTGTGATGATTATGATTGGGAAGATAATGATACTTCTTATAATCTTGAAAATCTTTTTAGCACTTGCTTGGACGGATATAATAATTGCTATACTATTGATGCTATCCATACTATTAATGATGAGAGTGATTATGCTTATGATATGAAAAGGCCCAAGCTTGGGGAAGCTATGTTTGACGAGGATGACATATTTGAGAATATATTTGCTGCAATTAATGTTGGTCCCAAGCTTGGGGATGCTACGTTTAATGAAGATGATATTTTTAGTCTCCCAAGTTTTGATATGCATATTTATAATGATGATAGCATGCCTCCTACCTACGATGATTATTGTGATGATACTTATGCTATAAAAAGTAGTGATTATATTTATAAAACTTGTCATGATTATGGTTCCCCTTTTTCTGAACATTACTCTTTTAATATGAAAACAATTTATAGTATTCAAGTCTCTTATGATACTCCCACTATTCCGAATGAGAAGGATTTTGTTTGTGTGGAGAGTAGTAAAATTTCTATGCTTGTAGATCATGAAAAGAATGCTTTAGGTGCTGGTTATATTGTTGAATTCATTCATGATGCTACTGAAAATTATTATGAGGGAGGAACATATGCTTGTAGGAATTGCAATAATATCAAGTTTCCTCTCTATGTTCTTAAAATTTCGAAGTTATGCTTGTTTTGCCCTTCTATGCTAGTTGATTATTGTTCTCATAAGTTGTTTGCTCATAAAATCCCTATGCATAGAAAGATTGTTAGATTTAAATGTGCTAGTCATATTCTTCATTATGCTTTCTTTATGTTTCAATTCTTATCTTTTATGTGAGCATCGTTGAAATCATCATGCCTAGCTAGGGGTGTTAAACGATAGCGCTTGTTGGGAGGCAACCCAATTTTATTTTTGTTCCTTACTTTTTGCTCCTGTTTAGTAATGAATAATTTATATAGCCTCTGTTTAGATGTGGTTTTATGTGTTTAATTAGTGTTTCTGCCAAGTAGAACCTTTGGGAAGACTTGGATGAAGTCTTTATGATCATGCTGTAAAAAACAAAAACTTTAGCACTCACTAGAACTGCTGCCATTTCTATTTCGAGAGTGATATTTAATTAATTCTTTTTTAAGATGATTAATAGATAAATTCCTCAGGTCCAGCAATTTATTTGAGAATTTTATGAGTTCCAGAAGTATACATTTGATCCAGATTACTACAGACTGTTCTGTTTTTGACAGATTCTGTTTTCATTGTGTTGTTTGCTTATTTTGATGAATCTATGGCTAGTAAAATAGTTTATAAACCATAGAGAAGTTGGAATACAGTAGGTTTAACATCAATATAAATAAAGAATTAGTTCATTATGTTTGACACGAAAAGTAATAACAAACAATGATGGTTATTGTGTTATTATCTCTCTACGCGCCAAGGGAAATAAGTATGCGGGCGTGCCAGTGTACTAAGTACACAAATAAAAGATAGGTAAACTTGCACTTTATTAATCTCTCATTTGAGAAACAAAATTACAAGCTTCCATTACATAAGCGCTCCATGGCCTGCTAGAGCGGCCGATATGACTTCGCGATTGCGGTCTCCTGGTTCCCGGGGCCTCGGAAGGCTCCCGGTTAATTACTCCCGCGGGTTGCTCCGCGAGATACCTCTGATTAAGTTGTGTGGTCGATTTCGTTGTCTTCGCTTCTCGTCCTCCATGCATGATGATGGTGATGTGTGTGTGGGCAGCGGCAGAGCCCGTGTCCTCGTCGGTACACGCGCCGCAAGTGGCGTGGCCTTAGCGGTGGCCGTGCCCGCCCTCGCCGTCGTGCCTCGTCGGTCTTGGCGGTGTTGGAGTAGTTGGTGTTGGGGTAGCATGGGTCGCGCTCAGCTTAGACTTCTCGACGACCGGTTACTTCATCGGGGTGTTCAAGGGGCTACGCCTTGCGGGAGTAATGGTTTGGAGAGACTGGCGTTTGTGTAAAAACTGACACGCTCTCACGTTGGCATGGCCCAGGTGGTTGGCGCCTCGTCTCGGCTAGACACCAAGTATTTGGCGGTCGGCCAAGGCAAAGGGGACCGCCTCACGAGGCCGTGGAAAGGTGGCGTTGTAGAGGCCGCGTCGCCTTGGACTGGTGCTACGTCAAAGGGTGACCTGTACGCCGGCGACGTCGTGGACCTGTATGCCAAGGACCTGTTCGCCACGGTAGGTGCACCTCTCGAAGGAGGGACCGGTCTTGTACTGTGTCGCTGCAAATTCCGGCTCGGTGAAGGATATGTACTCCATTGACCTGTTCGTCGGGGACGCGTGCCTCGTGAAGGAGGAGCCGGTCATGGAGGCTCGTCTTGCGGACGCTGGTTCCGTCGAGAATCTGTACACCATGAAAGGAAAGGCGAGTCTCGGGCTGCATCGTCAGCGAACTCCGGTTCCACCGTGCCGTCTCCTCCAAGAGTGTGATGCAAAACCTGTACGCCGGTGACCTGGGTTCGCCATGGACCTGCCTGCCGAGCTCTGATTTCGTCACCGTCTTCTCCGAAAAGCAATACGCCAGGCCCGTTTATCGTGACCGGGACGTGATGGACCTGTGCACCGGAGAGTCGGAGACCTGTACGTCGCGACCTAAAACCATGACCTATTCGCCGGGGCCATGATAGAGTACCGGGGCTAGCGGTTGGGCCACGTCGTTGGCGAGCTCCGGCTGCTCCCGAGTCGAAGGTGGCACGCGAGGATAATGGGCTCGGTGAAGAGCGGAAGGAGACATGGCACAAGTACATCATGCCGGCGTCGTCTCCATGCCCTCGGCGAGGCCCTCCTTTGTGTGGATGGACGACTTCTCCACCGTGACCGTGTTCTGCATTCACGCATGTGGGATAAGAGAGAGTTAGTTGGTAATTTTACCTGCCGGTAAGATCAACTTGTCGTCCATGGCCGTCCAGTCGGTTGACCTCCGCCGTGCGTTACGTCTCCTGGCTTCGGGTGCGTGTAGCCAACGAGCGCCTCGGCCAGATGCGATCGCGTCCAACTCAAGCCGCTCCTGTAACTTTGCGTTGCGTGAGTGATATAGATGGTATGGATGAATGTGTGCTACGTGATGGATGAATGTGTGCGCTTGTGAACGGATGGATCTCCTGATGGATGGATGTGTGCGTTGGTAGCCGGCGAGTGCGGCGGTGACGGATGGATGTGGTGCTTGGTCGCTGGCGAGTGCGGCGGTGACGGATGGATGTGGTGCTAGCGGGTCTTCTCTCTGGGCATGCGTCCCTCCAGCGAAACCTCCTTGTGTCTGGCCATCATCATCGATATTTGATCCTGTTTGAGGTCAGAGTGGCGCGGTTGCCACAGCCGACGTGCCGGCAAGCCTTGCGCCATCTCGGCGGCCGTCGTTTCTGGTCATCTGATCGGTCGCGGGGCTGCCATGTTCATCGACGCTGCCGCCACAGGCGCATCTTCTCCTTACTCTGGTGTGCCCCGATGTGATCTCACGGTGGCCTTCCTCCGGGTCTTCCCTCGGCTGTTCTCCCTTGATGTTTCTCTTGATGCGATCTGGTGTATTAAGAATAGAAAGAAAGAAAAGGAACGAGTCATTGAAGAGAAGAGCACCATACGTGCCCTTGCATGCATGGGTCATGCATCTCGAGATGTCTTCACGCTTTCTCAAGAGCCAGCCTGACTTGACACGCAACGGCATCGTGTGTGTTGCCGTCGCCGTCGTCAAGCTTGGACAGGTGCCACTGCCGCCGCCGCGGCGTCCTCTCGCTAGTCTTCTTGCATGGTTACTTGCATCGTTGCGACGGAGCCGCCAGGGGCGCATCTCCTCCTGGTCCTCTCCCTTCCCCGGGGCGTGCTTTCCATCATCGCTCCTCACTGAAACGAGAGATGAAAAGAAAGGAAAAGTGAGAAGATTAATTATACATGTCGTTAACAAAGAAGGATGCTTGGGTTGATTGTTGATGTAGCGTGTGGCGAGTGTTGGAATTGATCTCAGTGTAACAAACTAAGAGAAATCAGGAAGAGACAAAGTCTCCTTACCTAACGTAAAGATGCACCATGATCGGAGGTGCTAAACCAACGTTTTGGTCCGGTCCCTGTTCCCTAGCGCTTATACATAAAAGGAGGTATATGTCCCATGTATGGATGACGATTACAAACACACAGAACCTCAACTGCCGATCCTAAAGAAGCGCCAAGGGTCCAGAAGACCGTCCACCACTGCCGGCCACTAGGAGGGTAGTGCCGGCGGCATCCAGCACTCTGCACGTCCATCTCCATGCTGCTGCTTCTTCCCCAACAAACTCCACTCTGCTGGAGGCTCACGGCAGCTGCATGGAGCCCCTGATGGTCTCTGAAAAATCATGGTTAGTTCCCAATATTCTACAGAAGAGGTGTTTTAATCTAGAGATCAAGATCCTATTATGTTAATACTAAAGAATTATTTCTAACATTGGTATCAGAGCATGATTGATCTCTGTTTACAACCCTAACTAGACCATGTTAAATCTTAATTATTAATGTCATGGTCTAACTTTTTGTATTAATGCTGCTAATTGGTCATGATTAGATTATAACATTTTACTGTTAGCACATTAGGATTATGTGTTAAGATCAAATTATGCAGGCTTAAGATTAATGATTAAAGTATAAGACTCTCTGTTAAGTTGACGATCCATGTTTAGGGTTAATTGCTTCGGTTAAGATTCTAATTGCTATTGGCTAGTGTTAATTCGATGATGATGATCATGTTCAACGGCTAGACTAATTGAGCCATGCTTCCGCATTATGTTGATCTTTCAACTAGCCCTGTTTAAGCAATCAGAAGGGGGGAATTGCAAACTCCAGAAAATCCCCAATTTGAAACCCTAGAACTAGGAATTCCGCAAATCAGCACCCAAAAAATGATGTAATCGAGAAAAAGAAGAGCTTTTGGGGCACACCTCATGATGCCGCGCCGGTGTACCTTCGGGATCCCGACGCCGGTGACGCCGTCGTCTCCTGGGACGATGCGCTGAAAGAATCGGCCGCCGCTGAGCTGCTAAAGGACGACGCGCCGAGTGTTTAGAGCCTCCAGCGCCGCTATTATGGATGTGCGCGTGTGAGGCCATCGCCGTGCACGTCGCCATCGCCCCCTAAATCGGTGGTGGCCGGTGCATCCCTCCCCACCGTACGAATCATCGGGCGCGGGCAGACGCAGAGGCCTCGTTCGATGGCAAAGCGCGCGGGATTCAATCCGCTGCACGCTTGGCCGGCGAGCGGAGCTCCCGCGCCGCCATGGCTGGCGAGCTCATCGAGCCGCTGCTGTTGTCGCCGCTCTGTGCGAGAGCGAGAAATCCGGGGAGGAGGAGGTCAAATGACCTAGGGTTAGCTCGGGCGGCGATTTTATTCCGTTCGCGAGCGATGCCGACCGTCCGTTTCGATCGGACGATTCACAAGAAATCGCGGCTCCGAGCAGGCCATCGGGCGCCATATGGGCTGTTTTCACGGCCGGACTGTGGCCCAAGTTGCCTCAGCCGACCAGAAAAGTTTGTTTTATTTTACGTGTAGCTGCTATGCTACTGGGCTTACTATGGGTAGCCGTGGGTATTTTTGGGCCAATTTTTTGTGGCAGTTTTCTGTATTTTTTGGCAGTGCATTTAAGTTTTTTGTTTTGGCTATCCACTGTATAATAAATTTAAGAGCTGCCAGAAAATGTGTTAAAGATTTTGCTTATGTCATCTTTTAAGCAATTAAGATTTATGTCATTTTATGGAATCCTTCAATGATGATAAGATTTTGTTAATAGAACGTCGTGGGTTGTTATGGGCATTTTATGAAGGTTTAGTGCACTTGTTAAGTTTATAATTATGCTTATGCACTAATATATTAGAATTTGCCTATAATTATGTTTATAATTTTCTGAATAAAGTTGTGCCAAAGGGAATTTTATTTGGAAATTTAATGTGACATTAATGTTGATGCCATCTTAATGACACCTTTTATGATGATCATATTTTCGGTGTCATTTCAATGAAGAAATTAATGTGAATCACTCATTGAATTTTCTGAAAATTTTATTTGAAAATTTTCATTGAGTGTGAATTTTACGTTGATGCCATACTTATGGCATTTTTTAATGATGTGATCGTCACTAAATGGTCGCGTGGTGTGGTTTTTCCGTACCTCACGGTGCATCTAATAATGTTGAGCTAGTGTGCTCGTTGACAAATACTAAAGATTATGTTGGTTCATTTCTTTTGTAGAATTAAAACATGCACTATTGAAATAAGCTTAAATGGACCATAATGGTATTGATAAAATTATGGTTGATTATCTAAACAAAGAAATTTTGTTTAAAGAACTTTATGTGATATGCAAAATCCTAGTCATTATATGACTTTTTTTTATGAAATCTATCCAAAGTACGTGTTGCCTTTTATCTTACCGTTATAATTTACCAAATATTATTATTTGGTGAATCCTTGTGTAAGCTTATGTCCAAATTTTATATAATTGTTTTTGGGGAAAATATTATGATATCCTTATGATAATGTTAATGTCATTTTCACTGTGAATGTTAATATCAATGTTTACTCAGTGGCAAAGACATTTATATTTTTGTGTTAATTCTATGCCATTTTCATTTATGTCTTTGAGAAATTTTTATGATAATTTTGACACTTAAGTTCACTATTATTATCAGTGTCAACTTGCGTGACAAAAGGTATCATTGTGTATGATGGCAAACATGGTTTTATGTTGTTTCTTTATGGTAATTTAGCTATTAATTTAGCCAAAGTTCTTGCTCATAATTATGTGCTTTATGACTCTCTAGTCAAAATGGAACCAACGGGAAGTTTTGATTAGAGATCTAAGAAAAATGTTATAATGGCATATGATGATATTCTGACCAACGTTGATTATTTTCATGTGTCATTTATGAATATGGATCAGAATAACAATTAAGCATCTCTTTGATTCATCTCATTGCATGGTTAATTCATGCTTGATGTTTTGTTGTGATGCTCATAATGGTGTCTTTTTTTAGCAATGAACATTAATAATGATGCCAAACTTCCGTTTTGGCATAGATGAACCTTATGTAAATAAATTTTGCACATGGAGGAATCTCCCAGTGTTTTCTTTGCCACTAAGGTTGAAGGATGTTAATCATGCTGATAAGGCAGACATTGGGGGAGATCTCAAGATGCATTTGCCATCATGCATATTACTAATGCAAAGGATATTAAAGTCAAAACTATTGGATTTATTCCACTAGCTTTTGGAGATAACTTCATTCTTCATCTATTGATGATGTTTGTTCATGTTCCAGTTATTGGAGAACCTTAACTTTGTCTCTCGAACAGATGACATGATTTTGTATTAAGTCATCTCCAATTATGTAATGTTAGTCCCATTCTAGGGTGAGACAAGTTATGTTTTCACTGAATGAATCATTTGTAAAGATTAAGTGATATGGTATAACTTGCTCATACTCTCCAGGTTCCCTGATGATCACTTTATTTAAAAGATGGAAAACATACCCAAAAACTTAATAATAATCATTTTAGTTCTAAACCACAACACCGTCGGGCTGAAGATGGAAAAGAACTTAATGAACTGTTATTATAAATGAAATATAACCACGAGCCACATGATACTAACAAACTTGCCACTTGAGTGAAATGTGACATATAATTATAAATGACGTTGGTCAAATATATAATCAACATGTTACATCATGATGGTCATTACACCAGAAACCTTGTCACTTTAGCATTCATGTGTGCTTCATAATGCTCATAAGGGATTACACATTAACATAATAAAGGGAGTGATTTTTCGTTCATTCTTCTAAATAGGACTTGTTGCATCTTAATTAGAGAACCAAAATTAGTGTGTGCTTTTCATACATTCTCCAACCAGGACTTCTCGTTGGTTCCATCTTAATTAGAGAATTAACGCACATATTTTTCTTAGCTTTATATGATATAAGTAGGAGAAGTGAACGTGATATCTCATATTAAAAAGACTTCCATTCTCCCCCTCGAAATGTGGTCGAAAAACACAATTCCAACGAGAAGTCCTGGTTGGAGAATGTATGAAAAGCACACACTAATTTTGGTTCTCTAATTAAGATGCAACAAGTCTTATTTAGAAGAATGAACGAAAAATCACTCCCTTTATTATGTTAATGTGTAATCCCTTATGAGCATTATGAAGCACACATGAATGCTAAAGTGACAAGGTTGCTGGTGTAATGACCATCATGATGTAACATGTTGATTATATATTTGACCAACGTCATTTATAATTATATGTCACATTTCACTCAAGTGGCAAGTTTGTTAGTATCATGTGGCTCGTGGTTATATTTCATTTATAATAACAGTTCATTAAGTTCTTTTCCATCTTCAGCCCGACGGTGTTGTGGTTTAGAACTAAAATGATTATTATTAAGTTTTTGGGTATGTTTTCCATCTTTTAAATAAAGTGATCATCAGGGAACCTGGAGAGTATGAGCAAGAATCTTAAGGATAACTCCATTAGATCTTTGTTCATATGCATCAGGGAAGGTGAGAAGAATGCATATTGCAACACTTAATGTTGAGACTTCACAATTTCCGTGTGATTGATAATGTGTGTTAATGATCATCTTAGAGGCTTGCCTGATAGTGAGCTCTAATGATGTATGGAACTCAATAGAGTTTCCTCATTAAGTTGTTATGATGCTTGTGTTATGATTATAACATGCTCTTGTGTTGACTAATTAATAGTGTATATATGACTCAACCATCGGGTTTTGTCAAATAGATGAAGTTAACATAAGGTATGTTGCCTCAGGAAATTCAATTGTGAAATAAGACGAGCGTTGGGACAAAGGGGAGTAAGTTCACTAAATGTGAAGTTGGAATATTTTTTGGCGGGCCAAGAAATTTCTACCTTCTATTGACATAAAAGGAACTTGGTGATGCCTTATACTTTATTTGTATCGGGCTTCATCAAGATATAGGTCCAAAAGGAGTATAAGTTCTCTTATGACGACATACTTCGGTAGAGTACGGAAGAAAATATTATGTGGTAGTACTCTATCTCACCTGCTGCTAAAGTTAAGGGCAATAAAGGCGGACATTTTAGTGTCCAAGGAACCATTATGAACTGATCAAATAATGTGGTTCCTTATGCTTCAGCTGTCAGAAGCAACATGTGTATTCAAGTATGAACATGCCCTTATTTGTGATCGGGAAAATTGGCAAATATACAAGTAAGTCCAAAAATGGACCACTGGAAAAGCCATCAAAAGTCTTGCAGATATGCAAGACAATAAAGTTTACATGCTCACTGATGAGAAGTCTGATAACCTGGTTATCCTAGGTTATTTAGACATTGTTTCTGCGAGATGAGTAGATATTAAAGTTTCCACGTCATGTTACATCCTCACTCTCGCATATGGAGCTATACCGTGGAAAAGCTCCATAATGACGCTGATGGCATTAGAAATAATGCACTTAATTATGTGGCATGTTAAGAGGCTATTGGGCAGGTTGTATGTCAAGAAATTTATTCCCAAAATTATGGTGGTAGACAACATTTTGTAACCACATACTGCAATATGAATCGCAGTTTTCTATGCGAGTAACAACAAGTTAAATGGTGTTGCCAAAACCATTGACAATATATTTAGTGTTGTGAAAGATAGAATCCAGGATCAAGCTATTGAAGTTGAGAGTATGAGTATGTTTGAATGTTTTACGGATCCGTTTATCAAAGGCTTACCACCCAATTGTATGATCATGTTGTTAGCATGGGTTTAGAAAGCCTTTTGATCCTGGAATTTAGGACCGTCAAATGAACCAACTCCCTTTAAGTAAAATGATATCCATTTCAAGATAGAATGGTATACTATAATTATTGAGGTTCAATGAAATTTCATTGGTCATTGCAACATCTTACTTTGGTATATTATTTCTATAATAAAAGTGGGCTTATGATGTTTGTTAACCTTACGATCAGGGGGAGAATGTTGGAATTGATCTCAGTGTAACAAACTGAGAGAAATCAGGGAGAGACAAAGTCTCCTTACCTAACGTAAAGATGCACCATGATCGGAGGTGCCAAACCAACGTTTTGGTCCGGTCCCTGTTCCCTAGCGCTTATACATAAAAGGAGGTATATGTCCCATGTATGGATGACGATTACAAACACACAGAACCTCAACTGCCGATCCTAAAGAAGCGCCAAGGGTCCAGAAGACCGTCCACCACTGCCGGCCACCAGGAGGGTAGTGTCGGCGGCATCCAGCACTCTGCACGTCCATCTCCAGGCTGCTGCTTCTTCCCCAACAAACTCCACTCCGCTGGAGGCTCACGGCAGCTGCATGGAGCCCCTGATGGTCTCTGAAAAATCATGGTTAGTTTCCAATATTCTACAGAAGAGGTGTTTTAATCTAGAGATCAAGATCCTATTATGTTAATACTAAAGATTTATTTCTAACAGCGAGAACGCCTCGCCGGCGGACGTCCGTTGTCATCGCGGACGCCGGCCCATCGTCTGCGGCCTACAAGTGCACCGAGGCGCAGCGCATGGTCTGTCGCCGGGGTGCCCGTGGCCTCCGTCGGCGTGTGTGGTCGCTGCCTCTGTGTGACCGCTTCCCTCCGGGCGCCCCGTATGTGTCTCTGCTGGGAGCTTCTCGATGCCGCCGATGCCGACGCGTCTCCTGGCTCTCCTCCCCCAAGGACGTGGTTTCTATTTCATTTACAGGCATGGCCGTATAGGCTCCCATGCCATGTTCGATCTCATCGGCTTTTCTCTCGGCGGGGTTGCCGCACGTAAGACATGTTCATCTTTCATCACAAGGGCAGACCCTCCACATGACCTGCAAAAATGGGCGCGAGATGGTATATTTCTCATCTCGACGAACATGGCCATATAAGGCTCGATGTCGTGCTCATAATCTTATCGCTTTCCATTGCAGGACCTGTTCGTCTCCAGCATGTCACCTGTTCATCGATGGACAAGAAAAATACAAGAAAGTATATACCTTTTCTTACTGATCTTACCATCACCTTGTGAATGCGGTGGAAGAGATTGCTTGTGAGAAAATATGAAAGAAAGGCATAGCACAATCGATCTATAGGTGTCCGTGTGTGTGCGCGTGCGAGCGGCCTTGCGGCCAGCCTTATGTGTGCATGCAGCCTGGCGGCCGCGCGGCCGTGTATCTTCGCCCCCCGTCACATCCGGGAAGCAAGACATCAAACCTGTGCACCGCGATTGGAACGCCATGGACCTGTGCGCCGGTGACCTGTTCGTTGTGACCTGTGCATCGTAACCTGTTCGCCGGGGACATGTAGACTGCCATGTTAGAACAGCGTCGGGGCTAGTGGTTGGGCTGCGTCGTTGGCGAGCTCCGGCGGCTCCCGAGTCGTCTCCAGCCAAGAACATGACACCTGAAAATGAATGGCTTGGTGTAAACGATCTCCGGCGGTGTCGGTGCAGTCATCTCCGGCGGCGGCGACGGGATCACACGAGTGTCGTCTCCAATGACCGGCACGTACTCTCCGCGTAGCGCATGCATGCTGTTTATTTTTAGATAGGCGATCCAATCTTCACAAGGGCAAGGGCCAGACTTTCGGCGGCCTCTCCATGCGTGCTTGCCGCCGGCTTCTGCCTGCTCCTTGTACCTGTATACAACAAACATAAACCTCACCTTGATTACCTGAGGTTGCGTGGAGACGTACAGCCAGTCGGCCGGCCAGCTTGACGAAAAGAACGGGAGAGATTTTATGTATGTTGAACTCCTCGTGTGTGTATAGATCGGGGAAAAGAATTGAGGTGTTGTATAGCTAGGAATGAGATGGGAGTTGTGCGGGGCCTAAACACCATGGCCTTCTTCCTCTTCTGTGTGCAGCTTAGCGGCGGCCGCCGCGTGCGTGTGTGAGCGGCCTGACGGCCAGCCATATAGTGCGTGCCCCCTTTGATCTGACGCATGGGCATGCGTATATATAGGCAGAGGTGTGGGAATGGATAGCTACTGCGAGCGCCCTCCAAGTTGTTAGGCCGTTGCTTCTTTTGCGGCTTAGTTTGGAGCATACTTATCTTATCTGGCCAGCTATGAGAATCCGCCGTATCAGTTGGCCTGGTGCGGCTCAACAAAAACCACACACGAGCCAGACCGCCCGTACAATCTCAGTTGATTGATTTGGCTTGGGATCATGTATAGCAAAGCATGCATGAACACTTATATTTGTACGTAAGCCAAGAGCATGGGCATTTACGAGTAATTATCAGGCCATGATCACATTTCTTTAATAAATATATTTTCACCTTAAACAATGCCTTTGGGTGCTTTCATGTCTATGCTCATATTAGTACATTCTTCCTAGCACACGTAGCCATGCATGGCTCTTTTGCATGCATACCTTGCTAGTAGTTAGATAATCAAGTTGATTAGGTCACGTACGTGTGGGCATAAATAATGCTCCACCGCCTGAATCATCTATTTCCAAAGAAATCAACATCTTTGTCACTGCCATGTACGCGCTTGTAAGTATGTAGTAATTTCATATGAGACATACTTGACAAGTGTAAAATTACGACAAAATCGCGTCGAACACATTACAGTACCTTGAAGTGGTGTTTTGTTTTCTTTCGATAACGGAGCTTACGAGTTTTCTGTTAAGTTTTGTGTTGTGAAGTTTTCAAGTTTTGGGTAAGGATTCGATGGACTATGGAATAAGGAGTGGAAAGAGCCTAAGCTTGGGGATGCCCAAGACACCCCAAGGTAATATTCAAGGATAGCCAAGAGCCTAAGCTTGGGGATGCCCCTCCGGGGCATCCCCTCTTTCGTCTTCGTTCATCGGTAACTTTACTTGGAGCTATATTTTTATTCACCACATGATATGTGTTTTGCTTGGAGCCTCAATTTATTTTGTTAGGATTTTCTTGCTGTTATTTAGAACAATGTTTTGCATCTTTTATTTCAATAAAAGTGGCATTGATAGCCATTACTATGCCTATTTTAGAAGTCCACATGTTGTTGTTTGAAAACAGAAAGTTTACCGTTGTTGCAATAATTTTCTAAAAAATTCAGAATGTGATAAAATGTTGAAACCTTTTGCATATTAAGCTCTAATAAATTTACTACAGTGGGAATTTTCTTTCATAATTTTTGGAGCTAGGGAAGTATGGATGTTGTTGCATTCTTTACAGACTGTCCTGTTTAGGCAGATTGCTGTTATGTTTGCATTGTTTGCATATGTTTGCTTCTTTCATGATTCTATTTGAGGATAGGACAATTTAATATGCAGAGGCATTTAGTATGCAATGTTGAATAATAATTTTTGTGATTTTCTACAGTAGAGTATGATAAGGTTTTTGCAATGGTTTATACTAACTTATCTCACGAGTCTTTGTTGAGTTTTGTGTGGATGAAGCTTTTGAGATTTAGGGAGACCTTGATATGAGAGGAATTAAGGAGACACAAAAGCTCAAGCTTGGGGATGCCCAAGGCACCCCAAGATAATATTTCAAGAAGTTTCAAGCATCTAAGCTTGGGATGCCCCGGTTGGCATCCCACCTTTCTTCTTCAACAATTATCGGTTAGTTTCGGTTGATCCTAAGTTTTTGCTTCTTCACATGATGTTTGCTATTTTTATAATGTCATTTTTGTTTTGCTTTGCTTGCTGTTTGAATAAAATACCAAGATCTGAAATTATTAAATGTTAGAGAGTCTTCACATAGTTGCATAATCATTCAACTATTCATTGATCTTCACTTATATCTTTCGGAGTAGTTTGTCATTTGCTCTAGTGCTTCACTTATACCTTTTAGAGCATGGTGGTAGTTTTATTTTAAAGAAATAGATGAACTCTCATGCTTCACTTAGATTATTTTGAGAGTCTTAAATAGCATGGTAATTTGCTTAAAATCCTAATATGCTAGGTATTCAAGAATAATAAAATTCTCTTATGAGTGTGGTTGAATACTAAGAGAAGTTTGATAGTTGATTATTGTTTTGAGATATGGAGGTAATAATATCAAAGTCGTGCTAGTTGAGTAGTTGTGAAATTGAGAAATGCTTGAGTTAAAGTTTGCAAGTCCCGTAGCATGCACGTATGGTAAACGTTATGCAACAAATTTAAAACATGAGGTGTTATTTGATTGTCTTCCTTATGAGTGGCGGTCGGGGGCGAGCAATGGTCTTTTCCTACTAATCTATCCCCCTAGGAGCATGTGCGTAGTGCCGAGATTTTTGATGACTTGTAGATTTTTGCAATAAGTATG
>NC_041382.1:681023299-681054888 GCF_002162155.2 Triticum dicoccoides
GATCGAGCGAACATCATGTATCAGTGGTTAATTAGCGATAGGATTTGCACGCACAACGTTGTCGGCCCCCCTATCCTTACGTGAATACTGGAAGAAAAGAAAAACGATCCACGTACAAAGCCCACAAATTAATTGTTTTCTATCATGCCAAGACGGATTGCAACATGGGCCTCCGCTAAATCTCCTGGCGGTGGGAATTATCTCTGTGATTAGCCTAAAAAACAAATCTCTGTGACTAGCGTGTGCGAGCATATAGGGCTGAGCCCTACTGTCCTATGCCTTCGCAGCCTGCTTCTGGTCTTCTTCTTTTTTTGCAAAAGAGCCTGCTTCTAGTCTTTGATCTAAAGATATGATTCATACGGCAACGCGGGTCGCTTCACCCACCAATTCTTCATGCTACGGCCAACGAATTAGCCGAGGCACCCGCAATAGTTTGAAAGCTTGGTCAAGCATCCGTAAACAATTATGGTTATGGCATATGCCCGCCAATGATGACTAGCCGATATACTTGGACCTAGCAGCAAAGGGGCAAAGGGCATCAGGAGGAGCGGATTTGGTTCTCTAGGTATGTATTCTAGCAACCTTGATCAATTTTTGCTAACTAAACGATAAAATTTCCTATACAACCAGTGATGATTTCTCATTCAAACATATATAAATGCAAGTTAAAAGCCAACCATGTGATAATACATGATTATTTTTGTTCGTATATCTTAAATTTCCATATGACGATGTTTATTAGCATGTCGTTTCATGTCGTATTTTATAGTAATTTGATTATCAACTTCGTCTTTTTGGCGCGTATGTGGAATTATTGGCCAATATTAGCTACCACTACACACGCTCCAGCTACCAAAAAGAAAACTTATGTGTCCAAGCTAAGTTTCATACGAATGATACTTGAGTATAAACTATTGGGCAGTATGCGAGGCATAATATTTGCTGGCTTTGTGGCCGTTTGCCCCCCCCCCCTATGCCTAAATCCTGTCTCCGCCCTGTATGTGAGTTCTTTATGACTAATGTTGAGTCCATGGATTATACGCACTCTTACCCTTCCATCCTTGCTAGCCTCTTCGGTACCGTGCATTGCCCTTTCTCACCTTGAGAGTTGGAGCAAACTTCGCCGGTGCATCCAAACCCCGTGATATGATACGCTCTATCACACATAAACCTCCTTATATCTTCCTCAAAACAGCCACCATACCTATCTATTATGGCATTTCCATAACCATTTCGAGATATATTGCCATGCAACTTTCCACCGTTTCGTTTATTATGACACACATCATCATTGTCATATTGCTTTGCATAATCATGTAGTTGACATCGTATTTGTGGCAAAGCCACCGTTCATAATTCTTTCATACATCTAACTCTTGATTCATTGCATATCCCGGTACACCGCCGGAGGCATTCATATAGAGTCATATTTTGTTCTAATATCGAGTTGTAATTATTGAGTTGTAAATAAATAGAAGTGTGATGATCATCATTAATAGATCATTGTCCCAAATAAAAAAATAAAGGCCAAAAAAAGAGAAGCCAAATAAAAAAAGAGACAATGCTACTATCCTTTTTCCACACTTGTGCTTCAAAGTAGCACCATGATTTTTATGATAAAGAGTCTCTTGTTTTGTCACTTTCATATACTAGTGGAAATTTTTCATTATAGAACTTGGCTTGTATCAGCGCCCGAGCTCGAAATTATGTTTTTATTGCATTTCGTTTTGCCGGGTTGTTCACCCCGCGCACATTCCACACCACAATCACCTTGCTTGGATCAGCCATATGAAAGGCCTACCAGCGTACAACCCCGAGCTTATAGCCCTAGAGTACTACGTCCTCCGTCGCCCTTCCTAGTGGTAGTACGTCCGCCTGCCAACCAAATAGGCCCACGATAGCAGCTATGTGTGACTGTTGTAATGGTCTTGAGAACAGTTGCAGGTAGGCCTGCATGGCCTCGTCGCCAATCATCTCGCCTTCCCGGGCAATGCCAAGCTGCATCATGAGAGTGCGTTGTTGCGTCTTGATTGAGCCGCCACTTGTTAAGTGCCCATTGATCCTGAGGCTGCGTCGAACAGTTGAGGGTGGGGTCCTCCTTCGCCGCTTGTTTCTGACCACGCTGGGTCGCGAGAGGACTGGCGTTATTCTCTTCCTGTACTGCGTCCGTAGCTGAGCAATGGAGCAGTCTATCGACCTTGTCTCCAATCCCTGATCGGTTGTGGATTCCGATCCCGAGAGAGAAACCAGGAAAGTGTCCATCGCGTTGCCCCTGCCGCCTGCCATGCTAGCTGTGTTCTGCTTGGACCAGCTGCTATCCCCACAATGGAGGGAATTGAGAGGAGTCCTCGTATGATTTGAATTTGGAAACATCCCGTCTCTATCCGGTGTCATCACTAGGTGATTGCTTTTTGAGCATTGGTCAGGCGTGAGTAGCAGCCTTGCTTCGGTGGCTGCCTGATCGATTCCGTCCTTGTCCTTATCTCCTGCCACAAAACTATCACCAGTCTCTATCCTTCTTGGTCCGGCCCTGCCTGTAGCAAAAATAGGCGTGAGTATGCCAGTTGGGCTCCTCTCCTCTGGAAGCATCCCAGCAAGCGGCTCCCCATCCACTCTGGTCAAAGGTGGGCTAGAGATCAGAAGCGGGCCCTCCGTCCTTTCTATGTCAGCCACACCCTGGGGCGACACGTGATCCAGGGCCACCATGAGCGGGGCCTATGCCCTTTCCACATCAGCCACGTCCTGGAGCTGTACGCGTTCCGGTGCCGCCATCCGCGTACCAGCCCGTTCACACTCCCGTACGCCGGCAACAGGGAACGATCCGCTGTCCTCCACGCCGGCGGCAGCTGCGAGCACTGTAGTCTCCTCAGCTGTCCTCGTCGTGAGCGTCTCAACCACCGGAACGTCCACGGTGTCACCGACACGGGCAGGTCGACGGCAATCCTCCTGTGCCCTGACGCATCTCCCCTTCTTGCCAACGGCCTTTGTCGCCAGTTGCCACCGTCCTGCACTCCCCTCGTGTACGAGAAACGGCGCCTGGTGTGGCGTGCTCCACCTGGCCCGTCAGGATCAGCCATGGGATGATCGAAGTCATCATCATCGTCGCCTTCATCGCCCGAGGATGGACCTGAGCTTTGCACAGTATTCTTCGTATGCACCAAGTGTACCATGACCTTGTACTCCAGCATGGCCTTCTCCAGTGGCACTAACGCGTCCGCCGGCAAGACCAGGCCGTCCGCAAGCTCCACCTCCATTGCCTCATCCGGCTCCTCGACCAGGATGAGCTTCTCCTTGGGCACCAGGGAGGGGTCATCTGTCCACGCGTAGGTCTCGAAATTGCCCAAATCTGCCCGGTTAGCCGTCTGTGTGCCCAGACGCTCAACCCAAGCCGAAGAGCCAAGGATGATCTGCGCTGTCGAACGACTCCACACATGCGGGGGAACACCTTCCATGTTGATGCGAATTCTGTAGTGAAACGGCCGGCGAGTGGCTTGTAGCTGTCTGTTCCAAGGTGAGAGCCTCAAGGAGAAGCCACGGCCCTGCACCTCGCCGGCGTTGTCCACGATGTCTCACGCCACTCTTGAAGCAAACACTAGGAGGAAATCAGCAGGCCAGAAACGATGAACCGAGAAAGCATCTGCGGCCTCCGGGACAGCAGCCTCCACCGCAGCAGTCACCGCGCTCAACGATGTCCTTGGCCGGCCGGCCATGGTGAACGCAACCAGACTCCATCGCAGGGCATCCTCTGCAGCGACCACCTCCGGTGAACGTGGGATGATGCAGCACTCCACACTCGGCCTGGCAGACGGCGAGCCTGGCCTTGCCCTCCTGCTGGTCTCACCCACCTCCGACGCCGCGTCCGGCGCACGCTCCGAGGGCACCCTGCCAGTGGAGACCACTGCAGGGCCCAAGCGAGCATGTGTCGGCGCCCCACGCCGCTGCTGCTCACTAGCCCCAGCCACCGGGCGGCCGTGCTTCGAGGGAGCCCTGCCGGCCGCAAGGACCGCAGGTCCCAGGCGAGCATGCGCCGGCGTGACCCGCTGCTCAGGAGGCGAGCACAGAGGCGGTGGCGATGATGAAGGCCCGACACGGGCGCCGAGCCGCTCACTGATTGGCCGCAAATTGGCCGACGACGGTGAGCGAGAGCGAGGGTTGGTGCACTCCCGGGCGATGTGCCCTGGTCGTCGGCAGCGGAGGCACACCCGCTCGTTTGTGCACATGGCGGCGACGTGCTCCTCGCTGAGGCAGTTGAAGCAGAGCTCAGCAAGGTCAGGTGGAAGATCTGAGCGAATGTTCATGGAAGGGAGTGGGGGGGGCAGGAAGACGCCTGGGGCGATGGCGCTTGCCCCCCGCCATCTGCCAACCTCCACGCCCTCCCTCGTTCAGCGCCTCCTCGCGGATGAGATGGAGGACAGGCGCGGTGCAGGGGGCCGGGGGGACGAGGGTGGCGCGGGAGAAGGGAAAGAGTAAATTAGCCCCTAATTGCAAATTTACAGTCCATGTAATATTTTTCAGAAGTCATAAACTTCGATCAATTTTTGTAGAAAATTATGAACATTTATAATATCAAGCATATATCATATGAAAGTATACTTCATGATGAATGTAATGGTATTGAATTGATACCATAAATGTTGATAATTTTGTCTAACCAAAGTTTAAGAAGTTTGACTTCAAAAAATTAGGGTATGCACCAAAGTTTAGGGCAAGCATGGGTCTGACGAAAAATCACGAGATGGAACCGATAACGTACCGACTTTGATTGCAACGCGTAGACGAGCCGTACGTGCCGGCCCACGACACACACGCGATTCTACGTAGGATGGGCCGATCGGTCGGGTGTATGTCGTGATCTGCAGATCCAGATCTACCTAGCGGATCAGCATGGCCAGGGCACGCGTACGCCACGCCGGCGGCGAAATCGGCGACGACATCCTCCTGGAAGTCTTCGCGCGCCTGCCGGGCTACCAGGACATTCTCCGGTGCGCGGCGACGTGCAAGCGATGGTTCGGCCTCATCACGGACCCGGCCTTTCTTCGGCAGGTCGGCCTCTGGCCGGAGACGGCGCGCCGCCCGTCCGTCCTCGTAGGGATATTCTCCCAGAGATCACAGCCCAGAACATCGATGAAGCCCTTGAAGAGGAAACCCTGTACCCCTCCGGAGTTCCTAAGCCTTGGGGCCGGCGGCGCGCACCTCACATTCAACTCGTTCGTCCACAACGACGATGGGCTCTTCAACCTCGCGAGGCCACTGGCGTCGCGCCGTGGTTTCCTCGTCGTGCGCGCCTTGCTGCCTGGCCATAAGAAGCTCCGTCTAGCAGTGTGCCGCCCGCTGATCGAGAGGCGGGACACGCATCTTCTCCCAGAGCCTCCCTTGGACCCAAGCCCCACGTCCCTGGATAGAGATACAGTTGGCTGGGCGCTTCTCACAAGCGCAGACAATGGCGACGACGGCTATGCAAATTCGGACGACCGGCGCCACTCTACGTTCCAAGTTCTTCTGATTTACGTCGATGAGGACGGACTTGTGTACACATGCATGTACTCCTCCGACAGGGGTGTTTGGAGCGCACCCACCATGTGTGGTCGGCTACCTTCAGGTCTCACTAGGCGTGGCCCGCGTGCTGGCGTTGTGACCCGCGGCGGCACCGCACATTGGTTGCACGGAGACAAGACAAGTTTCCACATCTTCAGCGTAAGCAGCGCCACCACACATGCCTCTTTGACCAAGATTCCAATCGAATTCCACCATGGCGATCCATGGCCGCGACCGCCATTACTATGCACTGTCCAAGATGGAAGTATCTCGTTTGTTAACATAAGAGAACATGGCATGCTAGAGCTTTGGACAAAGCAAAAACAGCAAGATGCTGGTAAACATGATCGTGGTTGTGAGACTGACTGGCTACACTCTCAGTTGGCAGATCTGGGTAACAAGAAAATAAACCTTGTCTTCTTTGCAGAGAAAAGAGACGCTTTACTTGTGGAGCAGGCTGGTGATTTCTTCACTATCGACCTCACGAGTAAGGAAAAAAATGTTGATTGAAGTCAAAGACAAGAAAGCGAGACATGCCGCGAGCATGGAATGGTTCCAACGGCATGTTGTAGTAGTACTTAGTGTGGTAGTAAGTTTCACGAACCGTGGGATTTTAACACTCCTGTGTTGTATGAGACGGACTGTGTGTTCTCGCCATCGCTAGCCTCCAAGGCAGGATAAGAGCTAGAGATTAATAAAGGTATACAGTATTATTAATGGATGTCATGCATGATTTATTGGTATACAGGTAGCTAATTTTAAGATGGGTCGATCCATCGGGTGTATGCGTCGATGAATCGCTCGATGTTGGATCATCGCCAAAAGAATGTAGCGGAAGAACGCTCCATTTCTCCTTTGTGGATGCATCGGTGCATGCATGTGGTTTACTCGGTTTATCTGTTCTGAGTAATGTTCACGCAGAAATCATTGCTAAATTCCCGATGTGTTAAACCTGTTCGATATTACTCTACTGATTATTTTTACCCAAGGACCGTAGAAGATAGAACGATCATTCTTCGGTATTTTCTCTACATATATAAATAAAGTTATGTACAGAAAGTGAGCAAAAGGAAATACTCCTAAATTGATCAACGACTAAGGCCCTATTTGATAGCAAAGTATCTTCAGAGTACTTTGATAACACCACTTTTTTTTAGTTATTGTAGTTTTAGTTCCTGTGACCTGTTTGGCCACCAATGGAAAAATGTGGTATTGAAACTAGAGTATTCCCAACAAAAAAAAGGCTTATATGGGTAGGGTGTACACGCGTGTATTTATAGAAATGAGTGTATGTGAGCGACTTTGGTTGTACTGCGTTTAAAAAAAGGCTCCTATTACGTACACGCACATATCAATCCTCAACCAAAAAAACTTACACGCAGATAGCAATGATGTTTTTTTTGCGAAAAAATTTCTGATCTATTTATTTTCAATCATGATAGTACAACAAACACCAGAAATAATAAAATTTACACTAGATCCGTAGACCGTTAAGCGACGACTACAAGTATTGAAGCGAGCCGAAGGCGCGCCACCGTCATCGCCCCTCCATCGTCGGAGTCAAGCACAACTTGTTGTAGTAGACAGTTGGGGAGTCGTCGTGCTAAGGCCCCATAGGACCAGCGCACCGGATGTAACGCCCCGGATGTAACATTCCTTAATTGTAACTCTAACTTTTGCCATTTCCTACTATGTGTTATGTTATTTCCTTCGTGGTTGACACCACCACCAGATAGAACGATCATTCTTTGGTATTTTCTCTATATATACAAATAAAGTTATGTATAGAAAGTGAGCAAAAGAAAATACTCCTAAATTGATCAACGACTAAGGCCCTGTTTGATAGCAAAGTATTTTCAAAGTATTTTGATAACACCACAGTTTTTTTTAGTTACTGTAGTTTTAATTACTGTGACCTGTTTGGCCACCAATGAAAAATGTGATATTGAAACTAGAGTATTCCTAACAAAAAAAAGGACTTATATGAGTAGGGTGTGCACGCATGTGTTCATAGGGATAAGTGTATGTGAGTGACTTGCGTTAAAAAAAAGGCTCCTATCACATACCCGCACATACCAATCCTCAACAACAACAAAAAACATACACGCACATAGCAATGATGTTTTTTTTGCGAAAAATCTTCCGATCTATTTATTTTCAATCATGACAGTACAACGAACACGAGAAATAATAGAAATTACACCAGATCCGTAGACTGCCTAGCGGCGACTACAAGCACTGAAGCGTGCCAAAGGCGCGCCGCCGTCATCGCCCCTCCATCGCCGGAGTCAGGCACAACTTGTTGTAGTAGACAGTCGGGAATTCGTCGTGCTAAGGCCCCATAGGGCCAGCGCACCAGAACAACAACCGCCGCGGATAAGAATAACATAGATCGGAAGGATCCAATCCAAAGACACACGAGCGTGCAGAACACCAACGATATCCGAGCAAATCCACCAAAGATAGAACCGCCGGAGACACATCTCCACATGCCCATCAACAATGCTAGAGGCACCGCTAAAACGGAGGCTAGGCGGAGAGACCTTTATTCCATTTTCAGAGAGCCGCCGTTGTTTCGCCTTCCTGAGCAGAACACAAATACTAATAAAACTGAAAGAAAGGACTAAAAATGAAGTCCTCCCGCCGGCTCTTGGCAGGATCCACCACGCCTCCATGGTCCTAGGGCCACCGGAGACGAGGCGGGCCTGCGTCGGCGCCGGCGAGAGGCAGAAACCCTAGCTGTTTTTTTAGAGGAGGTGGAGGAGGCGGGGGCTGCGTCTTTAGATGTGCGGCCGCGTGCGTAACTACATAGCAATGATGTTTAACACGGCGGGCATCCCGGTGGGATATGTCAAAGCATTTCACCTGTGCTCTGAGATGGATTTTGTGTTTAGTTAGTAGCTGTATGTTCTTCACCTCTTCTAAGCTTTTTTGTTTTTGAGGATCATTCACCTCTTCTAAGCTGGGAGGTAAGTTTAGAGGCGGTAAATTCATAATAACTGATCTAAAAGATTTTGCTACACCGCGGTGATATTAACCTCCCCGGCCGGCCGTGGCGGCGAGGAGGAAGGTCAAAAGTTATCTCAGAGAAGGCGTATTCACGTTTGAACTGCAGGTACCAGAACGTGCTGCGTAAATGTCTTGCTAATATTTTTCTTAGAATTGCTACTCACTGTTTTGAACTGTAATAATTTTCTCAGAAGCCAGAATTGCTACCCAGTGTTTTGAAGCTCAGGCCTCTTTTGGTTTGGAGGAATTTTGTAGGGATTTCATAGGATAGGATTTCTGTAGGAAAAATTCCTTTAGTGCCCTTTGGTTTATAGGAATAGAATCCTATTCCTATGAAGGAATTCTTCCTATCCTTCACATTTCATAGGAAAATAAACATTAGGCTAGATTCAATGGAAAAAATCCTATGATGTGAAACAAAGGACATCTCATTTCCTATTCCTACTCATAGGATTTGAGAAGCATGTCATCTCATTTCCTATAACTTTCCTATTCCTATGATTCTCCTACCCTATGAACCAAAGGAGGCCTCAGCCGGTCGGCGTACTGACTCTATCGAGTATCGACCTCTCCAGGTAGATTCCTAATCAATCCTCTAATGACCAGGTAAACTCATATTCCATCCTTGATTCGGCTACCCCTTTGGCCGTGACTCGTGACCTCTTGAGCGATCCGTGTCTGAGTCGATCGTGGAGATGACCAACGCTGACCAGGACTGCACACGGCCTTATAAACTACGTACTGCAGGCCTTATACCGTGAGCTTCATCTTGCTGTATGCCGCCCTCTGATTGACAGATGGGACACACGTCTTCTTCCACCACCTCCCTTCAATATGATATTATGATTGGACGGCAGAGCCGTGCGCGTAAGCTAACTGGCTGTGCAATTCTCACCGACGCTGATCATGACGTTGGTGGTAACATGGACCAGCAGCAGCAGAAGCCAACATTTCAAGTGATCTTGACTTATAGAGGGGATTGTGGATACGTGCGTGCGTGCACATACTCCTCCGTCACTAATAGCTGGAACACGCCCATCAAATATTGCGAGGCTTCCGAGTTCCGTAAATGTGGACCGCGCGCGGGTGTCGTTGTTGGCGACACCGCATACTAGTTGTACAGAGACAGGGATAACTTCTACACCCTCGGCATAAGTTGCGCCACATCACATGAGTTATTTACTAGGATTCCGATCAAAATTAACAAGAGCGAGCAGCGGCCTCGGCCGCGACGGCCGTTTCCATGCATTGCCGGAGAAGGAAGGCTTTCGTTTGTTAATTTCCAACACCATGGCGTGCTAGAGCTTTGGACCAAGAAACAACAAGATGGCTGTGATCTTGACTATGAGTGTGACGACGGATGGCTACACTCTCAGCTCGCGGATCTTGGGAGCGAAGAAAAGATAGATCTTGTTTTCTTTGCAGAGAGCAAGGGTGCTTTGCTCATCAAGCAAGGCAATGCCTTCTTCACAATTGACCTCAAGAGTAAGGAAAAATCGTCGATAAACCTCGATGAAGAGGAAATAGAGCATGTAAGGAGCACAAAGGTGTTTAAAACAGAACATTGTAGTAGTAGTAGTAGTACCGATTGTTATAGTTGGGGCGTACACGCGAGCACAAAATGCCGATACGGTCCACAGGTGCTCTACGAGATGGATTTTGTATTTAATTAGTTGTTGTATGTTTTCACATCTCATCTTCGAGGTAAGATAAGAGGAGATTAATTCAGGGCCTTCTAATGATTTCATAGTACTACATGCATGATATATCGAAAGTTCTACTGTTTATATAACAAATCTTATCTGCGAATGAGCCTTGTACATGTGTTGCTATTTTACTAGTATATTTTTTCAGGGGAAGGATACCATTTTTTCCACAATGTGAGCTTTGTTGACTTGTGCACTGACACCGCTAGATCATAGAGCGAGGTGGGTTTTGCCAAAACACATCGTGTCCAATGAGCTCTGTTGACTTGGTGTAATATTTTACAGTATTTTCTGGTGATCGTGCATTGCCATGGACGCCGCCTTGTGCTGCGCCAAATTCCCCTGCCCAATCTTTCGTGCACCTGACAGACCAGGGGATGGAACCGAATATGTACCGATTGAGATTAGAACGCGTTGAGCCGCCCGTACAGGAGCCGTACGTGCCGGCCCACGACACACACGCGATTCTACGTAGGATGGGCCGATCGGTCGGGTGTACGTCGTGATCTGCAGATCCAGATCTACCTAGCGGATCAGCATGGCCAGGGCACGCGTACGCCACGCCGGCGCCGGAATCGCTGACGACGTCCTCCGCGAAGTCTTCGCGCGCTTGCCCGGCTACCAGGACCTTCTCCGGTGCGCGGCGACCTGCAAGCGATGGTACCGGCTCATCACGGATCGGGCCTTTCTTCGGCAGGTCGGCCTCTGGCCGCAGACGGCGCGCCGCCCGTCCGTCCTCGTCGGGATATTCTCCCAGAGAAAAGAGCCCGGAACACCGGTGCATCCCTTGAAGAGGAAACCGTCTACCCCTCCGCAGTTCTTAAGCCTTGGGGCCGGCGGCGCGCACCTGACGTTCAACTCGTTCGTCGGCAACGACGATGGGCTCTTCAACCTGGCGAGGCCACTGATGTCGCGCCGCGGTTTCCTCCTCGTGCGCGTCTTGCTGCCTGACCGTGAGAAGCTCCATCTAGCGGTGTGCCGCCCTCTGATCGACAGGCGGGGCACACATCTTCTCCCAGAGCCGCCCTTCCAACCAAGCCCTAGGTCCCTGGTTAGAGATGCAGTTGGCTGGGCGCTTCTCACAAGCGCAGACAATGGCGACACTGGCTGTGCAAACTCGGACGACCGGCGCCAATCTACGTTCCAAGTTCTTCTGATTTACACGGATGAGGACGGACTTATGTACACATGCTCCTACTCCTCGTCCTTGCGTGTTTGGAGCGTGCCTACCGAGTGTTGCCGAGCTCCAGATCTTACTAGGTGCGGGCCGGCGCTGGCGTTGTCACCCACGGCGGCGGCGGCGGCACTGCGTATTGGCTGTACAGAGACAGTACAAGCTTCTACGCAGTCGGTTTAAGCAGCGCCACGGCACACGCCTCTTTGACCAAGATACCAATCGAATTCCGCCATGGCGGTCTATATCCGCCATTACTATGCACCGTCGAGGAAGGCGGACGTATCTCGTTTGTCAATATACGGGAACATGGCATGCTAGAGCTTTGGACCAAGCAAGAACAGGATGCTGGTAGCCATGACAATGGCCATGAGGTTGACTGGCTACACTCCGACTTGGCGAATCTGGGTGACAAGAGAATAGACTTCGTCTTCTTCGCAGAGAAAAGAGGCGCCTTACTTGTCCAGCAGGGTGGCGATTTCTTCACTATCGAGCTCAGGAGTAAGGAGAAAATGTCGGTTGAGCTCAAGGACAAGAAATCGAGACGTGACGCGACCAAGTATGTGAGATGGACTTTTTGTACTAGTACTTGGTGCAGTAGTATATTTCAAACACACTGTAATTTTACCACCCCTGTGCTGTATGAGATGGACTGCGTAGTTGACCCATGCCTTATCTCCTAGGCCGGGTCCAAGGCGGGAGAATAGCAAGAGATTAATAAACAGTTTTGCTAAAGCACATCAAGATGTGCTCTATATATTGCACATCTAAATCTTATGTCATTGATTTTACGCTAAAATTCGTGTAAGCATTTTCTTTTGTCTTTTTCTAAAAATTTGTTTGAGTCATTTAGATGTGCAATAACAATGTAATTTTGCCACACCTGTGCTGTACGAGATGGACTGCGTATTTGACCCATGCCTTTTCTCGCTAGGCCGGGTCCAAGGCGGGAGAAGAGCAAGAGATTAATAAAAGTATACGGTATTATTCATGGATATCATGCATGATTTAATGGTATACATCCATGTAGCTAATTTTGAGATGTGTTGATGAATCGCTCGATGTTGGGTCATCGCCAAAAGAATGTAGCGGAAGAACATTCCATTGCTCTTTGGCTATGTGTGTCGATTCCATCTGAATTATAGGGGTTATGTTTGCCTCAGAATAGCTGAAACCTCATATGATGTTTTACCAACTCCGTTCACATTCCAACGTATGGTTCTATTTTCTCAGAATAATTGAAACTTCGTGATGGACCTAGCAACTTGGTTCCTGAACCGCACGCGTCATTCTCTTATGTGCAGCATTCGGTTCCATAATAAATATGTTTTTTCAGTAACTACAACATGCATAGTTCGGTAAGGTAAATATGTGTTTCGGGTCGGTTTCAAAATGCACAGGTAGATCGTCCTCTCTGCGGTGTACTGATATATTGATGGTATATAGAGTTTGTGAACAATTTTTCTAAATGACCCTGATTGGAATACATCTCAACCAACATGTGAAGGTTGGTTGATACTAATGCGATTAATTGTTTTGCCTAGGGCACTAAGCATGTACCGTCTCCAACCAAACGAGAAGGCATGATTGGGAATCAAGCGCAGCTCAAGATGTACATAGCAAAATACTCCCTCTGTAAAGATATATAAGAGCGTTTAAATCACCATGCTTTTATATTTCTTTACGGAGTGAGTACTATAGAAGTGTTTTCATGGCTCCTTGAGAAGGTAACTTCTCTCTCCTGACGAGTCTTGCATCGAGGATATTCCCTAGGTTTCAGGCATTGAAAACCAACGCTCCCTTTCTCCGAAGAGGAGGTGAGCACAACAAAACTCCTGGATTAGTGGCTTCCGAGCAAAATTTTATCTTAACTTTTGAATTGTGATGAAGAACGGTCTGATAAGTTGTTTGATCTTTTGCATGCAGGACACATCAATCTTTTCAGGCTAAACTTTGGTAAATTGTTTTCTTTACCTTAGACAAATGAGGTTGACCTGATCTAGTAGTACAATCCAATTTGCTTTCTTAATCTCTAGTTTCAATGCTTGTGGACGTGAAATTTGATCTTTGTATATATATTTTGGTGAGATACTTATTTTCATTTGATCGCTTGTTTTGCACCTGATCCTTAGGTAGAGTCCTTTGTGAGTGCATTGGTGCATGTGGTTTATTCGGTTTAACTGTTTTAGGTAATGCTCATGGAAACCATAGCTAAATTCCCATTGGGTTAAATCTGTTTGATGTTCATCAACTGTTTTTTTTTTAACCAAAGGACCGTAGAAGGTAGAATGATTGTTCTTCACTATTTTCTCAATGTATATAAATTAGAAATTATGTACAAGAAATGAATAAAAGGAAATATTCCTGTGATAAAGGACTGACTAGTTTCATGACAACGTAGTAGTACCGTCTATCTCTGACTAGTGATTACGTCATTGTTCAATACTGTTGTTGATAACTTGCCATCTCTCTCGGTTGGACTTGCTATATACACCCTCTGTTCCTAAATTAAAACGTTTTGGCAGTCCAAACCAGAGTTAGTACTACAGTACGTGTACATGATTATTTAGCCCGTGCAGTACTAGTAGATAGATAACCCACCTTATATACGCTTCAAATCTCAGTCCAGGATTGATACGGGCCACCGTAAGGCCTTGTACAATGGGAGGTGTTTAGGAGAAGTGTTTAGAAAAATAAATCAGGATTTCTTTAAGCACCGGTGCTTATTTATACAGGGTAGACGTTTAACTAAGCGTCTCTCCTATAGAAATAGGCACCGGTGCTTCAGAAAAACCCGGTTTATTTTTCTAAGCACCTCCCTAAGCATATCCCATTGTACAAGTCCTAAGCCGATTGTTTTTGTGGAGTCCGCTTTACTAGCTAGGCACTCCCGTGGAAGTTACCCGCCGCCTCGACAAACAAACACACAGATCGATCCGTCGCCAAGCAGATCGATCGATGGCGCGCGCACGCGTACGCCACGCCGGCGGCGAGATCGCGGACGACGACATCCTTCGCGAGGTCTTCGCGCGCCTGCCGGGCTTGCAGGACCTACTCCGCTGCGCAGCCACCTGCAAGCGATGGCTCCACATCGTCACCGACCCGGCCTTCCTCCGACGCGTCGGCGTCTGGCCGGAGACGGCGCGCCGCCCGTCAGTCCTCGTCGGGATCTTCTCAGAACGCGTACCCAACCAGCAAGCACCTGCCCCTGAATGACAGCCCTCCCCAATAAGGCTTTGTCTAACCGGTTGTGCGTGTAACTAGTATCTCTACCGCTTGCTGCTCCATACGAATCCACACCCTTTGCATGCGCATGGCCCCTCTTCCTGTCCTTTTTTCTGCTCACTGACACATGCATGCCAACATGAACACATGCATGCATACAACATCTTTCCTCTCTCCTCAAAACTCATTACTTTTAGTTTCCTTTTGACAGTTTAGATGGTTCATATCTTAAAAATAAGATTTTTGTTTTTGAATTTTTTTATATATTTGATCTTCCGGCGTTAAGATCTTTAGAACAAGATCAGTCTTGCATAAATTTTAAACACATTTTTGTTAACCGAAATTGAAATACAATTTTATAGTAGCCTATTAGTGTTTTTAGTGAGGAACTTTACTGGAAACAATGAAGAACTTATAATTTTTATTGTAATGTTCTAAATAAGTAGAACCAGGAGTTGAAGAACTTTCTAAATATTGGGTCTGCACTTTGTAAGAAATACTAAAGAACTTTTCCAAAAATGTATTTGGACCTGAAGAATTTTATGAACAACTTGTTTGAACTTTTATGAAAAGTTTATGGAACTTTGTTAGAAACATATCGATATTGGACTTGTTTCGTAGAGCTGGTTATGATAAACTCAAATACATAAATGAATTTAAATTTTGCACAATTTACATAGAAGTTTCTCTACTAATATGGTGCAATAGCTAATTAGTACATGAGGCTGAAAAGGCTAGTGAGATTCTTTGTACCCGACCATAGGGTCAACTGATTTGACCTGCATGCATGCTTGATGGATGTACTGATTTGACATGCATGCATGCTTGATGGATGGACAAGATATGAGCGCGCAAGCAGTTAGAAAAAATCCACACTCCAGCCCTCCGAGCTTCCTGAGCCTTCAGGCCAGCGGCGCCCATCTCACCTTCGACTCCGTCGTCCCCAACGACGACGGGCTCTTCAACCTGGCAAGACCACTCGCATCGCGACGCGGCCTTCTCCTCGTGCGCATCATGCCGCCTACCCGGGTCGACTGCTACCACAGCCATGAAGTCCGTGAAGAGCTCCATCTGGTGGTATGCCGCCCTCTGATCGACAGGCAGCGCAGACTTCTACCGCCGCTTTCCTTCCCCACGAACCATGGATATGGGTACTTGGACAGAGACTTGGACTTGGACTTGGACTGGCATCTAACCGGCTGCGCGCTTCTTACCGACGAGGATCATGGTGTCCTTGACGATTCGGATCGGCGACGATGATGACAACCGGCGTTTCAGGTGCTCTTGACCTACACCGGCCGCAGCGGCATCTTGTATGTCTACACGTACTCCTCTTCCACAGACAGTTGGAGCCCGCCCGCCAGGTGTCAACCGACTTCATACCTCGCCAGGTGTGGACCGTTTGCTGGTGTCGTTGCCCGTGGCACCGCGCACTGGTTGTACATGCACTGGTTGCTTGGGCCAAAATTCTGGAGGGGCAATGAGTTGAGGGGGGGCTAAATTATGAGGTGTGGGCTTATTTTCCTGTTCTTATGGCCCAAATACCTAAGGGTAGTGAGGGATTTCTTCACGGGCTGGGGGGCGGTGGCCCAGGTTGCACTCCAAGAAGCTCCGCCACTGTGTACATGGACGAGACAAGTTTCTACACGCTCAATGCATGCGCTGCCACGACACATTTTTCTTTCACCAAGATCCCTATCAATGTCCATGCCGGTGAGCAGTGCCGACCACCGTGTCCATGTGTCAATGAAAACGGAAGGTTTTCGTTAGTCAGTATACGAAACCATGGCGTGCTAGAGCTTTGGACCAAGCAAGGACAAGATGACGATGATAATGGCCACGAGAATGGCAAGGGAGGGTGGTTGCGCTCCGACCTGATAAATCTCGGAAGCGAGGAGAAAATAAACCTCGTCTTCTTCGCCGAGAGGAGAGCTGCGCTGCTCGTCAAGCGGCGCGGTGCATTTTTCACCATTGATCTCAAGAGTAAGAAGAAGGCATCCATTGATCTCAAGGGCGAGGAAACGGAGCATTTCAAGGGCACATACAGGTTTGAGCATTTTGATAAAATAGCACACCTTTCCTGGGACTTTGCTTCAATAGCACATTTTTCTTGTTATTAGATAAAATAGCACACCTTTAATTGGTAGCTGTACAAAATAGCACAAATATATCTTTTTGCTACTTCTCCACGTACGGGCCCATATGACATATTGTTTAGGACGAAATTGCCCATCCATCGTTTCACCTGGCTCCTGGTCGATCGATACGATCAAAATCGCAGGAGGCGGACAGACAAACGAACCAATCCACCGCCGCCTCGCCGCGCCTCCTGCCTGGAGCGCCGTTATCTCACCGTTCCTCTTTCACCATTGCACCGCCACCTCGCCGTGCCTCCTGTGCACGTGCTGCCGGTTCTCCCGCCTCTGCCTCATCCAATTTTTTCTCATCTCCCGACGCTCCACATCTTGTTGAGATGATTATAACTGTCGAAATTTTGATCATGTCCATATCAACAGAACTGTACATCAATACATGTTACATCCATCCAATCTGTATTTTGATTACAGCAAGAGGCATCCGCAACTGTACATGAAAACATGTTACATCCATCCAATCTGTATTCTGATTACACCAAGAGGCATCCGCATCCTCAGAAAAATGAAGCGTTCGTATTCTCTTGTGACTGCAGAAGCAGATACATATCAAAGCTTTTAGTGTGTCTATGTGTGGCACTAGTATTTTGAGCCATATGCTATCTTCTTCAGTGAGCACCTACTGTTAGAGATAGCAAGTAGAGCAGCGAGCAGTTACAGCAGGTTCCAGCCAGCACGTACAGGCTAGCAGCGACACACATGCTCCAGTCAGGCCTCCAACGCGGCCAGCAAGCAACCTGGACAGGACCCGCTAGACTGGCAAGGTGGTGGCCGACGAAGACGCCTCCTCCACAGGAACAGGCAGCGTGTGGGGGAGGAGGCATGGCGTGGTGGTGCCGCGGTGTAGAAGACACGACGACCTGACCGTGCTTCGTCGAGGAACCATGGCAAGGTAACGGCGACGGTGCAAGAACTGGCAGCACACGGGGAGGAAGCAGGCGAGTTGGCAGCGCACTGGGGGAGGAGGCGCGGCGAGGTGATGGCGATCCGGGCAGGAGGCACGGTGAGGCGGCTGCGCACTGGTTAGTTCGTTTCAATCAGAACCAGAACCAGGGGCAATTTCGTCCTATAAAATATGTCATATGGGCCCGTACGTGTAGAAGTAGGAAGAAGGTAGATTTGTGCTATTTTGTACAACTACCAATCAAAGGTGTGCTATTTTATCTAAAAAAAGAAAAGTGTGCTATCAGAGCAAAGTCTCAGGAAAGGTGTGCTATTTTATCAAATTGCTCTACAGGTGTGCTATTCCAGCGAACCTATGTAGTAGTAGCTGGTGTAGTGGATTGCACCACGGCCTGAAAATGTGTGGGTATAACAAGCCTGTGTTGTACGAGGTGGATTGGTCCACTCCCGTTGTCGGGAGGCGACATGCATGAGGGCAGATTCATTCATGAATTTGTGATGGACATGTACGTGTGTGTGTTGATGGATCGTGGGCGCGGGATTGAGTGCAAAAGGATGCACCGGAAGAACATTCTGTTGTTTCTTTCTGGGTACATGTGTTAGTAATTTATCTGTGTTCACTCTGATGGCTCTATTTGATGCAGTAAAATTGAAATATATACTATGATCTTTTTCATCTAGAAATCCGGTGCAGCGTTGTCAACTCAGAATAGAATAGCCATGAACCACATGTCTTCAGTAGTGAGGTACTCCCTCCGTTCCTAAATAGATGACCCAACTTTGTACTGACTTTGTACTAAAATTGATATAAAGTTGAGCCATCTATTTTGAAATAGAGGGAGTACGAGAGAAGAAACGGGATTGCGGCACGGCCCTTGAGTCTGATGAATAGGAGGAAGAAAGGACTGACGAAATGGTGCATCGCGAAGAAGGTTGTCTGAAAATAGTGTTGCCGCTGTAAAGACGCCGTAAAGTTTGCTCGGGGTTCTGAAAACAGGAGCCATTTCCACACTTTTGTATGAAGGATGTTAGAGACATTTGACATGTCGGCCGGAGTACCTGGAGCTCTGAACCCCGTAAACAATCCGATGATGTTAGATACATAGATCCGGTTTGCCTGCTTCCTTCACATGGTCCCATCCATGCTCCCACTTCATTCTACGGTTATCTTTTCTCATTTTTTTTCTAATATAATCATCTCCTGATTTTAAGGGGGTGGAACCGAGCCTTATTTTGTTCCAATCAAATCAAGCCACGTACGCGGGAGCACGGATGGGCACATGACATGCTCTTTATCGAAGGAAAGAAAAATGTATACATGTTATTGGGGGCACATGACATGATTGTGCGCCAAAAGGCAACAGCGAGATCCATCTCAGGGAAGGTTCGGTGGCATCATTCTCTAATCCACAGGCGAGAACATGCCATGTTCTGCCCTCCCCCGAAGACCCAAGCCCCTGCTGTCCCGCACTGTGGATCATTCCCCTCGCACACAGCAAATGACCTGCCCCTACCACCCCCACCGAACCACGGCCAGGTCCATCCATGTGACCGCCCAACTGCGCATCACATTGCGTTGCCTTGTTGTCAACAGTTGAGCAGCATGGAGAGAGACCAGGCTTATGCATGCATGGATTATAATGTAGATTCTTTCCTGCATGATTAGTCGCTGCAAGCAAAATTGCTCTTCAGACGGCACGCCCAAATCTGAATCTGACCGGCTCATGAATGCGCCAGACTGTTTGCGTGTTTATCCCATCAGGCCCCATATTTCCTATGTTTTCTTTTACTTTTAACCCTCTACTTGGTTAAAGGATTGTGTACTGGTACGTACTCCCTCCGTTCCAAATTACTTGTTGCAAAAATAGATGTATCTAAAACTAAAATACATCTAGATACATCCATATCCGCCACGGGTAATTCGGAACAGTTGTGGTACCGGGGATCGCAGTCAGGAAAGGGAGACATGGGGGAGTGGGTAGGGGTACTGAAGAACCGTGCACGCATCTACTCCCATCTTTACAAGTTATTGCGGCCTCTGCCAACCTGTAGTTGTAGTTGCAGCATATGTGTATGCGCAACCACGAGCTTGACCCATTTCCTCCTCTCGGTAGTCAGTAGGTAGCAGGTACCATATCAGTCTACACGCTCCATTGAATTATCAGTGATGAGCCCGTCCTCTAGCGTACACCCCCCTAGCAATCAGCTCGTAATAACCACCCAAAACAACCTACTGCAGGACTGCCGACTGCTGACCTGACCTCCAACGCGCAGCAGCCAGCAGGATGGATGAGCCTAACCACAACCGTTGGCAGCAAATACTGATTACAATTCGTGATGTCGCGGTTGCCGGCCGGTGCTATACGCTTGGTTTCATTGGACGGTGCCTAGACAATGACAGTGTTCGGAGATCAGAATCGTGTGCTCCAGAGGTGTTTTGCTCGTCGGTTAGTCGCAGATGACAAAACAACAACTGATTCGGTTCATTTCTTCGCAAGCTCACATCAGAGATTAGTTACAATCTTGGCCGTGTTCTTATTGGGTTTAACCACACTCGCTGAAGCACTCGTCGTCTTCGTCTCAATCTAAGCTATGAATTATGAAACACAACAACATATACAGAGATTCCTTCATACAGAGAAGGAGAACCGTGGGTTGAAGCGCATACGTACAAGGCTCAGGCAATGATCGCCGGCGCCGGCATGTTATGTCCGGGGGAACACGCCGAGCATCTTGCCCCGGCCGAGGCACTCGGAGAGCTTCTTGGCGCCGTCCACCTCCGCGGCCAGGAGCTCCTGCAGGAACCCGCACGCGCCCGCGGCCACCATCTGCTTCCGGCACCGCCGGGACTGCGCCACGGCCAGCAGAAGGGAAACGGGGAACCGCTTGTCGGCGCCCCGGACGGCCGGGTCCAGCAGCTGGACCGCGTTCACGATGCCCATCTCGTCCTTCTTGAACGCCTTCCGGTGGCTGCTTGCCGCGACGACGAGTGTGGCCAGCGCCCTCGCCGCGGCGTCCCTCTCGCCCACGGCCTTGGCCTCCAGCATCCAGATCAGCCTCGGCATCGCGCCCCCGGCCTCATTCCTCGCCTTGCTGCTGCTGCTCACGCTGCACAGCTCCGCCAGCGCCATGGCGGCCTCTGTCCGGGTGCTCGCCCTGTCGCTGCCCAGCGCGGCCAGGACGTGGCTCACGAAGCCGGCGGACACGGCTATCTCGGCGATGTAGCGGAAGGTGGCCATGTTGCGGAGGAGCCCGAACGCCGGCGCGAGGCCCGGCGCGTCGCCGCGGCAGGACTCCAGGAAGTCTTTCACGCAGCCGAGCGCGCCTTCCTGGAAAGCCTCGACCTTGAGCCTCTGCCCCTCGTCGTCGTCGCTGGCCGTCAAGTTCTGGAGGCAGCCGAGCGCGAGCTCCTGCGTCCGCGGAGTGCCGAGCGAGACGAGCTGCACGATCAGCGGGAGCGCGCCCTCGTCGCGGAACGCGGGGAGCAGGTCCGGGAACGCGGCGATGTTCCGGAGCACGCCCGCGGCGGCGGCCTGCGACGCCGGGGTGCCGGCGGCGCAGGCCACGAGGAGCGCGGCCACGCCGCCGCGCGCCGAGACGGCCGCCGCCGCGTCCCGCGACGAGGCGGTGAGCGGCTCCAGGGCGACGCACGCCTGCTCCGCGCTGGCACCGCCGGACTCGAGCGCGCGGCAGAGGTGGGGCACGACGGTGCCCGACTCCTGGGCCAGGAACAGGCAGCCGGCGTCGGAGGACGCGAAGGCGGCGAGCACGGACACGGCCTTGTCGCGGGAGGCCGGGAGGAGGTCGCCGGAGTCGAGCATCGCGGCGACCGCGGAGACGGCGGCGGCGGAGTGCGACGCCGGGAGGGACCCGACGGACTCGGCGAGCGAGTCGAGCGCGGCGGCGCGGGAGACGGCGGAGCCGAGCCGGAGGCGGGGGAGCAGGCTGTCGGAGCCGCCGCCTTCGCCCCCGGCGGGGGACGGGGAGACGAGCAGGCGCGCGTCGGCCGCGAGCTGGGAGAGCGAGGCGGCGGACGAGGAGAGGAGCGAGACGGTGTGGAGGTGGCCGAGGGCAGGGCCGCCGCAGACGGAGAGGAGGGCCCCGAGGGCGGAGGCGAGGGGGGAGAGCAGCGGCGCGGAGGGCGGGAAGGCGGGGTGGGAGAGCGAGGCGGAGAGCGAGGAGACGGAGGCGGAGATGGAGGGCCAGTGGCGGCGGAAGGCCGGGGAGGAGGCGGCCGCGGCGGGGAGGTCGGCCAGGAGGCGGAGGCACTCCGCGAGCGCGTCGCCGGTGGGCGGCGGCGGTTGCATGGCGTGGTGGACTGGAGGGGAGGCGGAGACGGAATGGGAGAGGGGACTGGGGAGGGAACTGAAATGCCGAAATGCTGGGCGCGTCTAGTGCGAAATTGCGCTGGATCTGCGCGCCACTAGCGGAGCCAACTACTCTTTGCTACACTTCTAGAAGTCTACACGACTGCTCATTCTACTGTTAGCCATCGTCCAATATTGCAGTCAGACCTTGAGCTGAAGGTCTGTCTACTCTGCAGTATGTCAGTATGTGGCTCCTAAATCGAAGATCCAAGAGACGCCATCTATATCTATATTTATATACCAATATAAATAGACAAAAAACAGATCCAATTAATCTCGGCCATCAAATTATGTCAATCCAACGACCTAGACTGCTTCAATGTCGAGCGGTCAACACGTTTAGCGTGCAGTTAATTTCATGCCAAATATAGTGCTAATCACGTAATCACACGTAAATAATATCCTACTTAATATCCGCATGCACTTAATATACTTCTAAATTGACGTGCATTGCACGTACATATTAACTAGTTCAGACTAGGAGTACATTGTTTTCTCTTAGGTTTTTTTTCCTGACCCTAATAAGTGTGGCACGAAAGCATTGCAACTTTGAACGTCTTTGATGACAAGTTTAGTGACGTGAGGATGACAACTTTACTTGTCTAGTATGTCAACTTCTTTTCGATGCCAAATTTCAATTTTGTTGTTTGCTTTTCTATGTCAACTTTGATTCTAAAAAACGCCAGGACGAGCGCTTCATGCCACAAGTGTGGAACTTATCATTTTAGTTTTTTTGTGAGTAAAGCCATGCCTTTGAGAGTTGACCGAGGTGATTTTAATGAATTTGAACCAGAATGACAAGTTTAAGGAGTCGTCCCTTTCATTTCAATCAACTAGTTCACAAACCAAAAATGTGCGAAAGAAGTGCATATTTCAACCCCCTCAACAAGCCACGTCAATGAAAAAAAATCAAGTTTTCCAGAAAAATATTAGTTAAAAAACAGGGAAAAAATTCCTAGAAGATGTAATTTGATGATAATTTCTTTTATTTTATGATTAAAATTTTGAAACTTCCATAGAATGCGTAGCATTGTTTTCTTAATGTTTCCCAATTCTCAGGAAATTTGAATTTTGACAAAATTTATTTTTTCTTTCCAAAATTTGGGAAAAAATATTGACAATATTTTTTTTGATATTATAGATTTTTCTCCGATTTCTATGATTTTTTTCCTGACGTGGCTTGCTGACTGGATGGTAAACGAGTTGGAATTGGTCAACTGGGTCAAAACCGGTAAACATGAAGGAGAGGGTTGAATCGTGGCCGGTTTTAAGAGTTCGAAGTTGATTATTAGATGGTATTATATTTGAGGTTTGTAGATTAGACTAGGTCAAGAGTTGGCGTTTGAAATACGCACTTCTCTCAAAAAATTCGGCCAAACAAGTTCATGGACCTCGGGTGCCATTGCCTCGTGAGGCATATGGTAGCCATGGTCGCATTTTTTAATACTCACAGTATCACATGGGCTTAAAACCAAACATTGTTTCATGTTGCTTAATTATTCTTTTTTTGAGTTGAAATTTCAAGAACCATCTAGAAGATTGTCTTCCCAGCCTGCCACTCAAAGTATATCAACATGAATTAACAGTTTAGACGTATGTGCAGGTTGAGTAATTCCAGTGATAAATTGAAACTGAAATCAGTTGAAATACAAGAAGTGATTGAGTGATGGGGGTGGCGCCATGTTGACAATTGAAGACTTCGGAACTGTAGTTTGGAAGTTGCATCTCACGAACATGGAAGTGGTAGCACAAACAGAAAATACAATCTTTTGAGTTTGAAGTCGGAGAATGGTGACCAGAGACACTAGATCTCAACATAGATCTATGATTGTTCAAAGAGGGTGGGTTGTAAGCCCGGCGATGTAGTATGCCATTTCTTAAAATCTCCTACTTGGAAAAAAATGCAGGGCTTCGTTATCCGCTCGTCCTTCATCCTTCGTCTAACCTTACATGTGTTTTCCCTTCCTCTCCTTTCCTCTTCCTGTTTGATTTTTTTTCTTTCATCTCCTGTTTTTCTGATCATTTTTTCCCAAAAACCGGATCAACCGTCCCACCTCTTATTAATTTACCAAATACTCCCTATAAAGAAATATAAGAACGTTTAGATCACTAGTTTATTGATCTAAACGCTCTTATATGTGTTTACGGAGGGAGTAATTTTTTTGGTAAGCCAATAAATGCTTACCAAATAAAATTCTTAACATGGGCAGTTAAGTCACTGGACCTACTAGAATATTTATTCTTAGCTAGAGCGCATAGTTATTCTGAGATACAAAATCATTTTTTGTGAGGGGCGTGCTACGTGTCCACCGGCTGATATCTTTAAAAGATCAGATTGCTCGCGAGCCATCGGGTTTGCCACACCAAGCGAGCCGAGCGCGCCTCCAGAACTGCAACACATGTCTTGTTGCAGAATTATTTTTGTAACATAAGTCTTGTTGCAGATTTTTTTTGCAACGGCTATTTTGTTACAAAAAAAATTGCAACTAGGATTTTGTTGCAACTTTTTTCTATAACCGAGGTCGTGTTACAAAAAAATTCCGCAATAAATGTTTTGTTGCAAAACTAGACCCGTCGTAGACCATTGCAACACTGCATTTGTTTTTAAAATATAGCCTCTGTTTCGAAACGGTGTTCGATAGAGGACGACATGCAAGCATTCATTTGGACGCGTGCTATGCGACGGAGGTGACGGATGCGGCCACTACGAACCGCCGGACGACGGTAAGCTTTTCCCTTTTTGTTAACACAAAGGTGTGACATATTTAGATTTGCCTGACCACGTCAAAAACTGGTTACTCTACACTAGGGATGAGGGATGACTGGCGTGCACTGTTTTGCTTCTGAAGCAATACAAGCTTTGGCTCGTTGCAATACAGTGATACTTCACTGTCATTCAGCAACCAGCACCCCACGTATTCTACAGTATCCTGACATGCAACAGCTTCCGCCATTACTGGCCCTACAAGCAACGCGGCTTCGTCCTTTTCATGGGCGAACATGCATGCATGCGTATTTTAATCTCCGGAAGACATGATAGAGGGGTAGGCCAACTGCTTGCCATCCAGGCAGAAAGATGGCGAGGTGAGGTGAGGACAAGGAAAAGACGGGAGAAAGTCGGGAGCTGCAAAGATTTCTGCTTTGAAGCTGTTTCCTTGGATGTGTGGTTCACGTGTCGTGTATGGGAAATTTGTTTTTGCACATACTTTGTTTGTTCGGAAGTGAACTGTGAAGTGATGCAAAATCGGCCTGTTTGCTGGCTCGCCCAGAATGCACGAAGAGGTGACGACACGTCAATATGTCATGGCTGACGAAGAGTTTATTTAGAGTTTAAAATATGCAATAGAAGAATAGTGGTATAATTATTCAGTTTGGGGTGGAACAAGGGTTCTTAATTGACTGCCTGAGCCAATGGGTTTGACCCTGCAAGCTTTGATTACTGGGCTAGCGTGATCACTGATGAAGCACCCGTTGCACGATTAGTTTACGAAACAGTGGTTTTGATTGTTGGAGTATATTGTCCATCTCTTTTCATCAGTTCAGACTTTTGAATTAGTTGATTGCATCATGAATTTAATATGGTATCCGAGTCAAGAGGTCTTGAGTTTAAGACCCTACCAACGCCAGTATTAGTAAAAATGATTCTGCGGCCTATATAAATCCCACGTCTAAGAACAAAATAAGTCTAGATGCGAGGGGAGTGTTGAAGTATATTGCCCACCTCCCTCCATCAGTTTGGACTTTTGAATAAGTTAGTTGCAGCATGAATTCAATATTGCTCACAACGTTTCGACGTCGCTGACCATCTGATTTAGGCTCATCATCTTTTATAAGATTATATGTAATTTAGAGGACATGGCTAGTCAGCGCCCATGCGCTAGCTGGGGCCGGCGAGCACATGTCAATATGAGAAAAAAATAGACTGCCACTTTCTAGAAGAAGCAAATTAGTGTCCCCACCACGTCCCATCCCACGTGAGTCTGAAACCATATAAATCCAAGGAAAGTACATGACATCTTCATTCTAGTAAGGAAGTCAGCTACGATCTTGTCCTACGTGCATTTATTTGGGATTTAAAAAAATTATAAGTTGCAATTTTTGATTCATGTGTCGAAATTCAGATCCGTTTTCACCGTTGGGTTTCTCGCGGACGAGTTTTTCAAAACTAGATCTCATATGGGTAGGTTTCGACAAATATTTTTTTAAGCAACTTTGGGTGATATTGAGGCAACTTTAGAGCTATATGAGAGCAACTTCTTTTTTTTCCTAGTATGACATTCTAGCAACAAAAATTCTTCTAAATTGGTTACCGCGACTACCAAGTTGAGCTCTAAGTTGCCTATCATAAATAGTGAGTATGCTAACACTATGATGTGGAGTATAGCCAACTTGAGTAACGAGGATGGACAACATTTCATAGTATTATAGGCAACTAAGCAGCAATGACATGCAACTAGGCATCATTGGTAGACAACTAATTAGGAATGCCAAGCAACTATAGGCAAATAACTACAAATGTCAGACAACTGACTATCAATAGTATATGAATCGATAGTATTATGGGAATTTAGAAACGACGATATATGAGCATCAATAGTAGGCAACTTAGAAGTTATAGTGAGCAAGTTTGGAGAATATTAGACAAATAACCAGGGCACAAAATGCAGTGAAGTTGCCTATTTGTAGCACTAAAGTTGTCCCTCATAAAAAGAAAGTTGCTTATGAAAAGTGATGTGATGTTACCTATCTTTGTTTCAAAGTTGTTCGTTGTTGCTAGTGAGTTGCCTATCATTGATAACCATTTGCTTTTCATGGAGTGAAGTTTCTTATCTTATTTGTTTTATAATATAAATTCTAATTTAGTCCACACATTGTTCTATGGACAACTTCATAACCATGGTAGACAAACTTAGGATAGATGTTTTAACTACTTTTGCAAATCATGGATAGGTAATAAATAGGACCGTACATGCATAATATATGTTGTATGCACCTTCATAACATGAGTTGCTTCCTTTAATACTGAAAGTTGCCTCCATGTAATGCCAAAGTTGCCCACCAATGATGCTCAATTGCCTATATATGGTGAAAACTTGTCTACCAGGGTTTCTAAATTGTCCATGGAATACTTGTTATGTAAATTCACTGTTACACATCATGCAAAGCAAGTTGCTTCTGTTTAACACTCAAGTTGCCTCATCTAGCATCAAAGTTGGCTTTTAAAAGAAAATCAACGAAATATATCCATATGATATCTAGTTTTGAAGATCTAGTCGCAAGAAACCTAACGGTGAAAACGCATCACAATTTCGAGGATCCATTCAAAAGTTATAACCTTTTGAAATTTTGTGAAACGACATTTAATGCACGAAAGAGACATGAATTAGTTCGTAAACCTACAACCGTTTTTAAGTGCGGACGCATTAATTGTCATTTTCTCTGTCTTGTATTAGACGTATGTCCCTGTCATGTGATGGATTGAGCGTGCGCTCCCAGGCCCAAATTGTGCAGCTGCACGATGTAGCATTTAGGTAATTTAGGCTTATCATGGGCTACTGCTCATCCTGAACCTGGACTGTTGGTAGGCACCGATTGATATTTCCTGGGAGCCTCTAACTATGGGAGGTCCTATTTGGCAACCTGTGTGTCCCATGACACGGAACAACCCCGCATTTTTTGTTTTTTGTTTTCTTTTTCTTTTTTTACATTTTAAAACAATTTAGGTTTAGAAAAAGGTTCTAAATTCAAAAAATTATGAATCGTGAATTGTCAAAAACAGTTCTTGAATTCAATAATGTTCACGATTTCAAAAGAATGAACATTTTGTAAGTTTTAGTGAACAATTTTTATTTTGATGAACAACTTTTTATGAGTACTTTTTAATAATGGTGAACATTTTTTTGTATTTGATGAACAATTTTTGAATTTGATGAGCATTTTTTGAACTTGGTTAACAAAATTAGTATTCAAGATTTTTTTTCAAAATGGATGAACTAATTTGAATCTGATGTAATTTTTTTGAATTCAATGAATAAATTTTGAATTTGATGACCATTTTTTAAATTCGATGAACAAAAAATTGAATTTGATGAACATTTTCTGAATTGTTGAACATTTTTTTGCATTGATGATTTTTTTTGAATTCGATGAACAAAAAAATGTTTGGATTTTGAAAAGAAAATTGCAAAAAAGTGGAAAATTAAGGAAGAAAAAAGAGAGAAGATAAAGGAAAAATATAAAAAAGGAAAAAGATAAAAAGAAAGAAAACACGAAATGAAAAAACCCGAAAAATAGGCGGACCCATAAGAACGCCCAGCGCAGGAGCGGTGTGCGCGCCGAGTGACCTGCGCGCCGTATAGGACCCCCTATCTAACTACTGATCTTCCCTGGGAGCCTCTAACTACAAGCGAATGCTATAAAGTTGCCTGGATATATCTCAGATTCAGCAAGGTGGAATGATCTCTCGCTGAAGCGCTGCAGTAATCAGGTCGGCCATTTAACATGCACTTGAAAGAGAAAATGGGGTAGGAAAAGCGGAGTGAGCAGGAGTCGATCCCACAATCTCCTAGCATGCGGTTGATAATGGATTCAAGAGAGCGACCTAATTGACAGGAAAAGAGCTGGTATTCCATAGGTTTTTCTTTCCTTCGGTTTTCTTCATTTTTTATTTTTCGTTTTCTTTTCTTTCTTTTCTTTTTTATTGTCCATTTGTTTTTCACTTTTTTCATTTGTTTCTCCGGTTTTATTTTTCATTTTCCTTCTTAATTTTTTTGTTTTCATTTTTTTGTTTCTTTTTTATTTTACTTTTCATTCTACATTTTTTGTATATGTCACAATATTTTTCTAATACATGTTTAACATTTTTTCAATATAAATTAATTTTTTTGAACATATGGTCAAAAACTTTTCTATACACAGTTTAAACTTTTTCAAATGCTTGATTAATATTTGTCAATTGCAAGAATTTTTTAATACAGGGTCAACATTTTTTGTATGAATTCTTTAAAATTCCTGATTAGCAATTTTCAAATAAAAATATTAACAATTTCTGGATAAATGGTCAACATTTTTTCTATATACATTTAAAATTTTCCAAATACTTGATTAAAAATTGTCAAACACTTTTTCTACATTTTTTCATTAACATTTTTATATACATGATAAAAAAATTCATCGTTTTTTCAATACATGGTCAACCTTTTTCCTATACACATTTAATATTTACCATAAGCTTGTTCAACATTTTTCGAACGCTTGTTCAGTTTTTGTTCGAATTCTTGATTAAAAAGTTTACATACGTGATAAAAAAAGTTCATGGTTTTTTAATACATGATAAAAAAATTATATATGTTCAACATTTTCGAATGCTTGATTAATATCTTTGAAATTCTGTTTAAATTTTTCAAATGTTTAGGGAAAATGGATTCTACCACCTAGTGGTAACTACCACCTAAGAATCCACCATTAGATCTGAGTGTGTTTTTTTCTTAGATCACCACAGAATCATAGAGGGTTAGACTAGATTCCACCGACCCGTTTGGTATTATTATTAATTATATTTATATTAGATTAATTGGTACTTATCCACGGCGTACTGATCGTGAGCTTATCCCATAATTTGGCTAGGTATATAACTACCATCGAACAACCTTGCTAGCTTTTAGATATTGATCTGACCGGCCGGCCGCATACATGCACGGATAAATGATCTTCTTTTGTCCCTCATTCTAAACAAATTTTGTTTTGGCCGCTGATGTTAACTGCAGCCAACTGGATCAGGAGGAGGAGCTCGGATACATGTTTTAACAGATCCATGCATCATCAAAGCATTCATACTGTTCTTAATTGGTTTCTTTTTAACAGATTCTTGATTGTTTTCTTATTTTTTCTAGCTTCTGTAGTCACCTTTTTTTTGCGAGAGGCTTCTGTAGTCACCTGCCGCCATGTGTACATGGTACTATGATTCATTACAGCGAACGCTGCCTGCTCCCGCGTGACATGGAGACGACGATGTATGGCTTCATCTCTAGCACGGTGACAACCTATGGTTGATTATCATGCTCGGCACCAACAACTAGCAATGATAGATTACTTCTCCGGCTTGGTGGCGGGTGGCGGCCAATGACGACGAAGAGTTGCGCCGACATGGCTGCTCCAAGATGGTGGACGATGGCAACGACCACGAAAACTATACACTAGTTCTGACTTTGCCGGCGTCCTCACGATGGCGTAGGCAGTTCTCATTTTTCTTTCCTCCGGCACAAAGAAACATCATCGCCGAACGGCCAGCCGATCATGAACCCCGGCCGGACAGAACGGATGTCGTGCTAGTCAGCTATACGAATAAAGCCAGAGATTGATGCTTGCTACTCTCCATGATGCACCATACATGCATAACATATTGACATCACATCTGCATCATGTCGTACATGCCATGTACTTCATCTGTTGATCAGCTGCATCTTGTAATGACGTTCAACATACTCTTGTATATCTATACTTCATATTATTACCTCTCCTCTTACATACTTTTGCATGGCTGCTACAAAAAAACTATTTTATTTGTGATCATTGCAACTGTATTGATTAAATTTCGACATGGACGTGGCTTGATGATACATGAACTAAATACTTTATAGTTCATACTGTATATTTCATACTCTAAAAAGATCATATATATATTAATAACGATATACTCCATATTCTTTTTAGAAGGACGAAAATGTAATTCATAACGTGTTACTCCAACAATAATACTCCATACTTCACACTCCATACTCCAAACTCCATACTCCATACTCCATACTCCATACTACATACTTCATCCTTCATACTCCATACTCGACAAAATATATACTATAAACTCCTTCTCTAAGAAAACTACAGTATATAGACCCCAAAAGGTTATTCTGTAATCTCGATACTCAATAAAAAGTTCATATACACATACTTATTATTCATGCGTGGATATGCTCCAGTCTTTGTAAAAATATCATATACTCCATACTATTTTAAAACTCCATACTACATTTTGCATGTATATATACTCCATACAACTTTCTATGAAAAAATATTTCTGAATTTTCTCTCCCTTATTGAGTGAATATGCTCCCTCTCTTATGAAGGTTTACATTTATTAATTTGCACGTCATGTACAAACACACCATAGTAAGTTTAGGGAAATTGAAAAAAATATGTCATACAAAAAAAGTACACGCTCCTAATTCTTAATGGATAATATACATATACTATATACTCATTCTGAAGTAGGATAGTCTAATTTTTCAAGGAGTATAGAGTGGACCTACCATGCACTTATCCATTCAAGTGACATGCATGCACGCCGCCAAGAAATTAGCAGGTTGTTGTAGGTTGTTACGTACGACAATTATTTAATTACTTAATTGAATTATCTAGTTTGCTAGTTGAGCTAATGGATCCTTGTGCGATCAGCTAACCCATTTGGCTTGCACAGACTTGGAGACACGTGGCAGTCAAATAAGTAGGAGGTAACAAC
>NC_041382.1:681055064-681073328 GCF_002162155.2 Triticum dicoccoides
TTTGTAATTTTACATAACATAAAATATTTTTTACAACGATTATATATTTTCTTACGGTCTTTTTTACGTCGGAAATAAGATAAAACTTACGGAACGTAAAAATACGGGGCATTGATGGTAAAATAGAGGGGGGTGAAGAATAACTCTTCCTCACCCAGGATGACGAATAGCGTGACCCTATATATATATATATATATATATATATATATATATATATATATATATATATATATATATATATATATATATATATATATATATATATGTGTGTGTGTGTGTATGTATAATATTTTAAAGGAAAAAAGTGCAAAAATAAAGCAAATAACTAAAAATAGGAAATGTAGAAAAAATCAGGAAAAAAGAGGTTGTGGCATCCCGCGCATGTGAGCCGACCCATCTCGCTTGCCCCTTCAGCGAGTTGGAAGCTAGACTCGTTGAATGCGAGATATATGGGCGCCCTGGCTGATGTGACTTATTGGATAGGAAATGTGAATTTGCTTATTGCGTTTCACATGGTTGCTTACATTAGAGCGTGTGCAATGAACACATACATCACATAAGATTGTGACTCATACAACATGTGCGTTGTGTAAAACGTGGTGAATCGTCTCAACCCTCCAGAGGAAAACCCCTAGTAGGTGTTACACCATCGGTTTAAAATAGGAGACAAAAACAAAAGGAAAGGCAGAAACTTAAACAGATAGAATATTTAACCAACTCTATCTATCCCTACAGATAAGACTTGGAGTGTCCTACAAACAGAGGGACGAGCTAGGCGTGCGTGACATACGGGTGCATGTGCACGTTTACAATAACTTGTTACAATGTTTAACACGATGAATGAACCAACACACACAATTGTGACATAGGATTAATAGCTGATCTTCCTACCAAAGCGCAGTGTCTTTCTTTTTCTCCAAATTGGTGTGTCCATTCACAGTGATAGGAACCGTACCGCAAAGAAACCAGTTCTAGATCTTAGTCGATTGACATTTAACCAAATCTCAGTCAAGTGACATATCATATAAAAAAGGAAAAGAAAAATCTGAAAAGAAAATTTTACACAAATCCCAATGTATTCCCATGAATATAACGTCAACTGAGACATAACCAAGTCTCACTCGGTTGAGATTTAGCAAGACTATTTTTTTAATTTAGCGAAAGGATGTGGCTAGATCTCAGTCGATTGAGACTTAGCCAAGTCTCTCAGTCAAGTGAGAAAACATGTAAAAAAAGAAAAAGTCTAAAAGAAAATTTTGAACGGATTTTCACGTGAGATCTCACGAATATAGTATTGACTGAGACTGACAGAGATTTAGCAATCCCGTTAGCGAAAGGTCTCACACGGTGCTTGGTTTAAAACGAGTCGGTAGTTGGTAACTTGGTATGGCACGCACCCTAGTCGTACGCCTCTATGCGATCTCAATTGGGTGGTCATCGCGTGGGCGAGACATGCATGCGGGCAGGCGGTGGTCACCCCGGCCGACGTGCGAGCACAGGGGCGCACGGGGTACCTTCATCGACCGAGGCAAGTTAGAGAAGAGGGTGAAGCTTACCACGCATCAGCCGGCATTAATTGGCAGGTTTCAGGTGGCTTGTTAGTGCATTTCAGTGCATGTGGGAGTGGTATGAGTTGCAACACTATTAAACATGAATGGACCGAGGAAAAAAGGAGCTTCTTTTGAATGGATTCCTCGTTTTCTACCTCAAAGTAGAAATCTCCAAAATGTTGGCTTGACAACGATATGTTGGGCGATTTGGAAGCTCAGAAATAGATCTTGTTTTGAATTTAAATTATTAAGATCACCCGCTGAATTTATCTGCTATGTTGTTTCTTTCATGAACTATTCGGGAGCTCTGCAAAATGATGAAGACCGAGCAATGTTGACGTTGGAAATATCCCCTAGACACAATAATAAAGTGGTTATTATTATGTTTCCTTATTCATGATAATCGTTTATTATCCATGTTATAATTGTATTGACCGGAAACTCAAATGCATGTGTGGATACATAGACAACAAAATGTCCCTAGTAAGTCTCTACTAGACTAGCTCGTTGATCAAAGATAGCTATGGTTTCCTAGTCATAGACATGCGTTGTCATTTGATAATGAGATCACATGATTAGGAGAATGATGTGATGAAGAAGACCCAACCTATGTAAGTAGCATATGATCGTATCAAGTTTATTGCTATTATTTTCTGCATGTCAAGTATATGTTCCTATGACCATGAGATCATGCAACTCACTGACACCAGAGGAGTACCTTGTGTGTACCAAACGTAGCAACGTAATTAGGTGACTATAAAGGTGCTCTACAGGTATCTCCGAGGGTGTCTGTTGAAAGACTGTGGATGTCGCCTAGAGGGAGGGGGGTGAATAGGCGTCTTAAAATAATTACGGTTTAGGCTTGAACAAATGCGGAATAAACCTAGCGGTTAATTTGTCAAGCACAAAACCTAAAACAACTAGGCTCACCTATGTGCACCAACAACTTAAGCTAAGCAAGATAAGCAACTATGTGATAGCAAGATATATGACAAGAAACAATATGGGGGCTAACACAAAGTAAAGTGCATAAGTAAAAGGGCTCGGGTAAGAGATAACCGAGGCATGCGGAGACGACGATGTATCCTGAAGTTCACACCCTTGCGGATGCTAATCTCCGTTTGGAGCGGTGTGGAGGTACAATGCTCCCCAAGAAGCCACTAGGGCCATCGTAATCTCCTCACGCCCTCGCATAATGCAAGATGCCATGATTCCACTAAGGGACCTTTGAGGGCGGTCACCGAACCCGTACAAATGACAACCCTTGGGGGCGGTCACCGAACCCGTACACTTTGGCAACCCTTGGAGGCAGTCACTGGAACCCGTCAAATTGCTCGAGTCGATCTCCACAACCTAATTGGAGACCCTGACGCTTGCCCGAAACTTTACACCACAATGATTGAGCTCCGAACACCAACAACCGTCTAGGGCGCCCAAGCACCCAAGAGGAACAAGCTCAAGGGTACCAAGCACCCAAGAGTAATAAGCTTCTCAACTTGTAACTTCCACATATCACCGTGGAGAACTCAAATCGATGCACCAAATACAATGGCAAGGGCACACGGAGTGCCCAGGTCCTTCTCTCTCAAATTCCACCGAATCAACTAATGCTAGGGAGGAAAATGAGAGGAAGAACAAGAAGGATAACACCAAGAACTCCAAGATCTAGATCGAAGGGGTTCCCCTCACATAGAGGAGAAAGTGATTGGTGGAAATGTGGATCTAGATCTCCTCTCTCTTTTCCCTCAAAAACTAGCAATAATCCATGGAGGGATTGAGAGTTAGCAAGCTCGAAGAAAGTCAACAATGGGGGAAGAACACGAGCTCAAAGGATAAGGTTAATTGGGGAAGAAGACCCCCTTTTATAGAAGGGGTAAAATCCAACTGTTATGTGCTCAACCCGCACACGAGCGGTACTACCGCTCGGATGGAAGAAGCAGGGAAAAGGAGCAACAAAACATGAACCTTGGGGCGGTAGTACTGCATATAAGCGGTACTACCGCTCACCCCAGCGGTACTACCGCTGGAGGAGCAGAACACGGGATCAAAAGAGGCAAGGCAGAGCAGAGTACGGCAGCAGTAATGCAGTAGCGGTACTACCGCCCGACCGGAGCGGTACTACCGTGCCTTACTGTCGTGCAACTACTGCTAAACCCGACACGAAAAGTGCAGGATCCAAACTCGAGGCGGTAGTAGAGCGGTACTACCGCTTGACGCTATAAGCGGTACTACCGCTGCCGACCGCGGTACTACCGCGGTGAGAAAATCAGAACTGCCATAACTTCTTCATAAGAGCTCCGAATTGAGCAAACTCAAGCTTGTTGGATACAAGACGACGAGTAGCATCAAAACAGCGAAGAACGGGCATAACCTCCAACAAAGAAGAACGGGCATAACCTCCAACAGAGAAGAACGGGCAAGGGGAGGTATGCCTAACAAATAGAGGAGTGAAACATCCAACAGAGAAGAACGGGCATAACCTCCAACATCGAAAACATCATAGAAGATGCATGTGAACTCCGTTTTCGATGAACTCGAGCTTGTCATCAAGATAACCATAAGCTCTAATACCCACAAAGAGAACCAAATAAGAACCAAGAAAGATGATGCAAGGATGCAATGGTTTGAGCTCTCTACGAACGATACGATCAAGCTACCCAATCGAGAGCCCCCCTTGATAGTACGCCAATCGATCCTATAACCCGGTCTTCCAACCACCACTATGAGACCGGTAAAATGGAAAACCTATCAAGGGCAAACCTTTTTCTTGCACATAATCCATTTGAGCTAGATGATGACGATCTTGACTTCCTCAAGTTGGACCACCTTTCTTGATTGTGTTGGCTCGATGAAGACTAGTTGATTGCTCCCCCATACTCCACTATGGGTGAGCCACTCTTCCGCACATCTTCACGGGTCCATTGTCACCACAATGGACGGCAAGATTCAAGCATTTGATCTCTTCATGATGCTCCATTTGAACTTGCACACCGCAACCTAACCCCACAAAGAACTCTCACGAAGACCATGGGTTAGTACACAAAGCGAAATTGACAATGCTTACCATACCATGGGATCATTTGATCCCTCTCGGTACATATTCTGCGCTTTGTGAGTTGATCAACTTGATTCATTCTTGATTTAATCTTGATCAACCTTGAATCTTTCCAATTCTCTTCATTTGGATGATGTCTTGAAGGTAGACATGAATGATCACACAATTTTCTTCTTGAAGACATGCTTGCAATAAGCTCAACACTCACATGACCAATCTTTGGATAATTCCTTGAATAGCACCTTGGTCGACATAAACTCTCCTTGAAACCAACACATGTACTCCAAGAAAAGCCTATGGACAAAACCTTCAAATATAACTCAAGGTAACCGTTAGTCCATAGAGATTGTCATCAATTACCAAAACCAAACATGGGGGCACCGCATGTTCTTTCATCTGTTAAGTTGGCATGGATCAAGACTAGGATTTGTCACTCCGTATGATGGATAGGTATCCCAGGGCTCGCTCGGTAATACAACATCACAATGATCTTGCAAGCAATGTGACTAATGGGTTAGCCACGGGATCTTGTATTGCGAAACGAGTAAAGAGACTTACCGGTAACGAGATTGAACTAGGTATGGAGATACCGACGATCGAATCTCGGGCAAGTAACATACCGATAGACAAAGGGAACTACATACGGGATTAGCTGAATCCTTGACATCCAGGTTCGACCGATAAAGATCTTCGTAGAATATGTAGGAACCGCTATTGGTTATTGACCGTGGAGGTGTCTCGGTCATGTCTGCATAGTTCTTGAACCCGCAGGGTCTACACACTTAATATTTGGTGACGATATAAGTATAGTTGAGTTGTTTTTGTGATGACCGAAGGTTGTTCGGAGTCCTAGATGAGACCCTGGACATGACAAGGAACTCCAGAATGGTCCGAAGGTGAAGATTTATATATAGGACGAAGGGTATCGGAGTCCGGAAGTGTTCCAGGGGGCACCGGGTTATGCCAGGATGACCAAAAGGGGTTTCGGGGGCCCCAAGCGTCGAGGAGCCTCATGGGCCATGAGGAGGGGGCACACCAGCCCACTAAAGGGATGTGCGCCCCCTCACCCCATCCTACGAGGCCAGGAAGGGTGGTGCGCCCCCTAGGGCTGCCTCCCCCTAGGGGGCCACCCAAAACCCATCTAGGGTTGCCCTTGTGGCCGCCCCCCTAGGGAAACCCTAGGGCGCCTTCTCCTCCCCCTTCCCCTTATATATAGAGGGGTAGAGGGAGGGCAGCCGTACCCATTTATGCCACGACGCTGCCCTCTCTCCCTCGTAGCCCTCTTCCTCTCCGTAGTGCTTAGCGAAGCTCTGGTGAGGTTCCACCATCACCACCGTCACCACGCTGTCGTGCTGCCGGAGGACTTGAACTACTACTTCACCATCGCTCGCTGGATCGAGGAGGTGAAGGCGTCATCAAGACGTACGTGTGTTGAACGTGAAGGTGCCGTCCATTCAGTGCTTGGATCGGGAGTTCGCGGGACGAATCGTGATTGGATCGCGAAGACGTTCGACTACATCATCTTAACACTTCTGCTTAGCGATCTACAAGGGTATGTAGATGCAATCTCTCCTCTCGTAGATGTTCATCTCCTAGATTGATCTTGGTGAGTGTAGGAAATTTTTTGTTTCCCATGCAACGTTCCCCAACAGTTGAAGCATGGTGCTACTATCTCTGCTCAGGACTGCTCTGGAACAACATGATGATGGAAGAAGGGAACGAGGAGGATCTATTCTGCTGATCACTGGAGATGCCGGCGATGACAACAATGAAGAAGTAAGGGATGCAACCTAGGAGATGGATGAAGATTAAGAAATCATGATTACTATGCTCTTAAGTATAAAAGTTTGTTCACATGCTTTTGGAACAAACTTTTGTTTGTCCAGACGTCTGCTTTTGGGATGTTGTTGAATGTTCTTATTTTTTGTTAATCTATTTTAGCTTATTTGCTTGCCAGCCTTAGTAGGCATTGACTGCGATGTAAGATCTTAAAACCTGTTGGTTGAAGCTTTCCACCTGGATGCTATATTTTTGTTTCTTGTTCTATTATCCCTTGATAGTGGAACTCAATCCTATTTTTATGATTGTATGAAAAAAGGACGAAGGAACTAAAGTTCAGTGAAAACAAAATAGTTGGATTTGAAGTGCACAGGAATGCACCCTCACAACCTTGAACATAAAGCTCGCACCCTGTTTTTGGAACTCCCTCCTAAAATTATGGAGATAGAGGGAGGTATGGAGAATCCACTAGAGTAAAGTTTTGGCCCTCTAGCCTTCATGTTAACGGTTATTATGGAGTGATGGAACATATGCCGATTCTACCAGTGTTGCTCTTACAAAGCCTATTGCTAAATGCCACACATGTTGGGACATAGATGCTCTACTTGCTTTACTTGCTCTGACTTGTTGTTGTCCTATTGTTGCAACATTGATCACAACACACAGGAAATTACTAAATTGATAGACAAGTGCATGTCTTGTAAATGATTGAAAATAGTGACGACACTAGCAAAAGTTAAGTGATCTTATTACCCAGGGATCCCATAAAGACAGTTATCAAACATATGGTGAATATAATTATGGGGATTTGATTGAATCACATACTAAAATATTAGCATGCCTATGCTCTTTTGTCCATTCTAGTTTAATTTTCTTGTCAATGTTGGTCAAATCTTTGGTGAAACGAACTTCACAAAAATTCCCCCTGGCCAAAACCAAACGCCATCTTATATTAGTGAAATAACACAATACGAGTCTCTACTACTCCATGTATTACGATGCATCATCAATAAAATGTCTTATGATGCATTATTAATAAAATATTAGCAGTACTACTTTTGTTACAAAAATATCTTACGATACACTATCAATAAAATGTCTTACGATGCATTATCAATAAAATATTAGGAGTGCTACTTTTGCTACAAAAATGTCTTACGATGCAGTATCAATAAAATATCCATCTTATCTTGATTTCCCTAACGTATTAAATCACATCAGCCGCCTGATACGACGCTAACCTCGGTGAGTGTGTGGCTGTCAGATTGAAGCAAGATCATGAGTTCCTCATTTGACACCTCATCCATGTGCCAACCTCCCACACGTCCCAATTTGCAACCTTATTCACCCCCTTCGCATCGTTATCTCCCCACCAACCCTCACACGACGCCTATAGGAGCACTCGCCTCCCTAGCTTCGCCATGGCCTAACAACCAACTCCTGATTCTGATGCTTGTGTGCCTTTTTCTAGCTGGCCCCTCCCATGTGTGCCTCTCGCCATGGCAAGCAACCACTCCAGTCCTAGTGCCCCTCTAGCTACCTGGCCATGGGATACCCGATCTGACCCGGCCCGGTCTTGCCCGCGGGCCGAACCTGGGCCTATGTTTTGACCCTGAAGGACATGCCGGGCTGGATCGGGCCTTGGCTTGCCATATTTGCGTCTTAGGGAAGAGGCCCGGCGGGCTTTTTCACCGGCTTGCCGGGCTTGGGCCTGAAAACTAGGCCCGACAGCTGGCCCGAGCCTAGGTTTTCTGCTTCGGGCTTTGTTACGCCTGGCCCGACCCAACGGCTGGCCAGGTATACCCCTCTAGAAAAACACGATAAGATGTGCCCCTCCTCCAAGCGTGGTCTTGCGGGGGTGCTGCAAGGCGGAGGTGCCCCTCGTTCGTCTTTGTTGTAAACCGGGCGGCATCTTGCAATGCCGACGGGCACAACTGTGAGTGAGAGATGCTTTTGCAACAACGGTTTCGTTGCAACGAAGGTTTGCAAGAAGTGTCTTCTTGCAGTGGTGACGAGCACTGCCGAAGATATTTTACAACCAGGGCCATGTTGCAACAAAGGTTTACAAGAAGGGTCTTGCTGCAATGACGAAAGATAGGCCATAGATGCTTTTGCAATAACGATCCCATTGCAATGAAAGTTTGCAACAAGGGTTTTGTTGCAACGGCAACGGACACGGCCACGAGCCAAAAATGGTTCGGGGAGATTGCAGCAGGGTTCCTGCTGTAGAGGGCCGAGCGCATCCTTGGTCTTGTTTCAAAGGAAAAAATGGTTCGGGGAAAGATTGCAACAAGACTCCTAGGGCCGAGCGCAAGACTTGCATTGTTGCAAAGGCTTGGTAGAGATCAGACGAGTATTCGGGCTCCATCCAATGGCTGCCGAGGCGGGCGATCTTTTTAGATTATCATCCAACCGATGCATAGCGCTTCCCTAATTATTTCCCTTAGGAGTAGTCCTTCATAAACAAAAACTTTTGGACAATACTTCATCAACATAATAAGCCTAGAACCACATCCGGTTAACTTACTTAGCAGGCAACATAAGAAGGAACATGAGAAGGATACAAAGGCGGGATGCACGCAAGCTTCAAGAGACGAGAGGAGATGATAGTTGTTCTTTTTATCTGGGGAGAGATCAGAGTCTGATGGAGTGCGAGTTTCCATTTCTTCATTTGGAATCTGGGCTCTTCGACTTATTTTTTGGATTTATTTTTTATTTATTTTATTTTATTTTTCCCTCTTCCTCTATCCATATCCTCTAGGTACAACGTTTGCATAAATAGAGAATTTTTTCCTTTGTATACATCTATATTATTCCATTCCAATTTCTTTCCAAAACTTCACAAGAAAAATCCCAGATTGCATCCAAAATTGACGGGTTAATTTGTGAAATGTTTAATTATTCGAATGTAGTTAATCATCCTAACCAAGATCGATTATTGGATTACAAAAATTACTTTTATTCTGAGGGCATTGGTGCGACCTGTCTATTAGGCAACAACGCAACCTTTTTTGTAGAGACAAGCAACACGTCGAGCTCAGGAAAACGTATATGTGCGGCTCCATGCTCAGTTTTGCTCCCATGTACGTGTGTTGCATCACAAAAAAGACACAAACGAAGTGATGTTCCTTCATGACATTCTGTTTTGAGTTGACATTGTTGCGTCAACTCAGAAAAAAAAAGTTGACATTGTAGCACGGGTTTCAAGATAAACATACTCAGTTATTTTACGGACACGCAAAATTCAGTTATATACTGAGCAAAATAGAATAGTCTATTTGAGCCAAATAGAATAGTCAGAGTGAATACAAATGGAATCATCACATCTACCCTGAAAGAACTACTAAACTCTGCATGTAGTAGCTAGGTACATGTTCATTACAAATTATTGACTTAAACCGTCTTCATCTTGCCTCTGATCAGAGGTGGAGAGCATGCCACGGTCAAACACCCAATCCATCTCGTACAATACTGGTGTGATGAAATCGAACCGTCTTCTACCATAGACTCCGTTACACCAAGTACTACTACAATCATACATTGGAAACCTGCAATATCCCTTGTGAGGCTCCATTTCCTCGCCCTTGATATCAATGGACGCCTTCTCCTTGCTCTTGAGATCAATGGTGAAAAAGGAACCACCACACCGCTCGATGAGCATGGCACCTCTCCTCTCTGCGTAGAAGACATTGTTTATTTCGTCCTTGCTTCCTAGATTTATCAGGTCGGAGCCCAACCACCCTCCCGAGCTAGCCTCACGGCCATAGCCGCCGTCATCTTGTTCTTGCTTGGTCCAGAGCACTAATATGCCATGGTTCCGCATACTCACGAACGAAAGCTTTCCTTCCCCGGAGACACACGGAAACAACACCCGCCCCCACTGTCGACAAGCTTCGACGTGGATCAGGATCTTGGTCAGAGAGACATCCGTGGTGATAGCGTTTACATTGAGCGTGTAGAAACTAGTCCTGTCCTTGTACAACCAGTGCACGGTGTTATGGGTGACAACGCCGGCGAATGGTCCACACCTGATGAGTTGTGAAGCCTGGCAAAACTTGGTGGGCGTGCTCCAAGTATCCGTGGCAGAGGAGTACATGTAGACATATATGATCCCATTGTCGCCGGTGTAGGTCAAGAGCACTTGAAACCACGACCGTTGTCGTGGTTGATCCAAAGAATCAATGACACCACGGTCCTCGTCGGTAAGGAGTGCGCAGCCGGTGAGGTGCCAGTCCAAAGATCCAGTTAGGTCGAAGGAAAGCAATGGAAGAAGACTGCGCTGCTTGTCGACCACAGGACGGCATACCGCCAGCTGGATCTTATCACGGGCGCCTGTACCGCGCATGTCGTGGAACATGGTAGGCAGCAGGATGCTCACGAGAAGAAGACCACGGCGCGATGCGAGTGGCCTCGCCAAGTCGAAGAGACCATCGTCGTTGTCGACCAGCGAGGCAAAGGTGAGATGCGCACCATGGACGAACGAGTTGAAGGTAGTATCACTATGTGCTCCGCCAAGCTGAAGGTTCAAGAATTCCGGAGGGTGTCCGTGTTTCGGGCGGGGCTTACCGGCGGGGCACGCGTTCTGGTAGAAGACCCCGGCGAGGATGGATGGGTGGCGCGCCGTCTGCGGCCAGAGGCCGATGCGTCGGAGGAAGGCCGGGTCGGTGACGAGGCGGCGCCATCGCTTGCACGTGGCTGCGCAGCGGAGGAGGTCCTGGTAGCTCGGCAGGCGCCCGAAGACGTCGCGGAGGATGTCGTCCGCGATTTCGCCGCCGGCGCGGCGTAAGCACGCATTGGTCATCGATCTCCGTTACGGATCGATTAATCGATCTGCGTATAGATTTGTCGATGCCGGCGGCCGGTACCTTGCACGACCTAGCTAGTAGACGACTAGCTCGAAGGAAAGGATCAGCTTACGACGACCCGTGCGTATCAAGAGTCAATCACCGTTTGAGATATTTGATTTCAAACGTGTAAATGTATCTACACACAACTAAATAAACCACGGACGATATATATCGTGCATGTCAGTTAGCAAAGCCCTGGAAAGTCTGGATACAGTTCCAAGAGATCAAGTTATCAACATTTGCTTCCTTCCCAGCAGTTGGCCACCAGTTTTTTTTCTCTTTTTAAACAAACGCAAGCTAATCTTATACTGAGAAGCCATAATTTTTTCTTTGTTTTAAACAATTGAAAGCTTTTTTAGACAATAAATACCATGATATATTGTAGTAGCAAATTGTACATGATAGAGATACATGAGCTGACTCCAGCGATTAAAAAAAAAGTCTAAAAAAAACGAGCAAATCTTTGAGATTTTCAAACTCTTCCTTCTTCCATGACATAATTTTATACTTTTTTGAAGGCAACCATAGGAACATAACAAAAGTATCAAACCACAGACATGTAAATACCAACAAGGATTCTCCCAATGTTTTAATTTAAGCCGCAATGCCAAGGCTGTGATGCATGCATGGCGCCATAAAGTAATCAACCAACGTCGACAAGAGTACCAACATCAGTATTCGAGGGACAAAAAATCGAACAACCAGGTCGAAGTCGCTGGAAGCCGATAGTACAAATCACCATTGTCGAGGACGTAGCAGTCGGGATAGATATTGCGAGAACAATCCTCCTCGCGGCGACCAAGAGAAAAAAAAATCCAAAACCGATCTGACGAAGCAAGATCTGAAGAACCATACCTAGACAAATTTAATCTTCCAATATCACCATTAACATCAGGAAAAACTGTCTCTCAAGCAATGGGCACGTTACATCCACGATTGAAGCTAACTATTCAAAAAGGTTATTTTTGCAGGAAAACTCTCAATCTAATCACCTTCAATTATAACAATACAATGAAAAATAATAAAAATTATATTTAGATCCTTATACCACCTAGCAATGACTAACACTGAAACGAGTCGAAGACGCGTCATCCTCATGGCCACTCCCTCGCCGGAGCAGGGCAACGAAGGTTTGTATTCAAGCTTCCGAAAAACAGATGTAAGGAAATCATGGATGCATTTTTGTGGTATTGGGGCGATGATGCTAACGAAAGGAAGATTTACTGGTTTTGTTGGCGGAAACTTTGTGTACCAAAGAAGCGTGGTTGTTTGGGATTTCATGATCCTCGAAGTTTCAAACTGACAATGCTTGGAAAATAAGCATGGAGGTCTTTTTAATACAGTACAACATAGATGCGCATATACGTGTATACACGCTCGCCCTTATGAATGCACACATGCACACTTTATCCCTAGGAGCATCTTCGAGATATTGAGCCGACACAATATGAAGTCACCACATACACTTCCGTAGTCGACGAGAACGTCTCCTCCACTGAATGAACATTGCCGGAAGGACTGAAATTAATTAAAAAAATACGAGCACCAATGCCAGGTCTAGGAGTTGAAACCAGGTAGGCCGGTTCCACCACAAGAAACCTAATCATTTGATCTACACTCAGATTGTAACAAGTTTGGAGGTCATTGTGTAATCCTGAATATATGTGCTAGTGTGTTGAGTGTTATTTTTACGCTCATCAAACCTGAGTTTAAATCGAGATATTTCATAAGAATCAAGATATTCACTGCGATACTGCTACTAATGACTAATGAATACAAAGGATTCAAATACCTATCTTTATTTTGCTTCCATGGAAAATGAGTTATTTATGGAAGAAATCAAGCCAATCTACCCTATAAACCTCGCTATGCTACCCACATACCTGAGCTATCTGCGTCGTGTGGTGATTCCGCCTCGCACGATGCCTCGCTCGTGATCTGTTACAGCGCTGTCAAAAATCCGACCACTCATTTTTCTGCATGCTGCACTTTTCGGCTCAGGTCGATGACAGGTTGGCCTTTGTTCATCACGTGCCCAGGTTCGCAGTGTGGGTGGTGTCTCTGTTCGGTGAGAAATTTATTGACTGGAGCAATCATGGGTGACGTGGGATAGGCCAGGTCTCGCACGCGGGTGGGTGGATTCGCGCGCGCCTACTGATACGTCCATTTTGCATCATGCTTTTATATCGATATTTATTGTATTATGGGCTGTTATTACACATCATGTCACAATACTTATGCCTATTCTCTCTTATTTTACAAAGTTTACATAAACAGGGAGAATGTCGGCAGCTGGGATTCTGGGCTGGAAAAGGAGCAAATATTAGAGATCTATTCTGCACAGCTCCAAAAGTCCCGAAACTTCACGGAAGACGTTTTCAGAATATATAAAAAATACTGAGCGCAAGAAGTTCATCAGGGGGGGCACACCCTGCCCACGAGGGTGGGGGGCGCGCCCTACCCCCTGGGCGCGCCCCCTACCTCGTGGCCCCCCTGGTGGCCCTCCGATGGCCATCTTCTGCTATATGGAGTCTTTCGATGAGAAAAAAATCATAAGCCATCTTCTCGGACGAAACTCCGCCGTCACGAGGCGGAACCTTGGCGGATCCAATCTAGGGCTCTGGCAGAGCTGTTCTGCCGGGGAAACTTCCCTCCAGGAGGGGGAAATCATCGCCATTGTCATCACCAACGCTCCTATCATCGGGAGAGGGCAATCTCCATCAACATCTTCACCAGCACCATCTCCTCTCAAAACCCTAGTTCATCTCTTGTATCCAATTCTTGTCTCCAAGTCCGGGATTGGTACTAGTAGGTTGCTAGTAGTGTTAATTACTCCTTGTAGTTGATGCTAGTTGGTTTATTTGGTGAAAGATCATATGTTTAGATCCTATATGCATATTAATACCCCTCTGATTATAAACATGATTATGCTTTGTGAGTAATTATGTTTGTTCCTGAGGACATGGGAGAAGTCTTGCTATTAGTAGTCATGTGAATTTGGTATTCGTTCGATATTTTGATGAGATATATGTTGTCTCTCCTCTAGTGGTGTTATGTGAACATCGACTACATAACACTTCACCATTATTTGGGCCTAGAGGAAGGCATTGGGAAGTAATAAGTAGATGATGGGTTGCTAGAGTGACAGAAGCTTAAATCTAGTTTATGCGTTGCTTCGTAAGGGGCTGATTTGGATCCATATGTTTCATGCTATGGTTAGGTTTACCTTAATACCTTTGTTGTAGTTGCGGATGCTTACAATAGAGGTTAATCATAAGTGGGATGCTTGTCCAAGTAAGGACAGTACCCAAGCACCGGTCCACCCACATACCAAATTATCAAAGTACCGAACGCGAATCATATGAACGTGATGAAAACTAGCTTGACGATATTCCCATGTGTCCTCGGGAGCGCTTTTCTCTATATAAGAGTTTGTCCAGGCTTGTCCTTTGCTACAAAAAGGATTGGGCCACCTTGCTGCACTTTATTTACTTTTGTTACTTGTTGCTCGTTACAAATCATCCTATCACAAAACCATCTGTTACCACTTATTTCAGTATTTGTAGAGAATATCTTGCTGGAAACCGCTTATCATTTCCTTCTGCTCCTCGTTGGGTTCGACACTCTTACTTATCGAAAGGAAAACGATAGATGTAACACCCTCGATGCGAGTATATCTCCCACGTGTCGAGGCACGACTTAGAGGCATAATCGCATTGAAGGCATATGTCACAAGTCAGGCAATCATCACAAACATCCCATGTAATATAGATGAATAAAAGGGATAACATAGTTGGCTTACAGTCGCCACGTCAATCAAGTACATAAATAACATACATCAACCAAACACTCATGGCCCGACTACGGCGCCAAAATAAAAGAAAACCCAACATGCGACACGGTCCCAATCACCCCCAACTGGGCACCACTACTGATTATCAGGAAAAGAAACATAGTAGCACTGAGAGTCCTCGTCAAACTCCCACTTGAGCTCATACGCGTCACCTGGAGCGGAATCACCTGGACCTGCATCTGGTGTAATAGTAATCTGTGAGCCACAGGGACTCAGCAATCTCGCACCCTCGCGATCAAGACTATTTAAGCTTATAGGAAGGGTAAGGTAAATATATGTGGAGCTGCAGCAAGCGACTAGCATATATGGTGGCTAACTTATTCGCAAAAGAGAGCGAGAAGAGGAGGCAAAGCGTGAGCGAGAAACTAGAGAGCAACCTGCGCAAACATTACTCCAACACCGTGTCCACTTCCCGAACTCCGCCGAGAAGAGGCCATCACGGTAACACACACGGTTGATTCATTTTAATTAAATTAAGGTTCAAATTATCTACAACCGGACATTAACAAATTCCCATCTGCCCATAACCGTGGGCACGGCTTTCGAAAGTTCAATCCCTGCAGGGGAGTCCCAACTTAGCCCATGACAAGCTCTCACGGTCAACGAAGGAATAGACCTCCACCCGAGACATTCCGATCAGACTCGGTATCCCGGTACAACAAGACATCTCGACAGGTTAAAACAAGACCAGCAACACCGCCCGAATGTGCCGACAAATCCCGATAGGAGCTGCACATATCTCGTTCTCAGGGCACACTCAGATGAGCTCTCCATACAACTAAAACCAAACCTCGAGTTTCCCCGAGGGGGCGCTGCACAGGACTCTAGTTCGGACCAACACTCAGAGGAGCACTGGCCCGGGGGGGGGGGCTAAAATAAGATGACCCTCGGGCTCCGGAAACCCAAGGGAAAAAGAGGCTAGGTGGCAAATGGTAAAACCAAGGTTGGGCATTGCTGGAAAAGCTTTAATCAAGGTGAACTATCAAGGGGTTCCCATTATAACTCAACCGCGTAAGGAACGCAAAATCCGGGAACATAACACCGATATGACGGAAACTAGGGGGGCAAGAGTGGAACAAAACACTAGGCGAGAGGCCGAGCCTTCCACCCTTTAACAAGTATATAGATGCATTAAGATAACAAGATAATATGATGATATCCCAACAAGTAAATAAATGTTCCAACAAGGAACGCCTCCAATCTTCACCTGCAACTAGCAACGCTATAAGAGGGGCTGAGCAAAGCGGTAACATAGCCAATCAACGGTTTGCTAGGACATGGTGGGTTAGAGGTTTGACATGGCAATTTGGGAGGTTGACAAGCAAATGGTAGGCATCGTAGCATTGGCATAGCAAAGAGCTAGCAAACTAGCATAGCAAAGATAGTAGTGATTTCGAGGGTATGATCATCTTGCCTGCAAAGCTGTCAGAGTTGACTGGATCCTCAAAAGCAAACTCAACGGGCTCCTCGTTAGCAAACTCGTCTCCCGGCTCTACCCAAACAAGACAAACAATCAACAAGAATACAATCAACCACGTGCAAGGACAAACAATAAGATGCAAAGATGGTATGCTATGCGGGATGCGATGCGGGATGCAAAATGCAAGATATGACAGGAAATGCATGAACCTGGCCTCAACTTGGAAATCCAAGTGTGCCACTGGAAAGATGAGATGAAATCGCTTGAAAACGATATAAAGAACGCCCGAATCGGAGTTACGGTTTGGAAATGGCAAGCGATTCAAAATTGGCACCGGTCTGCGATTTACAGCAAGTAGGCATCTAAATGCAATGAAATGAACATGCTACAACACCCAAACATGGCAACAAAATACATGAAAGGGAAGCATTCAAGATGCTTAACAAAAGACTAGCACTGAGCTACGACCAATTCATCCATTAACAGGTTCAAACAAGCATGGCAAAAACGCAAACGGTAAACAGATCTCAGACTTAGTGAAATTAACACTTGTCTGAAATTTCAGATCATGAAGCCCTCTTCGGAGCAATAAAACAACATGCTACAGGACCTGATTATGACAAAGAAGAATATGCCATGGAGCTACTCACCAAGCTTAACAAAAGTCTCTTAGTGACCTTGAGCCAAAAGGGATCACAAAATATACTAACAAGCACACGAACATAGCAAAAACATAATCAGTTTTCAGACTTGGTGAAAACTGGCACATGCTGAAATATAACTCACGAAGGCATGTAAACGAGTTCGATGCACTCACTACGGAGCAAGTCATGGCAAGGCAAGCATACATCCATTAAGAAGGCACAAAATGCAAGCTAGACATGGCAAGAACAATGGCATAGCATGCACGGATCAACTACAATAACATCGGCAAAATCGCAAACAAGTTGACGATCCACCCAGATTCACAACGAAGCAAAAGTAGAGCTCAATTGACTCAAGCTAGGGTGCTCCATAATTGCAAACAAAGACATGGATGGATAGAGCACTACAAGATGAACAAAACTCCTTTACTGATCATCCTCAAAAGAGGCACGGATCACTAGGAAACAACATGAACATATGGCATCATGAACTAAACAATCCCAGGACTTAGTGAAAATACTAAGTCCCTGAAAACAGATTTACTGGGTGCCTCACTTTGCAAGCTTGCACTAGGCACCACACACATCACAAAAATACATGGGTTGCACCTCTGGAAAGATGACAAAACCCTTAACAAAACATATGTACAACTCATGGGCATATCATGCACACAATGATCATGGCAAAAATGACAAAAGTCTAAGATGAAGTAGCAGATCTGACAATTAACTCACGAAGCCCCCTTCTAACAGCATTTCGGGCATCAAGATGAGCTCAAATGAAAATGATGTAATGGAACGAAATGATGCACTCTCTGAGGCGAATATTTTGATATGCTATATGTCCAAATCGGAGCTACGGATGCAGAGATATACCGCGATGAAAAATGCCAAAATTTAAGGGGAGTGGAGAGAAAGTCAACCCTCGCTCGGGTTTACTGTAGCAGCGGATCTGGATCGGATCGTGCACGGACTTCGAGGCGGCGGCGCTCCCGCCGGAGTTGACGAAGACGATGGCGGCCGGGCGGAGCTAGGGCGCGGGAAGGCCGGGACGAGGCGGCGGGGTCGTGGCCGGGCGCGGACGGGGCGGCGCCGGCTCGGGCAACGAAGTCGAGG